>NC_142082.1:161136899-161491066 GCF_054644295.1 Miniopterus natalensis
CAGACCTAGTTAGTCCCATTGGTGTATATGAGGGCAGGTGCAGCCCCAGATAGTCCAGTAATAGTTGGAAGATTTGATTTAACCTGTGCACTGTGTGCGATTGACCAGCAGTAGTCTCAATGCTCAGGATTCATTATACTCTAGGTGCCTATTTGAGAAGAAATTATTGTTCCTCAAATCTGTAGCTTGTACCCAAATGGCCTACTAAACAACCATGTGTTTACTGTCCAGTTCTCTTCTAAAACATTTTTTTTCTAAAAGTTATTCTTTTTAATATAACATTCGTTTTCTAAAACTTATTTTTCTACTTACCCCTGTCAACTTGTTAGCTCACAATTCAAGGCCCTATATAGTCTGGTTTCTACTTTTCTGTCCAGTCTTATCTCTTGCCTGTTTTTAACTTAAACATTCATGCTAACCTTACAATACTATTACGATTCCCTGTATTCGAATATTACTTAATTCTTAATAAACATTATTTTTCTGCCAAAAATAGCTTCTAATGATATTTTGCTCATATATTTTTTTCACACTGCATATAATATACTATATCACGTAAGAAACTTTTAATAAACTTTTCTCTTCCCAAACAAAATTTTCTGCTCCTTTATAAATGTCTCAACATGTATTTTTAGGGTAATACCGGTTACTATGCCAAACAATCCCTGAGATTTCAGTAGAATAATATAGTAAATGTTCCCTCTCAGTTAAATACAGATGTTCTTGAACAGCTGGCATTTTTCTTTCCATTATGTAGCTCCTTTTGTGTAGCTTCATTATCCTATGGGGTCTTGCAGTTCTTTGCAACCAGAGGATGAGAAAAGAGAGAGCAGAAAATGTCACCTATTTCTTAAAAACCATGACCTATAAGTGACACTATCACTTTCCACCTCATTCCATTACTCAGAAGCAGTGATATAAGGAGACTGTGTGACATAGCTCCTATTCCGCATCCATCTGCCTGTGACAATGCAACACTATGGAAGAAAATGAATATTTAGCGAGCAACTAGCTGTCTCTACCACACCCCTGAAATCCCACTTCCTCCTCTCATCATGACTACAAAACTTAACAAGTAATAATTTTTCATTAATATTAAGTACTATTTTATTAGTAATAAGTCAATATTTTACTTATAATAAGAGTATCATAATGATATGATAAATATTTTATTAATATTAATAGCTAACACTTTTTTGTAAACATATCTTTATTGATTTCAGAGAGAGGAAGGGAGAGGGAGAGAGGCAGAAACATCAATGATGAGAGAGCCATTGATCGACACGCCCCTGACCGGGAATCGAACCCCGATCTCCTGGATCCTAGGTCGATGCTCAACTGCTGAGCCACACCCGGCCGGGCGCTAACACTTCTTGTTCATTCTTTACAGGGTAGAAATTATATCAAGTTCACGTAGCCCTCACTCCCATCTTAAGGAGTAGGTGTTTTATTATCTCACACCAAAAGAAAATAATGCCTTGTCCATGCCCTTGGGAACAGGCATATTTAGTAACCTTCACTTTCAGGCTTTTAAGACAGGTACTGTGACTCAGGGACCCATACTGCTGTTATTTGTTTATAAATCTCTCTCTGGTGTTCCTTTTTCTTACTAGCACGTAGGTCTTTCCATACTGCTGTGCTTAAACTGCCTTTGTTTCACAGCTCCTTGCTCTTGGCCTGGCCCATAATTGATGAAGATGAGGGGTCAAAAGTGCATATTTAAATAACAGGAATACGTAGAAAATTTTGAGAAGACAAAAGCAGGTAGGTAAATACAAAGACTTGGAGCAGACACAGGAGCAAGTTAAAATGCAGAAATGGCATCGCAAAAGGTCAAATGAGGGAAAGCACAGGACACAATTGAGGCATTTGTATTAGATACCAAGCCAAAAATTTGGTAGCTATTAAAAAAGAAAATATGTAAAATTGAGCAACCAATAGATGTGGGAAGTCCAAAAATGGGTAGAATCGAAGAATCAACTGACACGAGAGTGTAATTAACCAAATAGAAAGAATAACAAGGTGGAAAGCTTCTTTGAGTTGGATAATGGTTTCAATTTGGGATATGCTGAGTTTTTTTCTGACACATCTTAATGCATGTATTCTATAGACATGAAGCTCAACAAATGAAGCCATTTTTTCTGTGTATAAGCAAGTAGTAGTTGAAGATTTAGAAGTAGATAAGGGCCTAGGAAGAACTCTAGGAGACAGCAGTTATAAATAGATGATAAAAGACAAGCTAGTAAGAAATGCAAGATTAGTTAAAAAAAAAAAAAAAAAGGTAGGAAGAAAGTCACAAGTGATTTTTAAAAAATAGTTAAAATTGTAATGAAACTAAGTAAAAAAGTTGAAAATTATCTTCTAAAATTTACATTTAAATTGTTTTTATCATAAGCAAAGCACTTTCAATTGAATAACAATGGCAGAAATCAGAAGGCTCTTAGTTCAAGAGACAGGAAATAGTGACTTTTTTTCTCTAAGGGTTTGAACACTTACAGGAAAGCTTGTAGATAGTATAGTAACTAAAGGCAAATACATGAACAAAAAAGCAGTAGTTGAAAGTAGGAAATCTTGAGTGTATTTCAAAATGAAGGAAAAAGATGTAGGAGCTGGAGAAATTGATTGTACAGGAAGGATGTTATCAATGATTGCAAGTACGAAGGACATGGGAGGGTGAGGTATTTAAGAAAACAAGCGAACAAACAAAAGGACCCAAAGATGAATAAAGTAAGACTGAGACACAAAAGACTCTTTTTTTCATTCCGTTCTAATCTGGGAGGAAGGCGGTAAGCATGTATCTGCATAGGCATACATTTCGAACACTGTGGAAGCTGGTTTTAATCTTCTCTTTTCTCTTTCAAGTGGCATGTAACACTATTACTAAGTAAGATAAGTGGTGTGTCATAAAAGTTTGGAAGAAAATTATAAGAAATTACGGAGACAGAAATAGACTTAACAGAACAGAAATATAACTACTTAATTTTTAGTATCAATTGTCAACATAATTTCCACTGTATTGGAATCTGTATTACTTTGCTAGGGTTGTCATAAGCAAGTATGACAAACTGGGTGGTTTAAACAACATAAATTTATTGTGTCATAGTTCTGGAGCTAGAAGTCCAAGATCAAGATGTTGGCCAGGATGGTTCCTTCTACAGGCTGTGAGGAAGAATCACTTCTATGCCCCTTTCATAACTTCTGGTGATTTGCTGGCAACCTTTGATGTTCCTTGACTTACAGAAGCATCACCCTGTTCTCTGGCTTCATCTTCTCATGGAACTGCCCCTATGTGTATGTCCATGTCCAAATTTCCCCCCTTTTAAAGGACAATAGCCATATTAGATTAGGGACCACCCTATCTCAATATGACATCATCTTAACTAATATGTCTGCAGTGACCTTATTTCCAAATAAGACCACATTCTGATCTAGTAGAGGTCAGTTCTTTAACATATGAATGGGGGGCACAATTCAATAACAGAATAACAGAATCCTACCATGGTGTGTTGTATTGGCAGCCATTGAGAAAAGCATTTTTCTTGAACTAAGAAAACAAAAACATTTTCTTTATATCAATTTTAATCACGTGAAAATTGTGCTATCAAAACACAACTTAACTGCTCTCATACCAAGAATTCACAAGTACCAAAAGCAAACACTTTTTCAATTTTCACGATGCTCAACTTTACTGTGCCAGCTGACGTTCTACTTTTTGAAACTCTATTTTTCCCACTTACCTGATAATAATATTCTTTTGTTCATTGCTCTCTCATTTCTTTTGCTCAGACTTCACTGAGGAATAGTTTTTTCTTCTATATATCTGAAACATGCCCAAATAGTCTGTTGAAATCCATACATTCATTTTTTATTTTTATTTTTTTTATTCTGCTGACTACAGTGTCTTTATCTCTAGGCAAACTTCATTTCTAAGTCACTCCCCCAGCACTGGTTGAGGTGCCTGCCGGAGGCAATCAGTTGACATGTCTCTCTCACATTGATGTTTCTCTCTCCCTTCCCCTCCCTCCCTTCTACTCTCTCTAAAAATCAATGGGGGAAAAATATCCTCAGGTGAGAATTAACAATTTTTAAAAAAAATTTAGTGTACAAAACTGAACTCATAATTACTTCTCCTAATAGCCTTTTCCCTGACCTCCCTCCAAAAATATCTACTTTACCATATAATTTCCTGTTGGTTTTAACAGCATTTCCATTCTCTAACTCTCCCACATCTGAAATATCCAATTAGTTGTTGGGCAAAGCAAATCCTACCACCATAATATGTTTCATATTCATAAGCTCTGTTCTAGTCACATTGTCACCATTCTATTAAGATCCTCACTATTTCTTATACATATTACTAAGATAACTCTTACTAAGTCTATTTACTTTCTAATATTATCTATTTTTTTCTTAAATTGAGGCCAAATTCAAGTTCTTAAAGGACAGATTAAATCATAAATTATACTTTTGCTCAAAAGTAGCCAATAACTTCCAACTAGATTATAAATTTAGATTATTATTTTTATCAGTACATTTTATTAAATACATTATATCCCTCTTTATTATATATCTGCTATTTACTTAATTTTCACCACAATTCTATGGAGTAGAATGCATGAGTATTTATATTAAAACATAGTTTAGAGAAGATAATTAATTTCCTCAAGGTTATACATTTATTTGTGCATTTAAAAATGTTTATTGAGTACTTATTGGTTCTGAGTCCTGTGACTAGCGCTGAAATTTCAACTATAAAAATAGAAATGTTGTCCTTGTTTTCATGGAGCTTACATTTGGGTGGAAGAGAGGAAATTATACCAAAATTATGTAAAATGATTACATATTAGTGTAAAATCTATAAAGAAAAATGTGGTAAGAAAAAGCACAATGTCGGTAGTAATATGGAAAATGATACATTACAGAGGGTAGGCAAAACTCACTTTAAATGAACAATGTACAGCCTAAAAATGTGTTGGTATCTCTCATTTCTGACTTCTAGCCATTTTTTTCTGTCCTTTTAGGTTTCTACGACTCTTATTACTTAAATATTTTCTGAGAGAGGTGAAGAGGTTTGATGAAGAGATGGAAATACACATTTTTGTCCAGTCTGCCATTTTAAACATTATTTATTCATGAATTATTTTTATGTTAAGTAAGCAATTAATGGGAAAGGATTAACCAAAGAAGGTATACGCATATATGCATAGCCCATGGACACAGACAATAGACGGGGGAAGGCAGGAGGTGGGTGGAGGGAGGGAAGGGGGGAAATGAGGGACATCTGTAATACTCTCAACAATAAAATAATTTTTTAAAAAAGAATGTTTGCTATATATAAATTGTATCCTGAATTCTTGTTTTGTATGGCATTCCATTATAGAAAAATATAAGAGACTCAGTAGTTAGAGGGGAACGTGATAAAGAGGAACAGGGAGTGGGCTGTCAAACTAAGGGCACAAGTAAAGTCTAAGTAGAAACATAGTCAAACCTGGGAGAGGGGTGTTTAACATATACAAAATGGGTAATATTTAATTTTTAGTTATCTCATTCTGCCACTTTTCTAAGTCATACAGTGATACCATGTAATGATATTTTAGGGAATGAAAAAGAAACTGTAGGTGTATAAGTGGAATGAACTGGAGCATTGTTGTAAACATTGCTATATGAAGAATTAAATAGGGGGCAGAAATTTTGAGGTAGTAAGGCATTTATGTTTTTGCCCCTCTACAATTCATCATATCTGAAGGAAACTAAGAAATTCTAGAGATAGAACTGTCTTTTCCCTGTTACTTGGGATGTTGTAAACCATTTTATTAGTATATTTTAAAAATTGCCAGTGACGCTTACAACGTCAAAACCAGTATCCTTCACTGAAATGACAAATTTAATTCTGGCATAGATTTCTATATTTGAGAAGTAAACTAGAAGATCATTTTACCAGCAATCTTTTTGGGGGGGAGGATGCATGTATCAACCGCCCAAAATTTTGTAGATCTCTGCTCTTAACAAGTGGACATGTAACTATGTCCCTTGAGAGAGAAGTTCTTTATCACTCTGACAGTCGAGAAGTCTATTTTAATTTCAGATTTTTTTTTTTTTTTCAGTATGGGAAAACAGTGTTATATAGTGAAAAGGGCTGTGGGCTTTAGACTCAATATATCTGGATTCAGATTTCATCTACTTAGTGCATGAGGCCATCTGAGAAGTTTGCTGAATTTCTCTTAGTCTCACGATACATGAATAAATTGGCAATAATACCATATATTTTACATATACAGTGTTAGAAATAATTTATGTAAAAATATATTTCAGAGTGCAATATTTGGCAAGCTTCAATCAATGGTTCTTACTACTTCTACCAAAATATTGTTGAAAGTACCTAAACAAAGTGAATCACTTGGTGTAAAAAGCTGTGATCTTAATATGCTCACACCTAAAAAATGAATTAAGGAGTGAAAGATTGTCTAGAGGAGTGAATTCTGTGTTGTATAAAAGCACCTTGAACTGGGAATAAAAGCATGTATTTTAGCCTCAGTTTGATGCGGTAAAAGCAACTTTGTGCTCTGCACACAAGTTACCTCTGTGGGTAGCAGCTATCTAGTCTGAGAAACAAAGAAACATAAGCAGAAAAAACAGGCAGGATTTGGTTGACAAAGTCATTAAGGTTCCTCCTTGCTCCAAGACTCTAATTTCATTTACTTATTTTTTTTAAAGGCTGACACCATACATAAGAAAGTAAAGCTTTGGAGACAGCAGCCTAAGGTTCTGAGACCTCTCTCTTTACTGTGAGCAGCAGTCAGGAATATATTTTCTAAGAGTAAAGATGACTCTAGGAACACAAATGCCTGAGTAAGTGTATTGAATTTTCCTTCACTCTGCTTTCAAATAGCAGTGGTCCCAGTTTAACAGTTGTATTGGTGTTTTTAAACAATTCATCTCTATCCTACTTTAATTAAACATGCACTTTCCCCAGTCCCCACACTTGTAAAAACGTAGCTTGCAATTTGACAGAATGATATTATAGTATTGAGCAATATGTGAATTGGTTTAAAAGTAACCAGAGCTGAAGCACACATCAATCACCACAAGTGCAAACGCAGGTCACTAAAGCTGTCAATTTCAATCAGCTCTGTAATTAAATACATCACCAATATGGATTTTGTGTAAGAATGTCACTTGTTCTTCAGATGTCTGCTATGAGGACAAATCACACTTCAGTGTCTCTGCACAGGCATGCTAAACAGAGTATTTTTAAAAGCAGAACATCTTCATCCATCTTTCCTGATTTGTTAAGTAGAAATCCATTTACTAATGTGTAGTCTAAAAGCTACATTTTTAAATATATATTTGAACTGCTTTCTATTTAATTAAAATGTTGCAGTATCTCAGTTGGCATTTTAAACTCATCTTTCACACCTTCAGTGGCATTTGTTATGAAATAAATAGATAATGAATAATAATCATCTTTTAAGAGGCTGAACAATTTGTAATTATGGATAATTTGTAATTAGAGAGTGTTTATTATGTGTTCAAAAAGCAGAAGATGCTTTTGGTTATGAAGAAATAAATTATTCATTTTGATTTCAGCATGAGAACAAAACTATTTCACATTCAGAAAAATCTTTTATTTTTTTTTTAAAACAGCTATAAAGTGTCATCTCCTTCTATTACACTTACCACTTCATGGGAAAAGACTGCAACAAAGTGGTATTACCAAATATATATTGCCTGCCATTTGATTTAATCTTCAAATAAGCTCCAGGAAGCAGGTCCCTGGACAGTTAATCTTTAGTTTTGTAGCCCATGCACATTTCCAATAAGGTTACTGGGGAATTAGGCCCAGTAGGGAGAGGAAAAGCATATTGTCTTATTCCACAGGCAGCTGTTGTGAGCCCTGTTAGCAAATTATAACTTCCTTAATTATGAAATACTTTATTAGCAAAATCTCTATCATCATGCCTGTGCTCGTCAAAGAAAGTCGTTGTAAATCTTTAGTATGAGTTTTAAACATTTTTCAAAAATTCTCCTGGATAATAACACATCCCACATAATGTTTCTCATCACAAGTATCATCGTACAAAGCCTAATTATAGAAATTGTAATAATAAAGAACAGAGACAAGAGCTGGAGTCCCAATAAAGATTATAACCAAAATAAAACACTTGAGGAAAGGTGTTGTATTAAAAAAAATTTGATAGTGACTGTTCATTTTAGATTGTGCTGTCCTGTCCTCATCAATAATATACATACATCCTTTCCTCAAACATCTTTTAATTGTTGCTGCTTAAACAATATCATGAAAAAACAATAAACTGATAAACAGGCAAGATGAATCTAGAAAAAGATCACAGAAGCTGACTATCACTCTATGTGCCATCCAGAAAAAGAAATTAGTTAGAGGAACATAAAACAAGGGGACATTAACCACAAGTTGCTGACTGGAGGTTTTTTGATTTTTTTTTGTTTTTCTTTGTGGTCAGCAGCAGCATACAATAACTCAGGAGCAATTTTCAGTGAATTATTGTACCTACTCAATTTATTTTGGAGCGATCTTTCTAAGTTAAGGCCTTGCTTATATAAACCTACATGTTGGCTTCAGATAGACCTTAACCGGCCTAAGAATACTCTCATTTCATTTGTTTTGGTTGTTGGAGCTTCATGTTCACCCACTGTTCTTGAAATGCATGAGTAGCACCAAATCATCTTTTCCAGATCAAATACCAAATAAATAGGATAAAATGTAAAATTGAGTTTAAAAAAATGAAAAAGGGGAAACCAATCAAGTTTGCATTGACTTTATCGGAGCTATGTGGCCTGCTGGTGCTGAGAAAGAGTTTTTACCTCCTCTGAACCTAAAACACAGCTACCCACTCCCTTGAAGCTGTTGCAAACTTTCTCTAAGTCCCCAGTTAAGCACGTCTCACATAACCCAGCAGTTATTTCAATTATTTCACAAGTGTCCTGAGTCCCCTGTTCCAACCCACACAACAGTGCTTGTCTCCCACTTCACAGAGAAAAACAGAAGTAAATAACAAAGGTCAACAGGCAGAAAATCTCACTTCAAACTATCAACACCCACCCTTCTAAATCCTCATAAACATTAACTTCCTGTGTGAACACTGACCTTTCTACCATTGCCGGGACTACCTTCTGTTCCTCACCACCACTTCCCTCCCTTGCTTATCTCACTTACCCCTGCCCTATCTGTGTCCCTTCTTCTTAACTGGTTCTTTTCCTTCTACAGGGAAACTGTTTTAAATTTCCTCCTTGTTTAAAGCTGCAATGCTCCCTCACCCTCACGTTCATCTCTAACTGCGAAGTGCTCCCTCCTTTCCTGATGAATATAGTTCCTAACAGCATACGCCTGCTCTACACATTTCTTCATCTCTCATTCTGCCACTATCCTGCTCTTGTCAGACACTAATCGGCTTCTTGAGGTTAAAGTCTATGTAATTTTTAGGCAATATATTACTCCCTTCCTGCATCGCTTGATGTTATTGACCTTTCTCTAATTCCCAGAAAGCAACTTTCCCTCCCCTGTGGTGAGACTCTCCAGGTACTTCTCTGCTGAAAGGTGGCCTCCTCCAGGCTTTGGTCATGCTCTCTCACACTCATGGGTAGCTGGGCTACTCCAGACTCTATTCAATGACTCTGGACAAGATTTACTCCTGAGTTCTAAATACACAAGCTCACGTTGGATGCCCAGTGTCAACTCTCTACTCTCTTCCCCATTGGTCCCTCTCTATTTTTATTTCTCCTCATTTGGGGGGAAGGTCCTCTCTTCCTTAAGTAACAAAGGTATGAGCAGGTAACAACTAATGCCTATGTGAAAGAAAACAAGGTTGTTTTTTGTTAGTTTTGGTTTGTTTTTGTGTTATTAAGCTCCCAGTTCCCATTGACAGTTACAGCCTGGATAGCTTTGTATTAAAATAATTAAAATGATTTAAAAAAACAAATAAATTACAATCTATATTTTCTTAATAATAATCTTTGTTACAATTAGTAGTATTTATTGTTGCTACTATGAATGAAGATAATAAAACTGATGATGTTGTAAGGGAAGAAAAACAATGTTTCCTCTCTCCTTCTGAATGGTCAGCTGAGACCTTGGTAATAAGAAACAGGGGTAAGAGAAAAACAAAGCAGTTTGTTACGCAAGCATGCACGCACCATGTGCACATGGAGATACCCAGGGTAAAACCGGTAGCTTTCTGGAGGTGGCTTTGAATTCAGGTTTAAATATCTTCTCAAGAGGGAAAAGGAGAGAGGATGTGAGCCTCTTTGGGGACAGTGAATATCTTTAGGAAAGATGAATGGGCTCTTAAAGAGTAATGGGAGGTGTGATAGTTGTGACAAAGTTTGTCTGGGTGTGTCTTTGGCTTCTGGCCTCCTTTCCTATGATGAGTCAATCTTCCCTGATTGATGAAACTCTGGGAGAGGAGATTTATGGCAATTAAATTCTTTTTGGAGGCTCTGTCTTTAGGCAGATAAGAGGAGATCAGAGAAAGCCTCTCTCAACATTTGCTATTTTTTAAGGGCCTATTGCTCAGAATAATCAATATTCCACAGCGGCATATTTTGAGTTGGCATATTCTGCTACCTTTCAATGTCCAAATCTGCTTAATTCTCTTTAGACTATATACAAATATTAAATTATCATTGAGACTCTAGTGTAAGAATAAATGTTTTAGATAATATATTCTAAAAGACAGGCATGACAGGACTATTTTATTTTCTTCTAAAATCATCCATTTATTTTAGCTTTTTATAACACTAGTATTTTATGGAAAAGAATCAGCCAGCTGTCTTTGTATTGGCTTCATTCATTGGTAAAATATCACCAAACAACAATAACTACTTGTCACTAAAAAAGATAATATATGGGACAATTAAAATTAAATTTTACACTATATAATGGAAATCTATGTAAGATAGATCCAACATACTAAAAGTATCCTGTCCATAAACTGCTTCATACAGAACATGGAGCCCACTAGAATAATATACTGAGTTTCTAGAATCTTTAAAAAGAAAGATACGTTTATTAATAAATCCATATTTGAGACCCTAAATGCCAAGTGCAAGTGAAATTATTGTATTATTAGTCTCCCAACAGCTCTAAATAAATTAGAAATAATGATAGTGGTATTCCTGGAAAAACAATTAAGACAGAAAATTTAAAAAGCATAGATACTAAGTAATCTATTTTTAAAATTCATAAGAAAAATGGGTTTGAAAGCTTTACAAATACTTAGAAAAATAAAGAACCGAATTACACTAAAATAAATTAGAACATTCCAGGGACATTATTATATTCTACCTACTGTGAACTTCAGATAAGCCACATTAAAATATTATGTATGTTTGCAAAGAAGCAGTTCTTTGCTTCTAAAGGTCTATGTTCCCTTGCAAGTTACTGACTGGCTAGCTGCGGATTAAAATGATCGAGTGGTCTCCGGGGACAAAAAGAAGGCCTTGGGCAACCACTCACCTCACAATGTAAAACCATTTCTTACCAAATTAAACACAGAATGAGTTGCATTGAACTCTGTTCACTTTAGCTTTGTTTCTTTTATCTTTTCTATTTGAAACTCAAGAAGCAATGCCATACGAAAGCATTAGGGTTGATTTCATTTGTGATTTGAAGAATATCCATATTACAGATTATTAAATTAATGGCAATCTAACCTTGAAAGCACCTCTATCTGCTGAAAGAGCAACACTTCATCACCTGTTTTGATTCATTAATGTATCATTTAACTTGCTATGACACATGTTCAGCAGTTATAATTACATTATGGCCTTCCTATTACATCAGCCCTCTCCAAGTTTCTGTCACCACAAGTCCAATTTTCAACATAGAGCAATCCACTGCACTCTTTCCTTATTAGTGTCATCTTTAATGTAGCAGAGAGGCTGAACCATTACTTGGCACTGAGAGTTTAACAGCAATTAACCCCTGCTCTATCCCCAGGGAGAAGTACATCAGCAACTTGCCAAAACACTGTAAACAAGCTGGCCAAGATCAATGTGCAGCCACGCTGGCTGCAGAGCACCTAGTGTATTAATTTAGGGGTGATCTATGAGAAAAAAAGGATATGATCTGCATGAAATTAACCTCAGTTACCCCCCCATCCTAAATTGGATGTATTTCTTCCTAAAGATAGGTATAGGACTAAAAAAAAAAAGAGAGAGAGAATCATGTTTACAGTTAGCAAATATGCTGCATGTTTATTCAGCTTCATTGTCGTAAGAAAATAATTATTGAATTGATTATTTCACTGGGTGGTTTTTGAAGATGGAAAATGAAATGCATAAACAATGTATTCACCTAATTTAAAGGTCAAATTCAAAGAGCAAATGACAAGGCAAACTCAATTTTGAGATATTTCTTACTGGTCTTAATACACAACTGAGTGTCAAGGGGAGCCATACATCGTTATCTGTAAATTTTAACTTGGAAAATTCTTAGCATGACCAAGTAATGCTGAGACAGAGTAAGTTCTGGGAGTTGATGGTACAAACTCTAGAAGAGTGCAAAGATAATGCCCAGAGCAGAATATGTTTTCTTACATTTTCTAGACTCCTCCTGCCATACATTGTAACTGCAGAGAGCCTCAGCACAAGAGCTGGATACTTCACTACTATAGTCTTCTTGAAGTGGGAGGAGCATTATGTTGAGAGGATAGGTGTCTACTATAGAAATAAGGAATGTTAAAATATTTGGAGGACATATCTAGACCAAGACCAAAGACTTAGCTTGTTACCTCATTCAGTGCATAAAGATAAAAAATCATAACTCTAAAGTGCCCAACTGTGGCTCGTGCTGAGTGGTAGCCTGAACTTCATTTTGGAGTGAAACAACAGCTCTTATAGATACAGAATTTCTTTTGTATGCATTGAGGAGGAGGTGAGAGCTGTTTTAGAAAGTGAGATGTGGAGGGAGGATGTTAGGTGATGAAATCAGGAGAGTGCAAAATCAAATAGAGCTTTGGAAACCCCTGGGAGAACTCTGGCTTTTACTGAGGGCACTGTGAAATGACTGGATGGGTTCGGTAAAAGGAATACCATGATCTAACTTATGTTTTGTTTTTAAAATATGTTTTTATTGATTTCAGAGAGAGGAAAGGAGAGGGAGAGTGAGATAGAAACATCAATGGTGAGAGAAAGTCATTGATCGGCTGCCTCCTGCACACTCTTCACTGGGGATTAAGCCCACAACCTGGGTATGTGCCCTGACCGGGAATTGAACTGTGACCTCCTGGCTCATAGGTCCACACTCAACCACTGAGCCATGATGCTGACCTTATGGTTTTTTTAAAAGAATTATTCTGACTTCTAGTATTATAGAGAGAAGAGCAGAAGCAGAAATACCAGTTAAAAAGCTAATGAAATGATCCAGGAAAATACATGATGGTGGTTGGGCCTGGGGTGACACAGTAGAGATAGTGCAAAATGATTAGATTCATAATATATGTTGAAGGTAAACTAGAAAATTTGCTGATAGATTAGGTGTGAGTGTGAGAAGCAGAAAGGACTCAAGACTTGTGCCTAGGTATTTTAGGCTGAGCAACCAGAAGATTGGAATTTTTAGTTACTGAAGTGAGAAAGATGACTGGAAAAGAGGTTTATGTGTGTATTGGGGGAGTGGGGTTTGGGAAAATCTGAAGTTGGATTTTTTTATGTCTATTAGAAATTCCACTGATTGTCTTGTAGGTTAATGACTTAATGACTACATGAGATGCTGGAATACAGGGAAATGATTAAGGCCAAACATTTAAATTTACGAGTTTTCATCATATAATGGGAATTCAGTGCAACCACATAAATGAGATCATGGAGTGTGTGAGTGTAGAGAAAGAACAGGTCCAACGACTAGGCCCTGGGGCACTAATCTTGGTGTTACTGTCGTCAGTGTGCAGTGGTCCTGGAGATAAGCAGGCACAAGCATTTTATAAGGAACAAAATGATAGGTAGGGTAGGAAGAAATCCAGAAGGATGGTGTGGTGCCTTAAATACCAGTGAAGACAGCATTGCAGGAAAATAAAGGCAATCAGTTGTATCAGAGGCTGCTGAGAGGTCAGTAGTAACTGCCCCAGACAAGAATTCATGTTGGGAGGGAAGTCTTACTGGAGTGTGCTCAGTAGTCTATTGAAGGAGAGGATTCGAGCTCAGACCACTCACTCAAGGAGCTTTGCCATTAAGATGGAGAAATGAAAATATAGTAGAATAGAGTGGATCTTTTACCCTTTATTTCTTGTAATGGGAGAAATTACTGACCACTTGGATACCAAGAGGGATGATTAAGTAAATAATAATTTTTTAAAAAAGATGATTCAAAAAAATGAAGGTAAAATTTCTAAAGCTGTGTCCTTGACTAGGTGAAAAAGATGTATTTAGAATACAAGTGGGGAGTTATCCTTAGACTAAAGCAAGAATAGTTTATCCAAATTGATAGGAGAAGTCAGATAGGGCAGAGATACAAGTCAGCGGGTACACGTGATGGCGGGGACTTGCGGAAGTCATCTTCTCATTCCTGACTACTTCTGTTTTCTGAATAACATAGAAAAAAGTCATTTGCAGAAGTCATTTCTGAATCTCAGACAAATAAAATGTAATATAAATGCCAGTTAACACTAAGGGCCTGCCAAAATTTAATGGTAGTGATTTTGAGTTAATTAAGCCTGAATGGTTGTGCTTTTTCTCTAGCTGTGATCAGCTGGGTGGCCGCAGACAAGGAATATGCCAAGAGTTTCATTTAATCAGGGTTAAAGTTTTGCTACATAATTATCACAAAATAAGAATATTTTTGGTGATCTGCTCCCCTCATCTACTTCCCTCTTTTTTCTCCCTCACTCTTAAAATTTTCTAGAGAATTGAGAGTTTAATGTCTTTCACATAATTTGGCTTAGAAAATGTAGATCAATGTCTTAGTATGTGAATCCATATTATCCAATCTATTTAAAACAACACCAGGGGCAAAAAACACACCCTTCTTTGAACACATCTTATTATATCTAACTTAAAACACAATAACAAGAAATGTTAAGTAGCTTTCCCTTACAACTTATGCTCAGATACTAAGCCTTCTCCTAACTCCCCACCTGGAACTGCATGGGATTCAAATATCCATCATTGTAATTATCACTAGTCAAATAAACTAATATAATAGGAGAAAACACAGTGTTAAATTGTGGGTACACACACACACACACACACACACACACACACAACTTAGTTGGCAATGAATTAAAGCTCTGCCTAGTCTTTTAGCTAACTATCTCTAAGTCAAAAGCCATAGCTGCCAAGGGCTGTTGCGATGCCAAGTTAATTACCTGACAATGAGAACCTGAACTTGGACCAAACAGAGCTTCATTAGCATTGAGCAGCACTGACTGAGAAGGAAGCCAAAACCAAGGGTGGAGAAATGATAGAAGGAAAAAATATGTTTTTTCTTAATGAAAATCATGTAAATATTAATTCTACAGAATTTGGCCAATCACCCTGAAAAAAATAATAATGTTTTTATAGAAGGAAAGAAAAAGCATCCACTGTATTCAATACTTCCTTGGGCATGGTATTCAGGTACTGGCAGATTTTTCTACTATCTTAGCTTCGTTATAAGGCCAAATTCCCACTAGGCTAAGAAGTGCCTTCTGAGCTTCCTCCAATGTCATCTTCTGCTTACTAAGAGAAGGGGCCTTTATGTCCAGGTTAGGTAAATGCATCTTTATTTTTTTTTAAAGATAGGTAAAGAAAGAAGTTTCAGCTACTATCAAGTTGACTTGAATTCACACTAGTACCTATTTCCTTCAGCTTCAATTTTAAAACTTACGCACAGAGTAGATGTGCGTATGTGTGTGTTTGTGTATTTACAATGTTTCTTTTCAGACATAAAGCAAAAATAGGAAAATAAGTTTTAAGTAAAATTTTCTCAAGGCATTTAGGAGACAGAGGGGGAAGGGTTTTATTTCAGCCCAATAAGTGATGAGCAAAGGAAAGGTAAACAAACACAGAATGCTGTGCCCTGGGCTTTAATAATTATTAGTTGACACCTGTTACCAGAAAAACAATTATTTTTAAAAAAGAATGTTAAAAATGAATTATAGACGTAATATAACACATTATACTTTTTAAATAAAAATCTTATTTCTAATTGATAATTGGTACCTTGCCAACAACTTAATTTGCCTTCAGAAGCAACATCTGGGAGGGCATCGTTTTAGTCCTTAATTACTGTGGTACTTAAACAACTTTCTTCTTCATAAGACACGTGTCTAGCTGAGGATGAGATCTAGCTATAAAATGTGAGAAAAGAAATTATGGCCTAAACCATAAATATGGAATCTAATACAGGGCCACGAGGAGCCTCAAAAATAAACTTACACCAGACCTTTTTCATTACAGAAAGTCAGCCCCAGGAGAATCATACTGAGCAATTAGAATGAGGCCGGGGATGCCTTTTTCTCAAATGTATCTTTGCTTCTGAAAGGCTGTTGCAAAATCAGAAAAAGAAAAGGAAGGCATCTGAGCCCAGTTCTCCTCTGACCACTTGGACCGTAAAGCTTAGGGAGAGGAAGAAGGACGAGGACCCCACTTTCCTCTCCGCATTTGGCTTTGGATTACCTCTTTCTCTTCTGGACCTCTAGGTTTCACTGAGATCCTCAGCTCGAATATTTCCCTCCACAGCGCTAAGGGCCTTATAAAGATAACACAAGGCATAATTAGTAACGTCACCGTGTTCTGTCCAAGGTGAAGTAACTCAGAACCATTTCTTTTCCAATAATGGGAATGGTGTTGCTAACAAAGAAAGGGAAAAGGAATATTGTTCCTTTCATGTAAAGTTAATGAAGGCTATTCTTTGAAGGTTTATATGTTTGCAATAGCTGAATATTTGCAGGGAAACTGGAAAATCATATGTACATATATATGGGTTGGGTTTTTTTTCTATTCCACCTGACCCAACCTTAGGTACTTTTTCAAATGACTGCATTCCTATTAATTAATTAACTGACACATTAAAAATAATTATCTTATGTAAAATTATATTTTAAATCATAATATTTTTAAATCAACAGAATGATTTCTTAGATGATAGTACTTTTTCTCCTTTATCAAGAACCCTGACATTGGGTGTAACACAAAGAAAGAAAAAAGCTCTGTGGAATATTCTAATGTGGAACACCTGTTAATAAAAACATTTGCACTACAAATCCCTCGCACACTGAGGGTGTTTTGAGAGGCGCCCTAGTGAAATGGTTGTGCAGGAGGCTGGAGGTGACTCTGCAGAGTCGGAATGAAATGAAACATTAGGTTGTGGAAGGAGAATAAAAGGCCTCCACTTTTCCTTTAAAACAAAACACCAAGGCAGCCTGGCACGACCACACGAGCACCGGGTAAGTCCTGATGCGCCCACAAGTCCTAGCCCTGGGCAAAGACTTACCTGTGAGGAAGGCGTGTGTATCACTGAGGCTTCTCTAGTGATTCAGCCATCTCAAATTAGGTCAGACAGGAAGAGAGCAAGATTATGGAAATATGGGAGGAGGGACGTGTTTCAGGTTTCTGTAATAACCAGAACATGAAAGGGACTAACATGACTGTCTTTAGATATTCACAGAAATCGTGAAACAAAGGGGAAGGGCTAAATCTTGTATATAATTGACCCTTGAACAATGCGGGGTTAGGGGTGCCCAACCTGCGGACTTGGAAATCCATGTACACCTTTCGACTCCCCCAAAGCTGAATTGCAATCAGCCCTTCACACCCACAGGTTCAGCTGACAGCAGATGGAGCTCGGGTTTCGGTGGGGCCTGGGAAGGTGTGGCTGGGAAACTGCGGCTGGAAAATGCAAGAAGAGTTTGCATCTGCTGGTGGTTGAATCTGCGGATGCAAAACTGTGCATAAGAAGGGCCGACTCTATTTATTGAAAAAAAAACCTGCGGGTAGGGCAAACCTGTGTTGTAATATACTGGCAAGTCTTGGGTGAAGAATAATTCACAAAAACATTCATCCATATAAACATTTTGAAGGTATGCAATGTACTGTGTTGGCCATAATTCCTGTACCGCTTGGGCGAGTTGCATTTAGTTTCAGCGATGTCTTCATAACCGGGAGAATTACGTGATGGTTGCAGACACTTTCGGTTCAGTTCTTACACATGTGCTCCTCTTCATTTAGACAGTGGAGTCTTTCGGATGCAATGTGAAATTGAGTGGACCCCAAGGAACAAATGCTTTTCAGATGATATTGATAAAACTTGTAGAAAGACATATTTTTACTGATTAATTTTTATAGACTCCAATGTTCCCTTGCGTCACCTCGTTAGAAGTAATTTAACCAGCGATATCTAAATTTGTGATTTTTTTTTCAAACTTGATATCTGGTACCTGTTTATCTGGTAATGGATTTATTTATAAGTAGTGCCGTAAAATATGTGGAGAAAAACAAACTCTGACTCTGGGTCCGGGAGAATTCTATTTGAACTGGAAAATTCAATTTGATTTTTAATTTCTCTGCTGCCTCTTACTAGCAAAATGGCTTCAGACAAATAACTTCATCTGTGTATTTCTCAGGTTCCCCCTCTAAAAATTAGAGTTAATAATGACATCATAGTTACTGAGATGTTAAGTTAGATACATGGAAATGACTTAGCACATATAATTAATAGGCTCATTATATGCTATTTCTTGCCTCAACCTTTGAAAACGTATATAAGGTTTTTTATAAATATAAATATACTCCTCAATAAATATTAGGAGCAACCTATGATATTTATGGAAAATAAGTGTACCTCAGGATTAAATGTACTGCATATTTTAAACTCTTCCATCTCATTTCTCTTTACTCTCCTAGGGCAAGCAAGTTAACAAGTCACTCAGTTATACATACTAAAAGATCATTGTCTAAAATGTTCCTTCAAGAAAACTAATTAGTATGAGTGCAAAAAATGAGAAAGGCAAACCAAAAGGGGGGGAAAGAAAATAAAGATGAGATGTTCAAATATCAAATAATTTAAATATGGGATTTTTTTTCTTTTCTTATTTAAAAATACTTAATTCTAAAGAATTCTGCTTAATAATCGTTCAAATGATTGTTAATCCAAATAGGGATTATCGAGGGGTTTATGTGTTAAATCGGCATTATAAAGCAGGAAGATATTCTGGATAAGACCTTCCTAAAGGAATTGCTTCCGACCACCTACAGGTACCTGTTATAAGTGTTGCTGCAAAGCGGTGCTTACATATTAGCATTTTTTTCACTTGAGGGAAAATGCACACACTGTGGGGGAGAGAAGCATTTAGAAGATCCTGGTGTTTGTTTCTTCACATTGTTTACACCCTGAAAAACTAGATGGAGGTGCCTTCTGATTGTTGTGCAAATAGGTAAGCAATACCCTCCCTCAAATAAGTCAGATGAGTGGATAAATATGTAAGACTGTGATGTGGAGAATTTGTATCCCTAACACATTCTTCCCCCAGGTTAACTTGCTAGGTTAATTCATCCCTAGGTGCCCATTCTTAAACTTCCTTTAATTGGCAATTGCGAGGTGTTTCGGCAGAGCGGCGTGCCACAGATACCCTAAAGACAACAGAAGGGGAAAAGTTAACAAGGGGTTCTGAGGCACTTCGACAAGGGTGACAAGGTTTGTTAAGCACGAATAAAAGGGGTGAGCGTTGCAGGAGGTATTATGGATTGGCAGCCTTTTCAGAAAGGTCAGCGGCTTCCTTTTATAATTGCTTCCATTCATTTCAATAGTGAGCTGAAACACTCGAAGGCCAGAAGCAGTCTAAAGGCACACTGGTAACTTCCCTTCCCTTAACAGGATCTCTTTCATTCAAAATAACTTTTCCTCTAAGATGCTTAAAAAGTCACATGTGAGGAAATCATATTTTAAAGACCTGGGTTACAATTCTCTCCTAACTCTCTAGTAAATTTTCTATGATTTATTTGAGAAAAACAGGAGGTGACTGGACCACAGTGAAATTTACTTTATTTTAAAAACATTGTTATGCAAAAGTATCTGGGCTTATGGAACATAAAAGTGACCAGGTATTAGAGAGGGAGATTTCAAAAGCATTTGTAATTACCCTGTGGTTTTTCTTTTCAAATTCTGCTTGATATTTGTTTTTTGTTTTTTTCAGACTTAGCAAACTTGATCCAACTTGAGCTAACCTTGGGTTGAGCTATTGAGAACAATTCCTAATGCATAGTGTCTGAAAATTTTAAATGTAATTGGGGCATTTCTTTAAAATGTGTGTTTTTAGTCTCACCATCCCAAGGTTCAGTGGTTCTAGGATAGAGCTCGAGAATCTGCATTTATACCAGCATCCCACCTCCCAGGTGATTTCAATGCAAGTTTCCTAGACAATTAGAGAAACATAAAACCACAGACACTAGAAGAAAAATTCGTTTGAAATTAACATTATTTATTAGACTTTTGTAAATCCCTGAGACTAATGATATTTTGGCATAAGTATTCTTTTATTTTGGGTAAATTTCTTCTGTCATTATGGTACAAATTGGATAATTTTACTAGCCTTGGCCAGTCTACTGTGGCAACTGAGATCTGTCATGGGTGCTTAAAAAAGAAAAACAAATAAATAAATGTATGCAGTTTACACAAAATTTTAAAACAAAAAATAACATCTTGAATATAAAAGATTTTCTTTATATTTTCTTAAAATAGAAAAAATAATATTAGCAGATAACATTTTTACAACCATGTTTTTAAGTACTTCTGAGTAGTGTAAACTTTGTTGTTTTTAAATTTTTGGTCCTATATCTCACCTCACTCTTTCCTATTGAAAATGCTATACTGATATCTCTTTTACAGGAATTTTAAAATTTGTATGATCTTATTTAAATGAAAAGTGCTGAGGCTCATCCTCCCACAGCAAACTTTCATAAGCTGTTAATTCTGTTGGAGGAAGTAAGGCATAGTCTTCCTTTATCCACTCACAGATGCAGCCAGGAGTTGAAAACCTGACTTAAGCTCAGTCAGTCAGAAGTCCTGAAAAGTGGGGTCTTCCAGCAGCAGCCTAGATGGTGTGCAAACCGTATGTTTTCTGATGCATGCCCTTTATGGGGTTCCTGCTGTTCACCCTCTAGAGCTCTTTTGACTTCTGCCAATTGTCAACCTTGGTTTGTCAGCTTTCTACTCCTTTTATGGGTCCAAATTTGCTTGCAATGGTTCTCTTACTGGTTAAAAATACTGCTCTTCCCCTGTTGCTTTAACTAAGAACCCTGACTGAAACATTTTCATTTTATTGCTATTTGTCATTGACAAAGGCATGTCTGGTAATAAACACAGATAGATTTGTGTATGATTCAGGGATTATTCATGATTATATCATCAATGGTACGCTATGAAGGAATTAGACATTAAACTCAACATTGCACAGGAAATTTGAAAGGAAGTAGTCAAGAAATAATTCATTGTGAACTCCAGAATATATAACTGCATCAGGGAAACATCCCCACTGATTTTGGCTCACATGGGTTTCTGGTTTATCATATTTTTAACAGGTGGTGGAAAATTAAGAAAAGTGAGAACCTCTAGATTGTCTGGAGTTCAATTGTACAGATATGTTACTGTATCAAACTTGAGAATGACTTGCTAAAACCAAATTTTAAGGTATGCAAAAGCAAGAATTGAGAAAAGGTAGAGAGACATGTTCATAAGTACATCACTATTTTTTTTAAAATCTTTACCCAAGGATTTTTTTTTTTTTTTACTGGTTTTAGAGAGAGAGAAAGGAGGGGAGAGAGATAATGAGAGAGAGAGAGAGAGAGAGAGAGAGAAACATTGATGTGAGAAACATTGATCTGTTGCACCCGACCAGGGATCAAACCCACAACCTAGGTATGTGGCCTGATCAGAAATTGAACCCTCAACCTTTTTAGTGTACAGGACTATGCTCCAACCAACTGAGCCACCCAGCCAGAACTACATCAGTGTTTTTTTTAAAATATGGGCTGTCATATACTGAGAGCTTTAGGAAGGAAAACTAAAATGTAAATGCACACGAGAAACAAAGATTTCAACCCCAGCTAATGTGTTCCTGTTTACTTAACACAGTCATCAAGGTGATACAGTGCATCTAGAATTGGTGGGAGAGCTAGTTAAAATAGCTAAACTGGTATTTACTTATTATGATTAAATAAGTGAAGAGCCCCCCCCCCCCCCATTCTAAAATCTTCATTCAATTGTGATTAATCTCATGCCATGGGAAACTTTTAATTTATGACACAACTTGTTTGTAATTGGCAGTCATATTGGCTAGTTTATAATGGTGAGTAATGGACAATGATAATAATGGCAGTAAAAAGGGACTCCACATTGAACCCAGGACACTCAATAAATATGGAAAAGAGAGGTGGCTGAACACAAGAGTATGGAGTTTAATTTAAATAATTTAAATGATTAAAAAAAAGAAAACTCTGTTGCACACACTCTTCAGGGTCTCTTCTCCTGCCTCTTGATTACTTTCATGAGAAAGAGAGCTTGTAAGTGAATGTACCCAATGCAGTATGTTGAATACATGCATGAATAAATAAATGAATCTGTGAAATAGGAAGAAAAAGAATTGCTTCCTTGGGCATAATCCTCCTCAGTGCATTTATGAAATGTTTCTAAGTATTCCCCTATCCAGGCATTTGCTAGGGTTTCATTCTCCACCCTGTTTGGGATTAGATGTGACCCTGTGACTCACTGTGGCCAATGAATTGTGAAATGAAAAGGATCCAACACTTCTGGATGGAAACTTTTAAAGTCACTGCGCCATACACTGTTTTTAAATTATTATTATTATTGCTGTGGAGATTTCAGATTAATGTATTGACTCTGAAGCTTCAGTTAAACTAAATTTCTGAGCGCTATAATACAGAGCAAAACCTAAATATATATAAATAAAAGTATCCACAGTAAACATGTACAGTAAGCAAGAAATAAAACAAACAATTCTAGATATTGTCACTATAGCATAACCTAGCTATTCTCACCGGTACATTGAATAACTGTAAGGATTAAATAAATAAAATAATCAAGGTGAAAAATACATTGTCAATAGTAAAATTTTATATATATGCTATTTTAGTTTTATTTTCATAATGACTTTCCCTGGGTTTATGAACAAAAAGACATTTAATAATTACACGGACTCATATATTTGGCAAAACTTAATCTGAAAGAAATCAAGAGACAAGCTAAGAAATGCCTAAATATATGATATAAATTTTCCCAAGGAAAAGGTGATTTATAAATTCAAATGCTGATGATAATTATCTTGTCATTAACTAGTTGTCACATTTTCTTTGTAAAAATCATAACAGAGAAATAAAGCTGTATTTTCTAGTAGAGTGGGATTGGGTTATTCCAAAGAAAAACCAGATGCAGGCAAGACAGTGTTTAAGTCCTCTGTTCCTCTGATGTTTTTCTCATTCCCTACTTCAAAGGTAAAATTCCCTACCCCCTTCCCGAAGCTTCCATAAGGATGCTCCGTCCCCTCATTATGAAAACATAGTCTCAAGAGTAGAACTAAAATTCTTCAAGAATTTGGTAGCAATGGGGTATTAGTGTTACTATATTCTATCAAACATCAAAATCTGAAGCTGAAAGGTTAAAGTTTTGTTTTTTGTTTTTTATCTTGGATCACAGTAAGAAACAAATGGTGGCCCGAGGGAGCTGAGAGTGAATGAACCTTCCACAGAATATCTGAAATCGTAGAATGGGTCCACAGGTCCTCATTTTTCTAAGTCTCAACATAGTTAAAAGGAAAGCAAAAACAAAAGAAAAAATGAAACTTTCTATACTTATAATTTTGTAGAGCAGGTTTATTCAAATAAAATATATCAATGAAAACATTAAACCTATTTAGCAATATAACTGAAGTGTGTTCCAATAGGTCTTCCCACTGTCCGTTATCCATTCTCTCCCACCATGTCCAAAGAAATTACATGTAACCATCCCTATGCATGTTTTCCTATCATTCTGGATTCACTGGATAGAGATGCAAGTAACTGAGCCAAAGGAAGACCACAACAACAAAAAAACAACAAAAAATATACTAAAATCTTTGTAAAATAGTACTTTCTATGTGCATGTACCCCGTTAGTGCTATGAATGTTTGGGAAAGAAAATGTCTAAAACTGATTTTAGTTATTTCAGTTGTGGTATTATTTTATAGTATCAACATACTTCTAAATTCAGCTAAAATCAACTTCGCTGCTGATTCTCTTCTTAAAATGCTACTTTAAACTGCTTTTTGTTCGGTCAAAATTTGAATGTGTGCAAAAAAAAATAGAACTTATGGCACTCACCCATTTAGATGTCAGAAGTTCTATATGTCCATTAAATTAAAACATCCTAATCAATGGCTGTCAAGCCTTGGAGAATTTGACACTGCCTCATATTTCTACTTATGACAGCTCACAGAGGGCATGCTGTGAACTCCTTTTTTTCCTGCATAGGTTACAATTAGGTGTGACAAATGCAGGAGATTTAATATCCTAAATACAAATATGTGATACTAAGCGTATATCTAGAGGTAAGGTCACTATCTTATTTGCAGTGTTCAACATTCTGAAATAGAGTTAAGGTTTGCTTTGCCAATGTTAAGGCTCTAGATCTAGAAAAATTGCTTTGCAGAGTACAAATGGGTCCAAGAAAGTAAAGTTGCCTGAAGGTGGTGAGAATGTGAGAACACTGAAGAAATATAGTAGATATTTAGTGGCCCAGGAAGGTAAAATTTGTAAGAGGGAACGAATTTTATTTGATTGTTATTGGAGGGTTTGCTAGCAGATATGTATAAAATGATTGTGAAAACAGACTGAAAGAGACCTGGAGGAAGACGTAACTAGTGCTTGCATTTCCTGCCATTGAGCAGCCAACGCTTCCTTACTTGGGTGTATTATAGAATTTTGTGATAGAGTAAAAAAAAGGGAACTAGGGGCACAATCCTTGATTAGGAGTAATGTTCAAAATAACTGTAAACAATGTACCCCAGCAAGATTATTATAGATAGATGTCCTTCTTCATCAGGCCATAGTGCCATCATCGAACCCAACTAAACATCATCTCACAAGGCTTCTCTGTGTCTCCAAGGAAACAATCTGTAACTCGGGCAGTTAAAGAAAAAGAAAAATGGAGAAGATCAGAACAATCCACATTGTCACATACTATGTATCTTGAATTTTGTGATTGGCGGATTTTGTAAGAGGCGATAACATCATGATGATATACACGTGTCCCTTAAACTCATAAACTTGGAGCCTTTATATAACATAAGCAAAGGCATTTTTGAGATGATTTAAACCTTCTGGTTCAAATACCACAGATTTTTTGGATAGGAGCCTGATAGCTCCTTTGCCATATAAATTCTGTAAAAATCATGGACTTCCCTGTAGTTGTAAAAAGGGTAGTTCTCTTCCCTGCCACTAAGCCACTGAGAATACTGATCACTACTGAGTTTATTACAGTACTTACTTAAGTGTTATCTTTTCAGTCAACTCTGTTATTCATGAGCTGATTATCTAGGTGGTGAATTACCTCTGTTCCCCTTTCTCTTCACCTTTTCCTCTCCTACCTGCCCATTGGCTATTTCCATGCTTGTTAGCATTTCTACCGGTATGTAAGCAGCAGAAGGAAGGCAGCGTGAAATGCCAATTAGTCAATTTTATTACTTGTTAGAAACCCTTATAAAGGTTTGGTAGAAGAAGAAAATTCAAAATAGTTGTTAAAATTAGGTTTGGGGAATTATCTATGGCTTTTATTTATTCATGTTCTTTCTCTTGTCTATTAGCATAATCTATGACTATTGCAGTTTACAATTATCTTGAATAAAAATGTGCTTTTAGTGGAGATAGCCACATTTTATTAATAAAGCTATGTAGTCTGTAAAACACATTGAGAGCTTTCATTATGATGGTATAAATATACATGTAAAATATTATGATTAAAAGTGACTACTTAAATAATGTTGGTAGTATTTAATAATTGATATTTGCAATATAGAGAAAGAACCATCCAAGAAATATGCAGTACTTAAAGTTTCCGTCTGCAGGTTTTCATATTCTCTAGTTTCTAGTGCTTCGTAAGCATTCATATCACTAAGGCTTCCAGTTTACAATATGCCAAGAAGGTTTAAACTAAAGATACTAGTGATGTCCTGTCTCTTTTCCATAGAAAATTCAACATAGTGACTAATTACACATGTTATAAATCTATAATGCCAATATCATTCTTTTCATCTTTATTTGCCCCTTGCCCCAAAGTTGGTAGATTATCTTCACTGAGATCATTTAAAAAGTGCCAGCATGTAATGTAGGGAAATATTCTGTTTTACTGACAAATAAACAGCCTCACCTAGAAGTTTCTAAAGCTTGACAAGAGCCTATTTATCTTGTCTAAGAATATAAACTTCTGGATTTATTACCTTGGCCATCTCTCGTCTCACATCTAGCCATGCAGTACAATAATCATTAGTGTAATCTTGCTACAAGAGGAAAAAAATGACCCACTGTTCACAGGGAGCCTGAAATACTAATTCATATTAAAGATTTAAGGACTCTCAGGTTAAGTATTCCCTAAGGAAATCTGTACACAGTCCCCCTTCCTGGCAGAGAGAAGCTTTGACCTCTTGAATGGGTGTGTTCTGAGTACAAGCTACTTGCCTCATTTGGAATCATTTTCATGGCCTCTCTACTGCTATTTTCCTCAATAATAATTATCACAGGACAAACACTAGTCGGTAATAATTTGCCTGAGCCTTTTTGAATTTTTTCTCACCTGGCTGAGAATGTAGATTAAAATGAGGAAATTTTACATGACACAGTGCAGGAATGAACAAACACACACACACACACACAGCAGAGTAAACAGAGCTGCAAACTCCACAGAAGAATTAATGGAATAAATAAATGAAAAATAAACAAATAAATATGATCATAGGTGTGTTTTCACATTAACCACGATATCAGCAGAAGTTCAGCCTTTAGTCATCATATAAATGCATTCCTAAGCTATTTCTAGGAGGAAGATGAAGTCTGGAGTATTTGTAGGTCAGGGATACCAGGGAGAGAGAAAAGGTAAAGTGTATTCTCATGGATGAAGGGAAAGTTATGGAGCCATAAGGTTAGTGATTTTTATTTCATTGATAGAGTCCATGTAACATTTTCCACAATTCTTGCAAAGGAAGTTAATACATGTACTGGGAAGAAAGCTGGGCAGTATTTCTCTCTGACATGTACCACAAAATCAACACCATCCCCAAAGCCCTACCAAAAATGACACTTGCACTTTTTAGCATGAGTCAGAGAACATATTTGGCAGTTTCTTTGCCCACTATGGTGCATCTTGCAGAAAATTGTGTATACTTTCCTGCCACTGGTGTACTGCTGGGAGAAGTAATGGTTATAGGAGTCTATGGGATCGGAGGATCTTGAGTAAAACAGAATCTAGAAATTGTCATATCAAATTCTCCAATGCCAAGATTGGAGAAGTGTTCCAATTGTCTGATTGAAGCACTCTTCCAGGACCCAGGTGTTACATCTCTGACCTTTTTTTCCTTCAGATATATGTTTGTAAGACTGACATGAAGGTATTTGAATACTTTGTTCAGAAAGTAAAATAATCTTAAAAAAGAATAAAGATTATTCAGTTCCTGAATGCTAAAGTGGAACCTTCACATGAACTGAGTAATGGTGTCCAGAATGAACTGCCTAGGTGATTAAGTGGGCCTTCTTGGCAAAAGTGGACACTGCCACTAAGGTGGTGCCATAGCTCTACGATAAAAAGATTTAAGATTAAAATCATCATGATTATCTCCAAGGCAACTTTAGAATCAAACGTGGCTAGACCAATATTTTAAAACTCTTAGAAATTTTTTTGTCTCAACAAGTATCATTTGTGCTGAAATATTTGAGGTCACCTTGGCAAATGCTGTCATCGTAGACCATGGGACTCCAAGGGATGGCTTCATGGTGGAAGAATTTGTGATACCCTCCCCCAACCCCAAACCCCAAAGCAAGGTGCATTGTAGTAATTCTAGGGAACTGCTTATCTTCTAGATTTTACTGTTCATGTATGTAGGTCTTGGAGAATCTAGATCTTAGGCAGGAGCTACTACATTACTTTCTTTTGTTGGTTGTTTTGGAAAGTGAGGTGAAGGCTAAATGGTTGCAAAATTCTCAGGCTGAGGGTCTGCAGAGAAAGGGTAGCCTTTGCTGTCCTCTGCTATTCTAGTTTCAGTGACAAGTTTACTGTTCTGCAGTTTGGGCTCTTCCAGCTTATAAGAGATATACAATGTGATTGAAGAAAGGTGACTGAAGAAAACTGTCTACCTTATTTGGTACATGCAAAACTGCTAAATTTCTCACTGTAATGAGAGATTCCTGAAAGCTACGGCATACCCTGTCTGTTTTACTGCTATATTCCCAGAGATAGCAGTATTTGGCAAAAGTTGTCTATTAAAAAATAATAATAATATGGCCACAGTGTGCTTTGAAAGCCTTTTTTGTGCTGAACATTCATATGTGTGCATGTTGTATGTTTTTGTTTTGTATGTTCAATTTTTTTGTCAGAGTAAGGCAAAATCATATAGGAAATTAATGAAATTATGATTTCCGTACACCTAGAGTAGCTCCTTTTCCCTGAAAAATTTGTTTTTTGTTGTAGCCAGAATAGAAAAGTAGAGTAAATAAGAGTTGTATCATGCCCTTTCCCCACACCAAAAAGTAAATTGTAGGCTATCCTTCATTGTTACAGGATTTCATGGGTTTGCTAGATAAAATGTGTCTAAATAACTTTAGCTTTATTTTCTGAAATCGAGTTGTTTAAGACTGACTGAGTAGTGGATCTCATGATCAGTCAGCGCCTCTCCAGAATAATGCATGATTATCCATTGGTAACAATGACAAACTGGAAATGCTACTAAATCTTCACAGGTGTAATATTCTCCTCTGTCGACTCCCCATATTTTGATGGAAATTGGCAAATAACAGGATAATACTCCCATTTTTTAAATCACTGATATTTTTAAGCCCTGCTATATTTAAGAAACAGTGCTAACATCCTCTCAGTCTGGCTGTGGAAGGAGATATGTTGATAAATGTCTACAATATAAATCTTATTGTTAAAAATACAGCATATGCTGATCATAATGGGAATAGAGAAGTAGCAATTAATTTTGGTCTAAAGACTCATGAGAGGATCCAAGAGAAAAACTTTTCCCTTAGGAATGCTCGTGAGAGACTCTTGAGATTTTTTTAAAGGTTATATAATTCAATTAGACAAACACTTATGAATGGCCATTATGTCTAAGATACTTACTTGGAAAGTACAGAGGTGGGGGAAAAACACACTCACTGATATCAAATTGCTTGGGATATAACAGAAGAGAAACCATGTACGAATGAATCCCTCTTTAACACAGTAATGTTTAGAAGCCAGGTGACAACAAGAAACAAGTTAATTTTAACATGGATATTATTAAAATTTTCTTATAGACTCTTCACCTCTTTATTTATTCAGTCATCATTCATACAACAAAGGGTTAGCTAAACAGTGTTCTAGATACTGAGGATACATTGAAGACCGAATCAGACATAATGGACCTTATCTTGTAGTCTTAAAGATAATACAATCAACAGCTAGATAAGCAATTAAATGAGAAACTATCCAATGGTAACACATGCTATTCTGACAAATTTTGGCCTCAGAGATACATTAAAATGGATGATCGAATAAAGCTTCTCTGAGTTCATTAACACTTTAGCTGTGTTCTGATTGACAAGAAATAACCAATCTTTTAAACATCAGAAGGAAGTCTTCTGAGCCAAAGATACAACTTGTCCAAAGACTTAAAGAAGAAAGATAAGAGGTCAGTTTGGTTATAGTAGAATGACCGAAAAAAGAGACTGGCAACTTCAGAATTAAACAAAGAGTTTATTAAGGAAACTTATGGACAGAGCAGAGTTTTGGGTGGCAGCAAGACAACAGATTTCCCCACCCCAAATGGGATGGAGGCTTGATATATACAGTCTCCAAGAACACAGGTAGCTTGTAGCCAAGTAGCACTTGCTCCTTAATAGCTGTATATTGCAAAATGGGCCTACTTATCTATATAAGAACATTCCTTTCAGGTGATCTAGGCCCACCCCTCCTGGAGTGAACTGGTGGTCACTGAGAACAATTGGCTATTTAAGATGGTGTTGGTCACATCAAGCCCTAGAAGCCATTTTGCCTCACAATATCACTTATATGTGGAATCTTAAAAAGCCAAACTCCTAGAAACAGAAAGTAAAATGATGATTACCAGTGGCTGGGGAATGGAGGAAATGGGGAGGTGTTAGTCAAAGAATAGAAGTTAGTCAAAGTTGCATAGAAGGTGAATAAGTTCTGGAGATCTGACTCACAGCATAGTGATTATAGTCAACAAGGCTCTATCATATACTTTAAAGTTGCTAAGAGACTAGATCTTAAATGTTCTTACCACACACACACAAAAAAAGAAATGATAATTATGTGACATGATGGAGGTGTTAGCTAACATGATGTTGGTAATCATTTTGCAGAATATAAATTTATCAAATCAACACATTGTACACCCTAAGCTTATACAATGTTATCTGTCAATTATATCTCAATAAAAATAAAAATAAAATTATATGTGTAAGACACCTAAGAAAAGAGACTTGGATCATGTCATGGTTGAAATGTAATGGTATACCTTCTCTTGAGAATGTGTCTGTGTTTATAAGTAATCTTCTTATTATAATTATCATTGCATCAATGTTTCTCAAAATAGTGAGAACTCACAGAACGCCTGATAATATATTTACAGAGCTTCACGGTTAGGAAACACTATTAAAATCTAATGGCTATTATTTTGAGTCTAAACCCAACACAAATTCTTGTTAAAATTTGAGTTACATACATAGGTTATTATATGAAGATATTGATGAACCATAGTATGTTAATGTCTCATGAAGAACCTGCACAACACAGAAGCACATCCACATACTATCTAGGCTGATATATCTCAAGGAAGACGTTTCCTAGAAACTTATAATTTAAGTAGATAGTCAAGTCTCCAGCTATAAGTAAGAATAGTAGTATCTAATATGGTCTAATAATTATGATTTTGTTGTTGCTATTGTTATCATGTGTGTGATTTTCCACATTAATATTTATATATTTAATGCCCAAAATATTCTAGAGTTATTTATGCTAGGACATTCTTACTGTGAACAATTGAAGATGTCTAAATTTAATAATTTGCCTTTATGTAATTATATCCAAATTTATCCACTTGTATCACTCCACCACTAAAGTCCAAGATTCAGCAAATGAAAACTTAGACTGAACTGAAAATTCTGACAACATAAAAATGATTTCAATTAAACTGAAATGTTTGATGGATGCTTATCCTTGGCCTATACTTAAAAATGGTGTTCAAATCACCAGATGCCTCATTTTGAGGGCTGACTGCCAAGTACGTAAAATGCCAGGAAAATGTTTGACTATAATTCTAGGCTGTCTATAATTTATATTTGACAATTTTAGAGAGATAGTGAAAATTTCTTCATTTCTATTTTAGTGTCTCTCATGACCAAACACATTGCAATTATTAAATGAATTTATGATAGCTTTACATTTTAAAAGATACAATTTTGGCATTTTATTTTAGAATTTATGGTAGATTTAAATTAAACAATCTTTTATTTTGGGGGTACTTTCTCCTTGATTTACATAAATGCAAGTTCCCAAGTTCAGGTCCCAATTCTTCAGCCTCACGAGGCATTTCATATTTTAAAAAATGTTGAATGCTTTCGTGTCTTCTTTCTGCTTTGGAAATACTAGAACCTTTCCAATACATTTAAAGAATTTCAATGGTATGAGAAAAAGGGAGCTTATATATATATTTCTGTTAAGTTAGTCTACATGGCAGCCTGCAGCTGGATGTTCTTAACCATCTTTGTTAGTCCTGCACTTGGTATTTGCCATCCCATCTTGACCACCACTTCATCTCATTTTTAATATTCCAAAGCACCTTTAATATTGGTCAGCTCGTGTATTCATCTTTTATTAAAGATTTAGGGCACAGAATAGAAAATGAAATGGTAAAGATTAAATGCTGACTATCATTGTTACTAGTAATATTAATTGCACAAACTTTAATGTGTTACTCTGGCTCCCCTTTTGCTCTGCGTAATCCTCAGAATCAGAGGGCCCCTCCCTACAGAGCTATCCAAGGAAACTCAGGACTTCTTCTATTTATTCTGCATAAAAAGTCAGCTCTAACTTTACTCTCTTTCTGACTTTGCCTTGAGTATGTGGTGTGGGAATGGAGGTGCTCATTGGCACATCGTCAAATATCCTTAATGTAATTTGCTGAAGGAGCAACCATCTTTCCAAAGAAAAGTTATGACCAACCTAATATACGAAAGTTGCTGCCCAGCTGTTTTCTTAAATGTATATTAAAGAGATGTTCCCCCTTTCCCATTGTAGATGCATACAGCCTGAAAGTTTTCAGCTATGTTGCTTCACTTCTAGTTAGATAATCCTTGAGGAAAAATAATTCACATTTTTTAAAAAGAGATTTTATATTTGCCTCACAACTTTTGTTTAAAATATCCTCCTTGAGCTATTATAGTCCTCAACCTATGAGTTAAAAATTTAAAGCAGCAATATATGTGGTTGGAAAAAGAAAACAATACACTATAATGGGCATTGAGAAATAAGGCGCTCCAATACTTATGTCTACTGCCATTATCTCCCTTCCAAAGGACAATCACTATTACCAGTTTCATGTATTTTTCTATATATATTATGGCTATATATATGCATTATGTATACTATCACTTTAAAAAACAGTAATGAGCGCTTGTGTACTTTTCTGCTACTCACTTATTTTTGTTTAGCTTTATCTATTGGGTACATTTCATATCAGCAACATAATTCTAATTTTTATATGTGCATGGAGTACTTATTCATATGGACTTATTGTGATATATTCACTCAGTCTTCTACTGAGTGACCTTGCCATTGTCTGAGCTTCTTGCTTCTACGTACTATAAAACAATGTTTGCTCTTCTACCTGTATTTTGAGCACATGAACCATTAGAGCACCAAGATAACCCTAGAAACAGAGTTGTTGGTTTAAATATGTTGATTTGACATTTTGATAGAGAATGCCAAAATATTTTTTAATGAGAGTCCATCGTTTGCATTCAATTACTATGATCATTTTTGAGGATACAATATTGGTAACATCAATCCCTTTGGAGCTCCTAAGAGGCAACAAATGAAATAATTAAGAGAATGTAATGGCTGATTTGAATGTTGTGTCTACTACTTTGTGACCTTGGAAAATGTACTTAATCTTTTCCAACTTTAGATCTTTTCATTTGTAAGGTAATATTTACACTAGAATTCATGCTTTAGGTTGCTACAAGAAGTTTAATTAGTTAGTATACATAAAGCACATTAAAACAATGTATACTACTAAGGAAATACTTAATACAAATTAGCTATTATTAATCCAATTTAGAGGACAAACATGTAATAATCAAATAAACACAAATATATATAAAGTGTAACTATTACAATCATTTTGAAGGAGAGGCAATCTATTTCAGAGCCTACATTATGGATCTTGCTATGTCAAGAAGACTTTTTATAATGAGGGATTGATGATTCAGTTGAGAACTGAAGGATGAGTCAGAGTTAACCAAGTGAAGTTTAAGAACATTTGAGAAAGACAGAATTATGTGCAAGGGCCTGTGTCAGGAGAGCAATTGCCATGATGGGGGACTGACTAACGAGAAAGAACACAAGTGAGAATCATCTCAGATAAGCCTGAAGAGGTAGGTAGAGTGTGAGTAATGTATTTATCTTTAAGACAATGTGAATCCATTGAAAGATTTTTATGAGTGATAAAGATCAGACTTGTTCTTCAAAGAAGATGTTTTTTATGCACATGGAGAAAAAATTGAAGGGTGGCAGTGGATGAAAGATAATTATGGAATTAAAATTGAGAGATGATGGTCGTTTGGAGTAAGTTAGTGATGGTAGAGATGTAGAGAATGATGGAGTGTAGAAATGAATAGAGGGCTTAGCTATGGGTAATTTACAGAGTTAAGAAAGTGAGAGGAAAGTGGCACACATAGGTACTCAATAGCTCTGTGTTTTCCTCTTTTTCTTTCTCCTCTTATATAGTATTTGTAGAATCAACCCAATTTTTGTTACATGCTTTATTTTTACATTTTAATATTTTATAATTGAATTGTATTATTGTTATTTAGACTTAGTATGTATTATTGTAGTCAGAAATTTATTTCTAGTTAAGAAATTTCTTAATTGTGTATTATTAAGAGAGGAATCTGCTAATTTCTGACATAGCAGAAATCTTACCTTCTGAAATTATACTAATCTGTGATACATACCAAGTTATTTATTATATCCCTGTAGTATATAAGATACAACAACTGTAATTAAAAAGTTGCCAAAAGGAAATAAGTCAATCATTAGAAAATAAATATTGACAAAATAACAATAACAGCAATAACAAAACACTGAGTTATGTGTGCCACAACAGTTTTCTAAGAGCATCATATGTATTAGCTCATCCATTTCTCATTGGACCCAATGGGACAGATTTTATTAGAAACTGTTATTAGTATCCCCATTTCATAGATAAGAAAACTGTGGCATGATCAGTTCAAGTAAGTTGCAGGAAGTTTCATTGCTTACAAGTAATGGGATTGAACCCAGGTCTTTCATATTCCAGAACTTGCACTCCTGTGATAAATTTGAAAAATTCATTTCAAAAATTATTCTATTCAATTCTGGTTTCATCATTTACTAGCTCTATGGACTTATACCATTACCCCACATAAAGTTTCACATAGAAACTATAGATGAGAAAATTCATAAAAGGCACTATGAAAATGTCTCAGATAGTACATGCTTTCTGTAAGTAAAATAAAAAAGTTTTTGAAAATTACATTATTATTATTATTGTCAGTGTTAACACTCATTTATTTACTTGAAGACAAAACTCTTGGTTTTCTACTCCCAATATTTTATGCTAATTTATACTTTCCTGGTATTAGGACACTTCAAATCAGGTACTATTGAGAAATAAGTAAGTCCTAACACTTTCATAGTCTGTGCAACTAATTTTGCAAATGTTAAGTCCACAAAATTATGTATTGCCATAAGCAACTAAATGGCAACTACAAGTTTGCTGAAGAAATAAATGTTAGCAGATTTTTAAAAAAATCTGCTGGTGCATGTTTAGTTCATATTCAACAAAAGAATTTGGATGCCTGATAGAAAGGTGATTTAGACTACATTTGCATGCAGAACTAGTTCTATTATTATGAGGGTCAAGTCATTCAAAACCCAGTTTTGACAGAACCTAGATTGCTAAAGTAGTCATCTTTAAGATGAGTATGGTTTGAGACCTTAAATATTCATCATTAATAAAAATTCCATGACATTTTTCAAAAGAACATTTGCCCAGGTCATTTGAACAGATGCCAAGTTAAATCATTAAAGCATGGCCAACTGCCATTTCATTTTTCTTTTTTACCTTAATATCATAGATTTTTTTAATTTAAAGGAACCTGAGATATTATTTTTCTTGAGTACAGAGTTTTCAAGTGAATATCAGAATCTCAGAAAATGCCTTGTCCAAACTTAGAACTTTACACATCTTTCAAAAATCTCTCATTGGGATGGAATATGGTTTATAAGAAAAAGTATTTCTGAGTCCTTGATGATTAAATTTTGGATAAAATTTTCAATTGAACAAATGCCATGATTTCACTTATAGGAGGAATCTAAGGAACAAAATAAAGTGACAAACATAATAGAAACAGAGGCACGGGTACATGGACCAGACTGACAGCTGTCAGAGGTGTGGAGAGAGGGACTGGATGAAAGAAGACAAAGGGATTAGCCAAAGAACATATATGCATAACCCATAGACACAAGTGCATCATAGTTTTCCACTTATCCACACATTTTAGAAACCTTGCCCATCTCTCACGAATTGGAGGTAGGGTGGGTCCTTTTCAATCTGTTTCTGTCTATAGTAGGCCTCGGCTTTGTTTTACATCCCACATAGTACACATTCCTGCTTTGCAGTCATAGAAATTTCTTGTTACCTCATCAGATTTGATTGTTTGCAAGTTGAAGACATTAATGATACTGCATTTGAATGGTACCTTGATATGATTTTTAAAGGGCTGCCAGAATTAAGGGATGACTCAAGTAAGAGAATGAAATGAAGATTGATCTTGAAAATAAGCTATTAACTAGATTCTGTCTCTCTCTCATAGTTTTTTGTATGTTGAATTAATGTAGCCTTCTTACTGTATTAGAAAGCATGTTTATCATCCATTGGTGAAATGTCTCCAAGTAAGTTTCATCCTACCCATAATTTATTAGTTTCAATTTCTTGAATAGTTAGTTGTACAGATAGATGCCAACTGTGTGCCATTTGAAAATATTTATGTTTAAAGATGTGATGTCTATATCCAGCTACATGGAATAGAACCTGGTAAACTCCTACTTGCACTTAAGGATAATATTATCTTTTAACATTTTTGTGATTTCTTATCTAATCCACAAATGTAATCTTTCCTGCTTGAGTTTCCCTTAGAACTTTATGAACATTGATCTATCAGAGATCATTTTATAATAATAATATAGCTAATATTTATTAAATACTTACTATAGCAGGCATAGTTCTAATGTTCTGTTTCAGTTAATGATTTTATTGCTCCAGGAGAGGGTTTACTTTCCATAGTTATCAAATAATTGTTATCACTTATCCATTCAACGAGAACAACTCATGTTCATTTTAGTCTGTGTGTGTGTTATGCCTAAACATGGGGAATTCAAAGATTTTTAAGACAGTCTACATGGTTACAGAGTAATTAGAAGGATACAAAATGGCATTGATTGTACTAGGAATGACCAGAAAATAGCAAGCCTAGGTCACTTGGGGGTTTTATTTTGGTGATTATAAAACAAAATTGAGTATACACATTAAATAAGATAAAACCTTAATTTCTAGTCACTCATTCTCTCAACAAATGTTTATTCAGCCCTGGATACAATATTAACATTGTTATTAATAACATTCATAACTAGCATTAATTAAACAGGTACCATGAGGTATAAACTGTGGTAACAACTAGGGATATAATAAGGGAAAAAACAGACAAAATATCTGCAAGGAAATCCAGAACCAAGTTTTTTCCCTCTGTATTATTTTTTCCTTGTTGCTAGAGTTCTTTAATAATCATAAACTGTTATGATTTATTACATTTTCTGATTGGGAACATTTTCACTCTTGAAAAATTTTAATGAAATACTTTGTCTTCCCTCCTCCCTTTCAGTGTGTTTAGGATAAGAAATGCAAAATTTTGTAGACAGTAGATCCTATGATGTCTCATGAAAATCTTCTAAATATTAATTTTAAGTAGATAGGTATACTACTATTGAGGTTAGAAGTAATAGATTTCTATTCATGTTCTATAAGTCTATAAAAAATTTCATTTTATCAGGATAGGGAGTTTTAACTCAGTTGGCTTTCTATTATGTTGCGGTTTTCTTTTTAATGTAGATTTTATGAAGTAACCTTTATTAGATAATTATATTCTATCATACATTGACTTATTTGAATTCTGGGTAAGCAGTGAAGTGATTTTTATGAAAAGCAATACTTTCACATTTTACCCAATAGCTTTACATTTTCACATTTTACATACAAGTGTGAAGATCACACAAATAATTTTTTGTAGTCCAGTTCATTATGTGATTTCTAGTCTTCTCAGGTGAGCTATGAGAAGGTACTTTAAGTACACTTCCTTTGAATTTATTTCTAGTTGCGAGTCAATTGGTAATAAACATATTGCTATACTCTAAAAACTGTGTTACAAGGTACAATTTTCTATTAATCTAGCGATGTTAAGAGGGTCTTCAAACTCAAAGGCTAACTTCTTTTTCTGATTTTGGGGTGAAATATTAAACTTATTTAGGCATTTTTACCCAGGCTCCAAATCACCATGCTGCATTTCTCCCATGGAAGCTCTTTCTAAAATTTAGACCTTTTCAAATTGTGTTGAAGCCCACACATGATTTGCCTGTTCTAGATATAAGTCCTCCCAGCCTCTTCTTTCCTTGCAATTCCCTCTTTAATGGTGATGTTTTTTTCTCTATTTTATCATTCTGATTTCTTTGCCGAATGTGAAAGAATTTACATTAATTTTTACATTAATTTTTACATTAATTTTACAATGTAATTTACATTAATTTTCCAATGCCACATTCTAATGTAGTAAATTACTATCATGAAAAGTGTGCTACTTGGAAGCCTCATGTAGTCTTCAGTAACTGTTAATTACAATGAATTGTGTTGAAGTTATGTGTATTTTTATTATGTATAATTTAATAAGTATGTGATGATTATCTAATTATTGTCTACAGTTCACAAGTAATAGTTTACAACAATATTTCCTACTTAGATAGTTTACCAGCCTCCGGGATCAGAAATGTGGAGAGAATGGCCATCCTCAGAGCTTTAGACTTAGAGATTTTATTGCTGAGAAAGTGGTATTCCCATAGACTAGGCATTCCTGGAACTTACCATTGCATTTCCCCACCAAACTAATTGCCTCTCCATTGTCTCCCTCTTTAGGGGATATGGCAACATGGGAGTTTGGTAGAAGCAAAAATAAAAGCAAAAGAATAAAAATGATCTTATCTGTAATAGCCCAGTCTCTGTAATTTTTAGCGTCAGGTGTGAGTTTAATGAATTTATTATTTTTTTAGAAAGACTTCCTGCCTTATTCAATGGAAGAATGATTCTTCCTCAAAGAACAACTTAGAAAATTTAATTGAGATTAAAAAAATAATTCTCTTTTATAAGAACTCAGCAGTTCCCAATATTTGTGACTAAGCAAAATCTATTGTCCAATTAAAAAAAAAAAACCAGAACCTGTTCATTGCTTTGCTTATTACACTATAACTAGCACAAATTAAACCTGTCAATTATAAGCCTATGGATATCTTTTAGTATCAAAGAGAATGACAAAATGCTATACTTTAATGAGTAATGGCCAGGGCCAATTGCTGCTTAATTCACAGGTGACATAACACCCTTTTATTAATGCTGCCTGCATATTTCAGCCTGAAAATTATCACATATAGATTCACTAGGCCCTTTGTAGAATGTGAAAGTACAGGCAAACCCGAAGCATGTAACCAAACAGCTGCAACAAAAGTGAGTGGGAAGAAAACACTTTGCTAAGTATGAGCATGTAGTCTTTACTCCAGCAAGATTCTGGGTTTTGGAAACGAAACTCATATGGCACTGTGAAGACAGGGAGGAATGAAAATGAATCGAAATTCTGCTAGCCGACCACTGTTCCATATTTTTTCTTCCTGTTTTCCAGGAATGTGCTCATAGAAATTCACACTTTTAAAGATATAAACCAAGTTATATTGTTGGGCTGTTAAAGAGCATCCCTATTGTATATTGTACAAGGAAAAATAAAAGGCCCAAGGCATGATTCTTTTAAAAATGCATCAGTTCTACAAGTATGGTTCTAATAGCGAAATCCAAGTCTACCTGTTATAATTAAAGGATGAGAGAAACTTTAGAGTCATTGCTGTCTATTCCTACAATTCTTTTCAAGTGCCTGTCTTCTGATTAGACCATAGGAACTTACATTAGCCAATTAAAGGTGTCTTACTCATATTTAATTAAAATTTGTTTTTTGACTTATTTAAATTCCTTTTGGGTTCTCAGTTCAAAGTTCACCTCCCTATTAGGGCTACTCTCATTCTGCCACTCTGTCTACTCCCTGAAATGGCAACTGGTTTCAAAGGTGAGCTTGCTAACCTTAAGTCATTGAGGGAGAGACATCTCTCTGAGTTTTCAATCATTTCTCATGTGTCCTCCATGCTTTTGCCTACATTAACATTTAATTTAATACTTACAACAAATTAGATATTAGTATTTCCATTTTGCTAAAGAAAATGGTGTCAAACAGGTTAACTATTTACTCATATATTAAAAGCTAACTTATACAATGTCATCTGATAGACCCTTCAAAGCTCTATGCTATACTAATGTGTCAATTTAATACACAATAACCTATGATGCAGATATTCATATTATCTCCATTTTTCAGATGAAGAAACAAAGACACAGAGAGATTATGCAAGTTGTTTAAGACTACATGGTATGTTTTAGTGGAGCCAGTATTCAAACTCAGGCAGTCTGCCTTCACAGATCACACACTTAACCAGCACTGCTTCTATAAAACACACTGGAACCTCACAGGTTCAGATGGCCTAAAGTGGAATGGAATCTGAATAATGGGATTGTGCCTTTGAAGTACTAAAGAGACAACACATTATCTTGTACATTGTTTCACAACATATAATATAGTATATTCCACTGAGCTAATGAGTTAGTATCAGTTGTCACCCTTGGTTGCCAGTGACTGACTAGCACCCACAATCTCATTGTCTAGTTATAACAAGAGATCCTGTGTAGCCTGAAACAGTGGGAATGTTTTCCATTTACTTGTTTGCACTCATTTACTTTATATACGAATTTCTACAACCTTGGTGTGCCAGTGTGCTTCTGTTGATAGAGTCGAGAGGGAAACCAAATGTAGGACTGTAAATGGAGTTGCAGCCTGCCCCACATCCAGCAGCCCTGTAGCATTATTTTACAGAAGTAGCAAGTACTGTGACCAATGAGGGACCTTTCAGTCTGTGAGTTTCAGACCTGATGGACAGTGAATTTATGAGAGGCCCATCATTGAGAGGGGAGGGTAACAACTTAGAGTTGCAGAGACCTCATGCAAATATATTAGAAGAAGATGGCCATTAAAAGAGAGGAAAAATGGCACTTGCATATTTTGTGACTAGTTTTTAAATTTATTATTCATCTTCCAGATCCAAGGCTTTTGGGGGTTTGGTGCCTCTTTTATAGAGTCTAATAATAAACATTATAACCACTTACATTCATTTCAAATAAATTTTTTTTAATGATAGGAAATATTGACAAACATTTTCACAAGAAATGTATCGTGAAAAGTAAAACTTAAATGTATATACATGTCTATTTAATATTTTACAAAATTTAGCTTATAAGTATGACTATATTCCTTTTCTTAAAATGAACAAAGAATGAAAAAGATGACAATAAGGAAATTAGATTTGACTTCATATCTAACATTTCTAACTTAATAAAAAAATCTAATTTACAAGAATAATTATATACCATAATTATAAAAATAATCCAACTTCTGAAACACAATCATAAAAAGAAATCAAGTGCCTGTCAAATTTCCCTAAAGTCTGTCTTATCCTTAGGTTGTCAAATCAAGCTCTTTGAAGAGCCCATCTCTAATCCTTGTTGACTTTTTTCCATTTTTCTTACCACTAAAAAATGCAGTGGTACTTGTAACTACATTAATATGCATTAACTATGTTAATTATATTTAACTGCATTAATTAATAGTCACCAGTTTTAATGCAGTTAATTATTACCAGTGATTAATGTAGTCCCCCACCATCACTTAAAGGATTGAAATTATATTTTTACAAGATTTGTAGTTTCACTTTGCAATCACATGTCATTGTGCTTGCATTGTTTTTAAATATTTACAACAGCTAACAACCAATGAAAGACTGACCAAGGAGTGAGGACTTTGATACAATGGGGATGATGTTTGGCATTAGAAGCAAGGCTGATACTCAGCCAGGAAACGCTGTTGTGGTCATATAAGTTATTAAAGTTTTGACATACATCCACACCTTGAGCTAAAACCACTACTTTGTAGCCAAAAATATGCCATGTGCTCCTGCCTTTACCAGGTAAACCTTACTCAGGGACTCTTAAGCTTCCTCACAATGTAATAACTAGAATGAAATCCCTGGCACAGCCCAGAGTCCCCTTGGCCCCACCCCGGTGCTTTAACAGCCATCCTTTCTGGTTGGTAAGTGACTGTGCCATCTCTGGACAGAAGACAGGTGGAACAGGATATCTGAATTAAGATCATTTTTTTTAAGTAGTCAGAATATTCCCAGTGTGAGATGACTGTTGATGGGAGCAGCAAGACTATAACTACCCTGGAAAACTGACATGACACGTAAAAGAAAATGATGCTTTCTACTCCTTGAGGCAACAGCCTGTGCTCAGATGATGACTTGGCAAAGGAAGAGTGAGTTGGATTTTTAGTCTGAACTCATCAAACATTTATGCCAAAATTTGATTTTTTTCCTTGGTCAGATCCAGCTGTAATATCCTGAACCAAAATTAAGACATTAAATAGCTCATGTCCCTTTAATAACAAGTCCATTAACACATTTAAATACCATATAAGACCTATCAATCAAATAACAAATTGTTTTTAATAAATATCATGCATAGAACTATGTCTCAAAACATTTTTATGTTTTCTGATAAATTTAAAATTTAGGGAGAAACACCCATCTCATAATGTTACAATCATGTATTGTTTGGCAAAATTATTACCCACCTTGATTAAAAATTCTTTTTATAGGCTTAGATAGTATATTTGTTTTCTGAAAATCAAGCCATTGTCAAGGCATAGAGATTTTTCATTATTGTTTATACTTAAAATATATTGTAAAGTTTAGAAATAATTCCTGGGCTCAAAATGATGTTTGGAACCCTAGCTAGATTATTGTAATAACTGCAAATAATAAGCCCTAAGTCTACTCTCCATGAATTCCTCACTAAGTTTTGAAGAGGACATTACTTATTTGAATGTACAGTTTGGGGCATATTTGTTGCTAATTGAATTATATTACTTTTTCATTTTAAAAAGACATTGCTAGTTTTGCTGAGTGGTTGGAGCATTGACCCACAGACTGAAGGGTCATGGGTTCAATTCTGGCCAAGGGCACATACCTCAGTTGCAGGCTCGATCCCCAGCCCAGGCCAGGGTATGTGCAGGGGGCAACCAGTTGATGTGTCTCTCTTACATCAATGTCTCTCCCTTTCTCTCAGTCTCTCTCTCTTTCTTTTTTTCTCTCTCTCTCCCTCCCTTCCTCCCTCTCTTCTCTGAAAAGCAATGGAAAAAAATATATATCCTTGAGTGAGGAATGAACACAAAAAAAAGAAATTTATTTTTTTCTGATTTTATAGAGAATTGCCTCCTTTAAATACTATTGTATAGAACAAAAACCAGGAAGCAGTAAAATTCTACAATCTCTGATGTTTACAAACATACTTGGGAAATGATTTGTTTTGCTCAATGTAATTTAGTCAACAGAAAATTAGTATATATTCTACTTAAATGATCAATTTTACACTTTTAGATTATGATAAAATACATTGAATACACAGACAATTTCAAAACATCCAAGATGTAAATTCATCTATTGTTTTTGTCATTCTGAACAAACTATAGGAGTTTTCAGTATATCAAGGCTATTCCAACATGCATTTTCATTGTCCATTCATAGCTGGGAGGTAAACTGATATTTTCAGTTGATACAACACTGGTTGAAGGGATGTTATACTCAATTTAAATTAAGATTATTTTAGAAATATAATCATCAGTGGGACTGGAAGTTAAACATACTCAGAAAGATTACAAAGAATTTACCTGCTATTACATTTGTGTTTCAGTTATTCAACTTATTTTATATGTAGTCTTTCTTAGTAAAATGTATATGTTAATTCTTTTGAATCAAAGCTCCATTTTTTTCTATATTCTTACTTGACTTCATTCAAACTTTGAAAATTTGTTGTAGACTTGACATTTTTTTCACCAGTGTTTCTCTGGTGAAAAATATCACTATTCCCGCCCACCCTCATTCTTTTCTGGTTTCTTTGAATAAGAGTGTTTCTTCCATGTCGTCTTCTTTCCCCCTTATCTTTGTGTTCCTAAGTCTTCCCTCTGCTGCACATAGCAAGGGGACATTTTCTACCCTAGACGCTTTTTAGAAGTTTCCGTTTTTGGTGAATGGTGTAAGACATTCTTGAAAACAAAAATCAAAACTAATTCTAAGTTTACAAAATATTCATGACACAACTGGAATTTTTCGATTATTTCTTTTGATATCATCTTTCATGACATTCTGTCTTTTTAAAAATTTGATGTACAAATCTTGATTAGAAAATTCCTGTTTCTTCTGAATAGATGTTCTCTAATTCCAATGTTAATTATATAGCAGTTCCTGCAAATTAACCAAAATCAATAATATTTTATTAAATTTTAATTCTGAAAACTAACATATAACATTATGTATAAATATATATGTATGTATACATATATATTTAAATAATAAATGGCCATGTTTTGCCTCTTATCTTCAGAGTATCATTTTTAAAAGATTAGAAATCCCATTTAAGTCTTCAAGTTTCTCTTTTTCTGAAAAATCGGGCACACAGTGCATTATGAAGTATTGAAATGCCAAAATGTTTAAACTGCTTGGTCTTATAAGGCATAAAAGATGCAGTCTGTTGAGTTGAAAGTTGATCTAAGAACCCTTGCATTTTTAGAATGCCAGCTTTCTAATTTGAGGACAGGATGAGAAATTACAAAGAAGTCCTACTGTTCTTGCTGCTCTCCCAATCATGGAATTTACTTCTGCAATTTAATTTTTAGCTGGGGTGAAATATTTCCTAGAATGTGATAGTCCCTCTATGCCCTAGATGCCTGATCAGGCCAGAACTGATTTCTCAATCTATCCCAGATCCAAAACCAGACAAAGAGCCTCTCATACTGCCCCAAGGGATTCTGATCAGTTCACATCCTGAAAATATTACAAAATCCCTTACCCAGTGCTTTCAGGTCTGTAGACATATTCAGCCTATTAACTGGACAGACACTCTTCAAAAGGTACATTTGTTCTCTAATATTTTGAGCTAAGAACCCATAACTTTTCTTTTACTGTAATCCACTGTTTGGATTTCACATCATGTTTTTTTTATATAAACAAATTATGATACATGATGTGCAATATAGATTTTTTAAACATAGAACAAGAATTTAAAGGGCATTATAAAGCAAATTTCAATCTTTTTAGATCCTCTGACTCCTCCACCTACTCTTTTTTAATGACTTTCCCACTCCTGATTTTAGAGCAGCCTCTTAGCCACTCAACTTTATGTAGACTTCCTCAAGATTTCTACGTCATTATCATAAAAATAACTCATTTTTTCCACTCAGATTTTTCTTATTTCTGCTTTTTACAATGATATAATCTTGAATGAAAACAAACTATCTCTTGACTTGTAACTAATTCAACCAAAATTCAGAGCCAAAATATGTTGTGGGATTAAAGAATAGTGTCTTACATGGTAGTATTTGGAGTGATGTGTGTTTCATGTCTTAGATTTTATAGAGTAAATGAAGAGCATCCAATAAAGTGACGAATGGTTTAAGTGGAAGTGAGTTAGTAATACATTTATTGTACTTGCTTTTTCCTTAAAATGTCAAGTCCACAGTTAGGTTTGTCTCATGAGAATAACTGTGCATTTGCTTAGAAGGAGGAAACTGGCAACCCTTGGGAGGTTGATCTCAAATTCAATGTATGCATAAGGATCACCTGAGGCCCTTGTTAAAATTCAGATTTTTAACCCTAATCGAAAGACACTGGGTCTGGAAAGAAACTCAACATATATATTTTAAAAACTAGCATCCCAGGTGTTTCCAGAAAATGTAATCCATAGCGTATTTTGTGAACTGTAATGACCTATAATGTCCAGTCCCCAGAAACAAGGAATACTTTGCTTCCTAATACCCAATATGATATTACCATTTTAATTTTTATCCTGTTTGTGGAGGTGAGAATGTCTTGTGTAGAAAATTTAGAAAATACTGGGAAATAAAGCCACCCAGTATTTTATTTTCCAGATATAATATTCCAAAAATATTTTTATGTACTTACATTGAATTATATACAAACACATACCTTTATAAATTATGTGAGAGGTTATTTTTTTAGGAAATATTGGAAAATATTCTATCAAATTCTTGTAAGACAAAACAGATATCATGCTAGGTGTAGCCAAATGTTAGACCTTCAGGATGCTGAGAAAATTCAGATATTAGTTACTGCAAGAAGCAGCAGCCCTTCTTGAAGACTGAGGGAAGAAAAAGAAGGTAATAAGTGTGACCTAGAACCTGGGAGCTCAAGAAGGGACCACAGCCTACCTGGAGCTTAGGCAGCTGAGAGGCCAACACTCGGGGATCCGTCCACCAAAGAAGGTTGGTACCTGGACCTCTGAGAAGACACAGTGTGTCCAGTGTTTCCTGTCATCACTGGGAATGGGATATACTTTGTTTCTAAAGCAGTACTAATAGTAATTGGAAACAGTGAGGGTTTCTTATAAGGCCTATGTGTGAATAAATCCCCTTCTAGTGCTTCTTACTAGTAAAATATAGTAGGGACCAAGATGTCAAGAGACTTTATCTTCTCCAGTCCCAGCGTAACAGGTGCTGCACAGAAGGGCACACTTGGAGCAGAGAGAAAAAGAGTCAGCATCCTTTGGGTTACTCCGCATCAGTACTCCTCCTTCTAAGCATATTTACACTTTCCTAAAACACCGGGAACAACTCAATGCTTCCTCCTAGTAAGGCACAGCACTTTTTCATTTACGTGAAGATGTATTCTTTGTCTCTTTAAAAGTATTAACTGTAAAGTCCAGCAGTCACTGTATCCAGTGTATCCTCCCTGGAGTGCCGTTAGTTTTATTTTCATTTGAACACAAATCTACCAGAATATTCAGTAACCTAAGATTCAGTTGAAAAGTTACCAGTAACAGTCCTTATATAAAATAATAGGGGAAGTGCGGAGGAAAGAAAAATTTTAGATGTACATAACAATCAAAGGATGAAATTACAGTTTGTCTCTATATTTTTAAACTATATTTTTATTATTGACACTATTACAGATGTCCCCACCCCCCTTGAAAAACCTCCCCCCAGCCCCCTCCCCCTTCCCTCACTGTTGTTTGTGTCTATGGTTTATGCATACACATTCCCTGGCTAATCTCTTCACTTTCTTTCATCCAGTTCCCCCCACTCCCCTCCCCTCTGACAGCTATACCATTCCATGTATCCATGCCTCTGCTTCTATTTCGTTCATTAGTTTATTTTGTTCATTAGATTCCACATATAAGCATATAAGTGAGATCATATGATATTCGTCTTACTCTGACTCTCTATTTTTTTAGTTGATTTTATAGAGGAAGGGAGAGAGAGGGAGAGAGAAACATCGATGTGAGAGAGAAACCGATCGGTTGCCTCCTGTACATGCCCTGACCAAGGACTGAACCTGCAACCCAGATATGTGACCCAACCTGGAATCAAATCCACCACCTTTTGGTGTATGGATAATGCTCCCACCAGCTGAGCCACACCAGCCAGGTCTCTCTATTTTTGTCCATCTTGTCACAAGGCTGCAGTTGTAACTTGTGACTTCATTGTTCCTTTGTGTATTCTATGTCCCCTTTGTTTAGTTGCTATTTTTTCATTAACTTTTACTATTGGGTGGAAGTTGAAAAGATTCACCAAATACCCTTGAATTTAAGACAATATTCTCTGTTACCCCAATTACGTAGCATTAAGTAAATTTCTCCTTGAAATGAAATCAGCCACCCCAATCCTGTGACTCTAAAGCAGTATCTAAAATCATGAGAGTCCAAAGTTGAGCTGATGGAAAGCAAAAGTTACTAGAACAGATAATCAATAGTCTGGAAACTAGTAACTACGTTAGCCATTTCCAATGGAGGATATTTTATTGGCAAGTGGTTACACAGTTATTTGAAGAAGGGAATCTTTTAAAGGCGTGTTGAGATAACCTAAATATTAGTAACTGTAAGAATCTGCTCTCCCCGAGGGCTAGGTGAGCCAAAGGGAAGTGCCCAATAGCTCAAGAAAGATGCTTCTGGATGTCTCTTCCTCAGATCTCAGAAGCAGCACAGCATGGCTGAGGCTGGGACGTCAGTGGAGCTAAAACAGGGGACTGCTTTTGCTGCTGCAGCAACTCTGGCAAGAAATGAAAAAAGAACGGAAGTCTTTTTCCAGCCTCTTGCTGTCCAAATTATTTCTAGTTCTTCTTACTGGTACAACTTAACAAGAAGTTAACTGGCAAGGGAATCTAAGGAGCTGGTTTGTAGACCCCAGTTCCCATATCATAAGATCTTAGGGGCAACAGGCAGATAACTAGCATACGTGTTATTTAACACATGTTGAGAACAGTATTTTAAGGTCTGCTGTACGACCCGATGTAAGACCACAGTCTATTTTCTGAGTTATACCATCCAAGATCCCAGCCCTAACCAAGATCCCACCCCTAACCAAGTCATTCTCCACATAGCAGTGAGGCTAAGGTTTTCAAACTGAAGCACAGAAATGCAGAAACTCTGAAAAGAATTCCCTGGCTACAGGGCAAAGTTCCAATTCCTGAACACACCTAATGATTCTCTTTGTGGTCTGGCCCCCCTGCAGCCTCAGCTTCTGTCGTTCTTCACTGATGCCCCTGTGGCACGCTTATGCTTTTTATATAGTGTTTAAAGACACGCCATGCCTTCAACTTCACTCTAAATCTTTCAGATGCGTATGTGTCTGAAAATTCTTTTTGTCTCATTCCTTGGACATTTCCTATTCATCCATTAGACTTTTCACTTTTTTGGAAGTTTTTCCTGAGTTTTTGGTGCATATATTTCTTAGAGCACAAATGCTTATTATCCTTCATTATAATTGCTTTTTAATTTTCTGACCCACTGGTGAGGGGCCATGAGGGTGGGCCAGTCTTGCTCACCTACATTTCTTGTGATGTTGTCTTTGAGTTCCCAGCCATGGTGCCTAACTGGCAAACAAACAGTTCACAGAAGAGAAACCACGTGTTGCACATACACATGTAAATAGTTGCTCAGTATAATAAAACTGAAAGAAATTCAAAGTAAAATGACAGTGAAATAAATACACTTCTTTTACGGTTTTCTAAAGTATGAAATGTTTTATTATATTCAAACAAAGCCCTCAGTGTACCCCAAATTGGGGTATAGATTCATGGAACCTCTGTGATGGCCATTTGTATGTGTTTGTTAATATATTTAAACCCAAAATTTCCCTTCTAGGAAAAATTTAATGATGTGAAATAAAGCAGTACATGTCATGACACAAAATTATAATTGCCCCAGTATTCCTCAAAAAGGAGTTAATTATTTTTATACCTATGTTATAATGTCCTATAACTGTTATTGAGAATGAAGTTCATCCAGGAGTCCATAAGCAACATGGTAAAATTAGAGTTTTCTACCACCTTTCCCCAAAGAACACTGGTTTTGACAATAACACATAGATGAGAATAGCTTTGTGGAAGTCCAGCAGTTCAGAGAAGTAGTTTCACCACACTTATGGAGAAAGAAAAAAAAATCAATGGAGGACACACTGAAGAGAATAAGAAAACAGTTTTACCCACATCACTCCTCCCCAAGGTGGCGCACCTCTGTGCCAAGAGAGATTCTCTTGACCTGTGATTTCTCCACAGTGGAAAGTGAGAGTTTATGAGTACCTGGGACCCCCACCTTGGCCAGATGCTGCCAAAGATGCCCCCTTCTTTCATGCCCCATCCAGAGCACTGAGGTGAGCTGCAGGACCAAAGAGTGTGGAGGGACTTGGAGAACAGCAGCCAGAGCTTAGCAGGTATGAAAGGGACATAGACCCTGCTAACCATTTTGTGGACTCTATTGGAAAATCCACTCTTAGCCACTGGGAATGCCTTGCATGTGGGTCCCCTAACTGTCTCAGGGGCAGCCCCAGTGCTCTGCATGCCTCATACATACACCCTCCAACCCATGGCTGGCTCCTGTGCATGCCCTCAAGAGTGATGAGTGTCTTTCCAGACATCTGCTGAGCATGGGCAGAAACCCAGCCCAGCTCTGCAGGACTGGGAGAGACACAAATGTGAACATTCACCACCACTTTAGGGAAAGCAAATGGGAGGCTATCAGCACCCACCCAGGCTTTTCAGGATCAAAAGAAGGCGTGTCATTTTAAGAATCCCCTTCCCCCACCCTTTCAAAGAGTACAGGATTATGGAGCAGGTGTATGCACAGAAAATGTTTGAGAAAGCCTCAGGATCCCTCGCAGGTTCAACACACACAAATCAATGTGAAACACCCCATTAATGGAATGAAGGGTGAAAATCATATGATTGTCTCAAGAGATGCAGAAAAAGCATTTGACAAAATACAGCATACTTTCATGATAAAAACTCTCAACAAATGAGGTAAATAAGGGATGTACCTCAATATACTAAAGGCCATATACGAGGTGGGGCAAAAGTAGGTCCCCAATTGTGAGTACGTGAAATAAAGAGTTTATTCTTGTATTATTACCTATTAATTATTGTACTATTTTCCATACGGACAACTGTAAACATATTTTTGCCCCCTCCTGAATAGCAGAATCACAGCTGTCATGATTCACAATGGTGAAAACATAAAATCTTTTCCTCTAAGATCAGGAATAAGTGCAGCGTGCCCCCCTTTATTATATTTTATCAACATTGTACTGGAAATCCTAACCAGAGTAATTAGGCAGGATAAAGAAATAAAAGGCACCCAAGTAGAAAAGAAAGAAGTAAAACTGTCTCAATTTGTAGAAGACATATTATATGTAGAAAACACTAAAGAAACCATCCCCAAACCTCTAGGCCACATTCCTTTATAGCATGTTACCCACTGACTACTATAGGCAGTTGCAATGTGTTGTGCTATAATGTTGTGACGGCTATGTCAGTAGTTGATAGCAATTTTTCAGCTCCATTATAATCTTATAGGATGGATGACTGCCATAGATGCAGTCCGTCAGTGACTGAAATGGCTTTATGAACTGCATGACTATATCACTATTTACTAATATCAATATTTATCTGAATTTCTCTAGTTTGTCCTTAATGTACTCTGAAGGCAAATCCTCTGACATACTCTTTTTCTATTCTTTCTTTTTTTCTTTTTTTGTATCTTTAGCATCTAGCATAGTTTCTGGTGCTTTTAAAAGCGTTTAGTATTAGTTGAAACGAACCACATAAATTAACTAATGACTTCCACAAATTTTTAGAAACATTTCTTGTCCAGAATATCAAAATACATCTCTTTCAAAATCGAATAGCCAGAGAAAAAGATAACACATTTGTTGGTGGTTATATTATGTGTTTAAGTTCATTTGCTTTCATTTTGTTGTCTGTATGATTGTGAATAACTAAAGGAAACCACCTAGGTATGATTTCCTGGCTTTTGTGTAATCATTAAGTGTGTGTGTGTGTGTGTGTGTGTGTGTGTGTGTGTGTGTGTGTACACGCATCTTCAGTTTCCCTGCTAGCTTGTCCTTGATTGGCTGTAATTAAGAAACAGGCCCTCTGGAGGCACGCTCAATTTCTTCTGGTTGCTTCACTATATCGTTTTAATTTTTGTTCTTTTAATTATATTTCTCCTGCTGGATTCCTACAACTACAAGCTAGAAAGGTGAAGGTTTAATAAACACGTAACCACTCTGCTAAAATCTATTATAAAATTTTCAGCTATGCTGAGCTCCATCGTTGCTGATTAAAAAAAGAGAAGAAGAAAAGAGGAGGAGGGAGAGCCAATCAGTTTTGCTTCCCAACACTCCCAAGATGATTTTCCATAGTGCTTAAGAACTAAAGGCGGGGAAGTGATTGATAAGGTAATTAAATGATAAAAAGTATCAGGCCAAGATGCAGAAAAAGTACAAATGAGGGAAATGATCAAGTGTGCTTGATCTAAAAAATTACAGTTTCAAACCATATAAGTTATAATTCTTGGAGCTGAAAGAAAATCTATTCTTTGCTCATAATTTTTAATTTTTTTAAAGCTATCACTGTGGTTATGCTTTCTTTTCCTCCGACCTCTTTCTTCCCTTTCATTAGTGTCATGATTTTTAAACAAGGCAGTTACTTCCTCAGCCATGTCATTATTTTATTTCTTTTGTTCAGGAATAAAAAAATTAAAAACAATACTAACTTTTCTTGTTTTCCATAGTTCTGTGATAGTTATAAGGATTATGCAAACCAATCACATTGACATGGAAGAATAGGTACTAAATGAAAATTAATAATTGTTATAGATCACAGGCATTAGGATGGTATTTCACATCTAGGTGAATTCCAGGCTTTAGTTATAATATGATACTATGGAGCTTGGTGTCTGAATCACTGATATCAAATTAATACTTTTGGGAATGTAAGTTTTTCAGGTTATTAAATCATAATTTAGCAAGTTGTTCATTTAGAAGCAACAATGTGTACATTACCTAATAGAGTTCAAGGTATTAATGTAATCACAAAACATGGAGCCAATCTTTAGTGACATTATTGGTGGCATATGAATAACTTGAAACCTCTTCTATCTTTTTACCTTCCTCCTGCTATTATTTTGAGTCTCTCTCTCTCTCTCTCTCTCTCTCTCTCTCTCAGCTTATGGTTCTAGTTTTCTTAATAAATGCTACTGCTCATCCCTCCACATTGTGACATTCTGTGCTTTGTTAGGTAGGAAGAGTCACTTAAACATCTACTTGGAGGAATCCAGCCCTCACAGCTGATCCCCACTAGCATAGCACCCTTGTTGGGCCATCCCTGGACCCTTCACAAAGGGTGGCTTCAAACAATCACTTTTTGGTTACAAAGATAAACAACACTTCAAAATTTATGTATAATGATATCTTATATCAATTAGAGTGCCAAGTACAGTGCCAGGGGTTAGCATCACCTTTATAAAAGTGACAATATATTTAGAGAGTTTTAAATTATATTCATATTCACTATATATGAATTTCAAAGCTGTCCTGAGATGAGGAAAAGATCTGAAAGACAGAAAAAATAACAAGCCTATATTTTGTTTATGAAAATCTGTTAAATACTGAAGTGTGTTTATTAGGCAGAGATATAAATGAATGTTACATATTTAGTAATACTGAAGATAAATCTGATATTCCTTTGAGATTTTCCTCAACAGGCAAAGGAATTGATGATTATTACAAGTATCAAATAAATAATGAATATTCACAGGATTTACAGTACTATTCTAAATTCAAACACATTAATTTAAACTCAATAAGAATTTTTTTTGAATGAATACTTAGGTAAAAGCATTATTTTGTGTGCATTTCTGAGGATACAAAATCAATTTAAGTTATTCTTCAATTAACTAACTTCCCTTCCCTCCACTTTGCTGTACTTGCATGAGCCAAAATTTAGCTCTGCCTACTCCACTACAGAACTCACACAGCCTAACCTGACAGAAGAAAAATACAAAATAATGCCATGTTCATGTCACATGCAAGGCCAATTTCAAGTGGGTCCTTACCCAGTCATGCTCGCTCTTCTTCCTTCCTATGACTATTTCCAACCTTTTTCTCATACCTTTAATAGCTCTTGCCAAGGTTCAAACTTAGTTGTTGACTTTGCTTCCAATTCCCGTAAGAGGAAAAACACTAAAATCAAAGAGGGAATGAGAAGATGTGGAATGAACTCCAGAAAATCAGCTTCTTGCGTAAGCCCTTCTGCTGGAGAGTGAGCACAACCTGAACTTATTTCCAAGCCCTAGAATATGGAAAGGGGGTGGGATGTCACGCACATCATATAACAAAGATGAAAGGATTTGGCAGATGTAGTATTTCTAATCACTTGATTTTAGTCAATCAAAAGGGGGATTATCCTAGGTGGGGCTGACTGAATCAAGATAACTCTTTTAAAGTGGGCCTAGGCCTTCTAGGAAGGCAGAGATCCAAAGCTTTGACTAACCACGCTGTCGCGAGTTCCATAGCTAAAAGGAAATTAATTCTGCCAACAACCGTATGACCTGGGAGGAAGACTCCACAACTTCAGCTGACATCTTGGCCACAGGTAGGCCATGCATAAATTCCTGACCCATGAAAACTGAGATAGTAAGCATGGTTGTTTTAAGCTACTAAGTTTGTAGTCATTTGTTCTGCGCCATTGGAAAATTAATACAGTTGATTACTTTTTACTACATATACATACTTACCTGATACTGAACCCATGTAGTTTGCCTTTCCTGTTATAATGGTGGATGGGTTGTTCCTGTACGTATGTGAGAGTAGTCTATTCCATACTGATGTCTCTCAGCTATTCAAGGACATTGTTCCGTGTGCATGTATGTGTGTGTGTGAACCCATATTCCTTTCCTAGTACAAATCACTTTGTTGTCCCAGTTTACAAGTTTATATATGTAAAAATATATATTGTACACACATATTACATATATGTATGTATATATATTACACATATATACATATACATATAAGTTTTCCAAATAACACCTTTAAAACTTATGTTTCGAACCACATTCAGCATTCACACTTTACTCTCGCCATCACTTCACTTCTCTTACCATTCCACAGGTTTACTCTTATCAGGGTCAACAACCTTCCTGCTGCTGTATCTCATAATCAATTGCCATCTGTTTTAAATGATTTATCAATAATACATAGCAGTATTGACCACCTCTTCCTTAAAATATGTTGCGTAACTTCTAATACAACACACACTGACGTTTTCTTTTTCTCTAAATATTCTTTGCTGCTTCTTCATCCTTCCACAATCTTAGTATTAGCATATTCCCTTGATTAGCCCATGAGCTTGTTTTTCTCTATCTGCTATCGCTGTTGTAGTAAGTAATCCTGTCAAATATCAGGGCTTAGCTACTATCACCCACTTTCTGATAACTTCTAAATTAAGTGTTTTAGCCTTGGCCTCTCCAATGAACTCAAATCTTACAAATCTGACACCTTCCTGAAATGTCTATTCACATATTTAGTAGGCATCTCCAGCTTAATCTCCATAAACCTATTGAGATTTACTTTCTAATACCTATAGCGTCTGATTTTCAGCACCTCTAGCACATGACCCAATCCTACATCATCTTTCCCCTGGAATACTACAGTTGTGTTCTCTCTGCTTCTGCACAACTAGAGTGATTCTTTTTTTTTTCTTCTTTTTTTTTCTTTCTTTTTTTAATATATCTTTATTGATTTCAGAGAGAGGAAAGGAGAGGGAGAGAGAGAGAGAAAGAAACATCAATGATGAGAGAGTAATTGATCGAGCCCGCAACCCGGGCATGTGCCCTGACCGGGAATTGAACCCCAATCTCCTGGATCCCAGGTCGATGCTCAACTGCTGAGCCACGCCCGGCCAGGCTAGAGTGATTCTTTTGAAACATATACTGGTTCCTGTTCTGCTTCAGCCCTTCCAATGGTCCTTCACTTTGCTCAGCATAAAGACCAAAACCTCTTTAATGGCTTTCAAGCTGCTTTACAATCAATTTCTCCTTCCCTTTTGACCTCACCCTCTCACATACTCTGGAATACTTCCACCAGTGTCCTTGGTTTTCTTCTCACTTGCTTTAGAGACATTTCATTGGTTGTTTCTTCTGCCTGGAATACTCATTCCAAGGTCTCTACACCTCTTTTAAATTTTGGTGACACATCACTCTGTCAATGAAACTCACCTGACCACCCTATTTGAAACTGCAATCTGCTATCCCCCAAGACTTCTGTTAGCTCTAACTCTGATCTTTATTTTTCCAATGAATTTGTCATCTTATAATATGCTATATAATTTTGTCTTGTTATTAATATATTTAAGCATCTGATCAGAATGACTAGAAAAAAGTAAGTGAAAGAAGGAATGAATAATGAATGAATAAGTTAATAAGTGAGCAAATTCAGCTTAGAAAGTTTCAGTAAATTTTTTCAAGATAACAATATTCAAATCAATATTTAAATCTAGCCTTTCTGTCCCAAGGTCTGTGTTTTTTTGTTTTGTTTTGTTTTTCAATATAAGTGTCCTAGGTTTCAAGGCCTGTACTAGGTTTTGGAAATACAAAGAAAATAGAACATAATAATTACACTCAGGAGTTTGTAGCATAGTGAAGATACAATCAGAAAGCAATAATTTCAATTGTTTTTCAGATGTTTTTAAATAAGGCCTCCCCAGGAGCACAGGATAGATGGGTATTTACATTGTGTCTTTGGTTTTTTGTTTAGTTTTTATGTTGAGTATTTAAAGATTTGGAGTTTACTGGCTGTTTGCAGTATATATAAGAAAGGAAATGGCATTTTCAAAAGCATGGCTGAAATAGAGAGAGTAGAAAACATAGGTAGTCAGAGAGAGGGTAAATGGAGAAAATGGAGAGATGGCTTTAAGAATGAAAAGACTAACAACAATGGACAGGACCCCAGACCTTCCCTTCCTATTTCAAATATTAGTACATTTAGTATAGCAAGCAATGAATAATTTTTGGCTAGGGGTAAAAAATTCTGAACCCTAGAAATTTCCTTTGTCACTGTCACCTTCCTAGAGGTCTCTAAGAAAAGTTACCAAAGAGCACACACAACATGCCAATTTACAACTTTATTGCCATAAATTTTTTTTTTCTCTGGCACCAACCTAACCCTCTTCCACTGGTTTTGGCTGGTGGAAGAGTTTCCTTTGCTCTATGTTAGATGTTGGCCCAAGAAACCTACAACAATAAGAGCTTTGCAAAGAATTTGTCTTCATCTAAGAATTTTGCTACTTGTTGAATGAGGAATGAAAAAAGAGAATCTTGAATGTCTTTTTTCAGTGAGTAGATGATATAAACTATTGAAGCATGTTGAACAAGAGGGTGACATCTGATATTCATTTTACAAACATGAAGAAGAGGGAAAGGGGAAAGATAAAGTTACTCTCACACTGAAAGACCAGTTTGGGTGCTGTTTATTTTGATGAGAATCTAAATGTAGGCAAACAACTAGGAAGAGAGACTGATGTGAGAGATAAGAAAGGTAAAAAATTTAAAACAAAGTAAACACAGTAACAATTTGGACTATGCAAGAAAGTAAGAAGTTTAGGATGATTTCCAGATTTTTGGCTTTGATAACTGGAATTACTGGGAAAACAAGTTAGATTACATATTTCCAGGTCATATGGAAAGGTTAGAATGCTTAGATCCCTCTTCACAGCAATAGTTTGTGTCTTGCAGTAATTAGTACTTTGTCAGGCTAAAAGAAACAAACAGCAACAACAAAACTCTAAAACCTGTTTTAATGTGCTAACAGACTTGAATGAGGATATCAACTGTCAGTAAATAAGAAGATGATTAGGTTGTGAACATATTGGCCAATCTACTAATTTGCTGATCATCATCAGTCATTAGCTGGTTGCCAGACAACTACATGTTCCAACTGGGAAGATTCTCTGATGCTAACCAAGGATTAGATTATGTGACATCTTTGGGGAACTTCTTATATTATCGAAGGTCCTAGTAACACTGCAGTAATTTTACCTGAAGGTATCTAAAAAACTAAATTAGATTGGATGATTAAATTATTTTTTAAAGTGCCATGATGTTGTTGAATTTAAAAGACAGAGTACACTCCAGTTTGTTGTATGGTTGGATATAAATATTTGTTTGTTTTTTACACGGATAATTATAAGATGTTGATTCTCGTTTTTATAATTTTAAAAAAAGTTGTCAATACATACAGCTTTTTAAAAATTTAATTTTGGATATAACAGTGTGCTCTTTTTAATTTCATGTTTTCCAAAGCTCAGGAAAATGTATTTAAACATGAATATTACATTCATTCAAATAGCTTTGGATACTCCTTTAAGAATACCTTAAATTTTTATGTTGAACTGTTTTCTGCTCTGTGTTCTTATCACTTGTCAAGTCATAGTTTTTAGGCAGTAGAGCATAGTGATTAAATGTGAGGCAAAAGAATCAAAAAGAATTGGGCTTTGATAACTGTATTTACCACTTACTTACATGTTGTGTGTAGCACACAAACTGTGTGCTTGGCATAATTTTAGCTGCAAGTAGCAAAACTATAAACTCAAAAAGTTTTAATCCATTAAGGAATTTATTATCTCACATAACTAGAATTGCAGAGGTGGGCTAGTTTCCCAAGGTGCTCTTATTCTCTGGGTCCCACATTCTTCCAAGTACCCCCCATATCTTCCAGATACATCCCTGCATTACATGAAGCAGCTCAGTGGTTTCCTTTAGACCCAATAATTTGGGAACTCTCTTCTTCTGGGTATGAACAACAACAACAAAAAATATATTTCTCCATTTACTACTGGCAGCTACCTTAAAACTACAAAGGAAACAGCCTTTGGATGAAGCCAAAGCTGAAATATCTGTAGACTGGGAACAGAAAGAACTTGGGTACTTGAGGACATCATTGAGCTGCTGATCAAATGAACCTAGAGAGTTTACCTCTTCTGGACTCATAGTTATGCAGGGTGATAAGGTTCTTTAGTGATCAAGTCAAAACCCAAGTCTATTTAATGCCTCTGCTTCACTTGTAACTATGTTCTATGTATTTATAAACAATTATGAGAGAACAGATTAGAAAGAGAAACTTAACTCAAACATTAAAACATTTTGTCAGCCTGATTAAATCATATTTGGACATAAGCCCACACTTGGTCCAATATAAGTCAGCAAAGAAATGCCATAAAGTGTTAGTTGTAGATTCAATCAGAACTGTCTCCTGGACCTTTGGAATAGCGACCTTCTTCTGAAATACATGTCTAAGTGGAAAAGTGTTAGATTTTTTTTTTTTTAACATAAAAAATGCTCTGCTAGGAAGTTTTAAGGAGAGTGGAGAAGAGATTTTGAGGAAGCGCTCATAATGGCCTCTATCATGTGTGATCTTGAGCAAATTAAAATACCTCAGTTGTCATTGTTTCCTCTTCTTCTTCTTAATTTTTATAAAATGGTTATAATGACAGTACTTATTATTTGAGTTCCTGTGTTGACAGAGTGAAATAATACATGTAAAGTACTCATACAGGTACACTGAAACTTCAATCAACTTTAGTAATTATTAGTTTTTCTGTTCATTTCCTTCAGCATTATGAAAAGAATTACACAGTGTGTAATTGTGCTGGATTTCTCCAATTTCACTCTCCAGCATTGGTCAGTCTTCTCTGCATCCCAAGTTCTTGGCCCATACAACATCTATCATTGCCTTTCCTTCCTTAAAAAACATAGAGCTAAATGAGAAATGTACTTCTTTTATAATAATTGAATCTATTAAAAAATATAGGGTACCCCAAATATGTATATGCACTTTGAATAAATATTAATTCCAATGGGTTAAATCTGAAAAGAAAGGTTGAACTTAATAATTATTTAAAGTGTGTATATGTTTTTGGGGACACCCTATATTATACTGAAATGTGTATCATCTTACTTTTACTTATTTTTCCTATTTTTTTTTGGTTTTCATTTTCTTTGGATTTTTTTTTTCCCCTTTACTCACTACATTTTTCCCTTTTACTTATTTAGAAATTATGCACTCTATTGCATTTTTTTCATGGATATAGTAGCAATTTAAATGTGCATATTTAGCTTAAAAACTTAGCTTAAAGAATGCATAAGGTGAACCTGTATATTTACTTTATTTCAAAATTCCCAAATCATAGGATATTATTTTCATGGAAAGTACTTCTATCATCATTGGTTTTTTATTTTACATATTAACACTTTCTTATCATTTTTAAAAATAAAATTTAAAACATATGCAAATGATTATTTTTGCCCATGAGTTCTTCTTGAATTTTGATTCCTTCTTCTAGGATGTCTTTTTCTTCCTTAGGTTTATACTTTAATCATCTTTTCTTTTGATAATCTGTTGATATTTTTTACCTGTCTAAAACTATGTTTATTTCATTTTCTTTCTTAAAATATATTTTTCCTAGGTTTACTATTTTAGATACCAGTTATCTTCTTTTAGAACTTCCAAAATTATTAGAAAATTACAAATATAATTCATTATGTTATCAAATTATAAGAACAATTTGATTTCAACAATAGCAGATAAACAGCTTGAAAAAATTTACAAACTACTCATAGTTGAAGAAAAGCATCAAGCTAGTTGAAGTTAGCTTTTAATCAAGTCAAAACAATATTCTTATTTGTTGACCATAGGTGAAGAGTTTATGGGTATGTTGGTATATTTTTTTAAAATTTCTATGTAAGTTTGGAATTTGTTAAAGTAAGAAGTTGGTTGAGGAAAATAAAATTAGTAAAATGGCTGGGAAATAGCAATAACCTGAGTCATCTGAGTCATGTGTTAAAGATGCCAAATTAACATTGAATAGTTACTTGAGAGGTTGAAACTGCTATTTTAGAAGTCTGTTGATTTTATTGTTGATAAGGATATGGAGCAATGGTAACTTTTAAATGCTAGAGGTAGAAATGAATGATAGTATTGACAAAACTAGTTATAGAACTATTGCTGTAATCCAAGTCAGACATGTTGAACTAGACAAATAAGAGGTACAGATTCAAGAAATATTAGAGCCAAAAGTGTGAATTTAATTATTTCTAGGTGTGAAATTCTATTATATTTTCAACAAATCAATAATAAATCTCAATTTTCCATTCCTCTTATTTAAAATACATGATCTTTCATTTTTTAATTCCTTAGGTAGAGTTGTCTATAAGAAGGATATTTATTTCTTAAATGCAAAATGTTTGGGCCTTGAAAACAAGGCTCAAAACTTGGAATTGGACTCTGCCCCAGTTCTTTAGACTACATATGGAATAGAGACATTGGGTGGTCTCACTGCATACCTTGTAATTAAAATACAAGTCTATGTGGTATTTAAAGCAGGTGTGAGCTCAAACTGTTAATTGCACCATAAATTCATGCTCTTGCACCTGAGGAGGATTCATTTGTATGCACATTTTCAAACATATTACAAAAGAATTACCAACATATGCTGTATATTCTATGCCATTAAGTCACAGAACAGACAGCAGCAATTCACCAATGTAAGTGTGGTGCAGGTGTTAAGTGGCATCACAGATGTGATATGACTGAGGAAATGCTGTAATTCAGTGCAGCAGGTAGAGTTATTTCCTAGAAAGTTTCTTCCAAACTGTTCCAAAGCATAAGATCATGCAATTGAAGATATAATAAAGATTGCTTTAAAGGGAGACAAATTAAAAGATAGTTATAGAACAGGAAATCCACCTCCATAAGGTTGGAAGTTACAATTTTCTTTTGAGGTCTTGAACTGTACCTTGAACTTTGATAAAAGTTTGATAAACCTGTTTATCACCAGGAAAGCAATCATTTCTCTGGGAGATCTTGATATTAGGTGTTTAGATGTTTATACCTATCTGTTACATCAAAGCTCTCCTGTAGTAAAAGATAATGAACCCAGGAAATTATTACATGGAAAATGTTAAATTCACTCTAGTTTTTTTCAGTACAGTATTTACAGTAGGCTGAAGTGTAGTGAAACCAGACTTATGAAAAAGTTAAAAATTCAAATGATTGTGAATTATTTTAGTTGTGCAGACTTTAAAAACTAATATGAGATATTCTTTTTTGCCCTTTTAAAATTTCATCAGTTCTTAACCAATGACCTAGTAAGACCCCAAACTCTTTGTTCAGTAATTTTAAGGCAGACTCCTGTGGATTGGTGTTAATCTCTGTGATGTTACTTCATGAATTGCTTTGGGCAAGAGAAACAAATGTCGACTACTAAATCCAGAGTTGATTTGATAACAGTACTAACAATATGACCTTTGTAATTTACTAAAGGAAGATAGTTCGTTGACCAGTGTCAACAGCAAACTTAATTATGAAATAACCAAAAATGTAAGTAAATATAAATAGATATTAAGAATATAAAAGAGGAAGTCAACACTAATATGAAAAGCTATGTTAAGTGAATTTTATGCTAAAGTTTTCATGGTCTTACTATCAAGTCTGTGATGGTTAATTTTCTGTGTCAGTTTGGTTGGGTCATAGTGCCAGATATTTGGTCAAATGTTATTCTGTGTGCAGGTGTTTTTTTGGATGAGATCAACATTGAAATCAGTAAGCTTAGAATACAACATATTGCTCTCCATAATGTGGGTGGGCCTCATGTAATCAGTTGATGGCTTTAATACAATAAGGACTATCCCTGAGCAATAGAGAATTATGCCAATAGATGGCCTTCATATTTTAATTGCAGTTTTGGCTCTACCTTGGGTTTCTAGCCTGTCAGCCACCACTATGCATTTTGACTTGCCAGCTTCCATAATTGCATTAGCTAAATATTAAAATCAAACTCTATACATACAGGGTGGAGCAAAAGTAAGTTTATAGTTGTGATTTTGAGAAACAGTACATTCTTTATTGTATTATTTTCCAAACTAACAACTGTAAACCTACTTTTGCCCAATCCTGTATTTTATATACATATACACACACACACACACACACACACACACACACACATATATATATATATATATATCCCATTGATTCTGTTTCTTTGGAAAACCCTAACATATAATGCTTATCTGAAGCAATTTATCTAATACAGCATGGGTTTTATGACAAATATATATAAGTTCAAATATAAATTTAAGATTGAATATACATTATACATAAGTATAGAGTGAATTGACCCAAACTGGTACTGAGGATAATGTAGATTTGAATACACTGTAATGACCCAGTGCTCTCTTCTCCACTAAAAACCAAGTCACACTTTCCAACTGTAAAGTAATCTTAGGCATCCCTAGGCCTATCTTGCATTAAAGTCACATGTCTATTTCTAGAGTTAAGATTAATTAATGAGATATTTATGTAGAGCAGAAATGTCTTTATATGCTTACTAAGCATTTGAAGCTGTTAATTGGTTTTTAAAAATTAGTGACAAGAGCCAGAACCTATCAGCAATAAGTAATTATCTTATAGGTTAGGACAGATAGAAAAAAAGCTAACAGTGTGGAGCTAGATATATTTAGCTCACAGGCTTTGTAAAAGATAGACAAAGCCACTAAAACACTGAGGAAAAGATACTTAGGGCCACAAAACCAAAAAATAAAAATATTAAAATTATTTAAGCATTTGTATATGGCAAGCATGCTGCCAACTTGAGCAGTAGGAAAATTTGGTATTTGATTTCTGTAGGAGACATAAACCACAGGTTCAAGTGATTCAAGAACCTGGTTTCTTTCTGTCTTTTGGCTCAATTCTCTGTGCTTGTTTCTAAGGGAGGCATTTTTTTTATTGCTGTAAAGATATTGGAATAAATTCACCTCACATTCTCTCTACTTTAAATTTCATAAGAGAAAAACAGGAATACCCATTCTAGACACATTTTATTTCTTATTGGTTTTGAAAGTATGCTGTATAATGACTATCACTTAAATGAATTACTATATGATGACCTCATTGGTTTGAGCCTAGAAACCATTTTCTGCCAGCCAGGAGTGGAGCCCATTCTGCAACACAAGGACTAAGAAATGAAGAAAGATACTTCCCAAACAGAAGCCAGAGTTAGTTTATCTGAAGATGGATTAAGGGATACTGAATTATCATACATAGATTTTCTACTTGAAAGTTAGTGACATACAACTACATAATACTACAGCCAAAATGAATATAATTTAATATATCCTTGATGATTCAGAGAGCATTTTTCAGCTGGAATAATACATTAATATCATTTCACAAAACACTGTGTAGTAAAGTATGGCTGATGACTGTAGAAATAACCTATTACCAAAAAAACAAGAAAAACAAACAAAAAAGATTAATAAGGGATTAATTATGCAACATTAGCAGCAATTTAACTAAACTCTCTAGGTGTAAAAAGGAAATACCATATAAAGGCTTATAAAGGACATACAGGTAGTTCTAAATGTAGGATAAAATCTGAAATAAGGTAAGGATATTTCATTTCAATAAACATTTATGGAAACCTGACATGGTCTAACCACAGTGTTAGGTGTGAGGTGTACAACTGCTATCTCCAGGAGATGACATTCTAGCTGTGGAGATGAAATGCTACACAACAAATATAAAAGGAGAACATAAATAGATGATATCGATATAAGTGATATAAACAAGTGAAGTAGGTTTTGGATTATGAAATAATCATTTTCAGTTGAGATGGTCAACTTACATGAAAAAGGAGAGTCTGCAACATTCTTAGGTAAAGATTTACAACAAAGGGAAATTCATATTCAAGGAGATCTTAGACAAGGTTTGTGAATGTCAGTAATGCAGAGATTATCAATATATTTTTAATTTTATGTGAACAAGTGGGTTCAGTTCAGGAAATATATAAAACTTGATTACATTTTAAAGCAACATCTACAGTTTTCAATATTTATTTTTTCTCAGTCATTGTTCAAAATAATTTTAAAGTATTTTTTCATTAATGTTGAGTAAAATATAAGAAAACTCTAGAATAAAATGAACTTTTGCAAATATCTTGAAGAAAGCACATTTAGTTCTCTAACACCCCATCTGATGATCATCTCTTATGTCTTAATTAAATCTAGGTTCTTCAATTTTTACTTTATTTAATAAGAGCACAATTCAAATAGAAAATTCAGAATAAACATGGAAGAAATCTAATCTTTTTATTCTTTCTTTTGTTCAACTTTCTTTATTTTAGCAATTTCTTCAGTTAACATTAAAAAATAAAATTATAAGGAAATTTAATTAATTCAACTAAGAAAATTAAAAATATATAAAACTGAAAGGAAACTAGCTAAAATAATTTGACCTATTGCTCTTACTCTTATTACTTTACAATGATATGAAACACACATAATGAAAATCACTTCATAAGTTTGATTATATCAAACAGTTAATAGGAGATGTCTGATAACAAGTTCCTAATGATCCTCACCTCCTAATATTTGCACATTGCATAATTCTCTTTCACATTAAATTAAGGTTGGTATATAATGAACAAATAGAATATGGCAGAAGAAATGCTGTATACATACTTAGAATAAGTTATAAAAGACAAGGCAACTTATGCCTTGCTCTCTTTTACTCTGGTTTAACTGCCATGCAATGAGAATACATGACAAAGTGCTAGGACTTCTTGCCAATGCCCAGCAAGAAACTCAGGCCTCAGACAACACTATTTCAGTGAGCCATCAATTAAGCAGATCTTTCAGCCTCAGTCAAGCCTTCACATGACTGAAGCCCCAGCCAACACATTGACTGGAACCTTATGTGAGACCCTAAGCCAGAACCACCCAGCTAAGTCACACTTAGATTCCTGACATTTAGAAATTATGGGAAATAATAAATATCTGTGGGTTTAGTTGCTAATTTTTGTTACCCAGCAATAGATAACTAATACAAGATAGCTGTAAAATAAGTAACACTGATATTTATAATGGTTAGAGTCAGAAAATGGACATGATTAGACTCCCAGGATCCTAAGAGCAATAACAATCATTTACCAAATATTGATTCTGTGTCAAGTTATACTATAGGTGCTTTGGTAGATACAAGAGCAATATAAGATTTGGCTCTGACTTCAAACTGAGATTGGAGGGTAGTCACATTAGAAAGTATTAGAAACAGTTGATTTTGTTTTGGAGGGACAGATTTATGAAGCAGGTAGCATTCTGCAGAGGAAAATCTGCTTGATGGGATGAGTCAAGGAAGGCTTCATTGAAACAGATTGAAGTTGAACTGGTTTTTGACAAGTAAGATTTGCATAGAAAAAAGAAAAGAGAGAAGGTATGTTTCTTTAGAAGAATGTTACACCCAGTTATAATGGTGGAAGCAATATATAAACAAACATAAATATTAGTTTTTCTTCAGTAGAGACTCTGATGTGGGGAATAGCCATAAATACACATTGATCGAGCAGGGCCCTCTAGAAAGGGTCTGAATGCCAGGCAGAATATTCTGATTTTAATAGCATTCAGGGGACCTACAAATGATCTTAAACAGTGAATATGCCTTGACATTTCCTCTACTAGGGAATAGGCTTACTATTGAGAGAACATATTAGATCATTGCACAACCATAATTCTTAGCAAGTTGCTACTTCTCTTGAGCTGAAATTTGTCTTCCCTTCATTTCCACACTTGCTCTTACTTATGTGGCAAATGAGAATTATCAGGGGATCATAGAACCTTTGCATTGGAAAGAATGTTGAATCTGATCTACTCTAACCACCTAGTTCATGCTTATAAATTCACATAACACATGGCCTTACATCCCACATTTGAACAGCTCCTGTGAAATGATTTCCATCCAGTTCTTCAAGCATCTGTATATATTTTTAGACAGTTGTGAATATTAAAAAGCTTGCCTAAAACTATGTTTATCTATAAACAAAGACCCCAGATTTGGACCTTTGGGCCACACAGTCAATATAAATAAGACTAATTTCACTGCCACAAGGACACCTCCTAAGTATTTGAAGATGGCATGCTCCCCTTGGAAACAGAGGATGGAAAGATTCAGTTCTTTGTTTTCCTCTATATTGTGGCTTAGAGCCTGATGCCTGTGCCCATTGCCCTCTGAATGTGTCATAGTATCTCTACAGCATTCTAGAAGTGTGATTCTCAGAGTGAGGCTAACACTCCAACATGGTCTTTAATAGTAAGGCACTATTATTGGTTTTGTTGTTGTTGTTTTAAATATATCTTTATTGATTTTAGAGAGAAAGGAAGGGAGAAGGATAGAGAGATAGAAACACCTTCAGAGAGAAACATTGATTGGCTGCCTCCTGCACGCCCCCTACTGGGAATCGAACCCACAACCCAGGCATGTGCCCTGACTGAAATAGATCTGGTGACTTCTTGGTTCATGGGTCGATGCTCAGCCACTAAGCTGGATGAGGCCCACACCGGCTGGGCCTATTATTATTATGTTGTTGTTGTTGTTTGGAATTTATATTTATTTTATTTCTTCTTAAAATTCTTTAAACTTTTGGGTAGCACTGTCATAGTTGAGTTTATTGTTTGCAAAATTCTCCAGATTTTTCAGTATGCTGTATCCCTGCCATACCTCACCATCTCTGTTTGTGTGCTGTAAGAACTAACATGCCACTTATGTCCCTCCACTATATTTCAGGTTGCAATGGCACATCCTGGCAACTTACATTGTAGGATCTGAGTTTATCTTCTTGTGTTGAGCTGGTAGAAAATTTAGATATTATTACTCTATCTCTTTTATTATTCCAATGAAAAAAATGAAGCTTCAGAAAAAATGTACTTGACTAAGGGATCCATTCACATCCTATAGCAATGCCACTCAGGATCACTGCCCCAACCTACTCCAAGAACTATCAAGCCAAACCCCAAACCTCTGCCTCCTGACCCACCCTTGAGTAGTTATTATTTACTCTCCTTCCCACCTGTCAGAAATCTTTGGGATTTTTTTCAACGTAGGCTTTTTAGTTAAATTCTCTTACAAATTGTGTTATACTTACCAAAAATTAGTGGCTCTGTAAATTCTTCTCTCAGTGAGTCGTGAGAGAGGGGGTAGAGGTTGATGTGTTTATAGAAAAGCTTTGGGGGTAGGAGAAAGAGAAAATCAAAAAGGCCAAGTCTCGCTATGAATGTGGTAGTGAAATTAAACAGTGCTTTTATTTATTTATTTATATTTATTATTTACTTATTTTTAAATGTCTTTATTGATTTCAGAGAAAGGAAGGGAGAGAGAGAGAGACAGAAACATCAATGATGAGAGAGTCGTTGGTCGGCTGCCTCCTGCTTGCCCGCTGCTGGGGATCAAGCCCGTAACCCGGGCATGTGCCCTGACCAGGAATCAAACAAGATCTTCTGGATCCTAGGTCGATGCTCAACTGCTGAGCCACTCTGGCCAGGCTGAACAGTGTTTTCAATGCAACACAGTGGACTAGCAACATGTGTGATCAGGCAGTCGGTCCTGTCTCACATTTTATGTCGCAGGGTCAGGAGGCACCAGTTTAGTTTATTTATACTCCTACTTTAACAATAACTACCTGAAGGTAGTAGTGTGGTCATTTTTATCAACATTTTGTATATTATACAAAGATTACATATAACTTACATAATGTTTTCTAAAATGCAAAATTAGTTGTACAACATCTTTATTCTCAATCATTTTTCTATCTCAATTCTTCATTTGAATACACTTCTGTTCACTGAAGCGCTTCAAATTAGCCAGATCAAACTTATTCTACTTCTTTCTCGATAGTGTGTTGTAAAAAAAATGGAGGGAAAATTGCTACATGATACGGTCCATACAAAATCAATGAGTTACATCCATAGTAACTATTACCCGCCTCAAATATGAGCATTTTATATAAAAAAATTATTTTTCAAGCTTTCAGTGCACTGTCATTGAGTTAGATTAGGATGTAATGCTGTGTGATATCTTTAAAAATAATCTTTTATTCTCATTGAAATTTAGCTTTGTTTCATAATCAGAAAGTCCCACACTTCTGGTCTGTCACATTTGTACTATTATTTTAAGGTAATGTAAGGTAATATATGAGTTTTTGTCACTACAGCAAAAAGTGTTTTAACTTATCCTTTACAATAAACAGGATTTTTTGTCAGTTATCTTCATTTTCACCATAAGATTGATAAGGGCATTTCTAATTCATTGGGCATAGCATTTTACCACATAAAATCTGCAGTTTAATGTAAGTATTAGGTACAGGTTCTGTTATATCTGTGCAGAGTTGTAAATGTCTGAAGCATTTGTTAAATTTTAGAGCTGATCTTGTTCAAAGTAGTCCCTTTGGTTGGGGGTTTTGTGTCTAGATATTACCACCATTCATATCTAATTTCACACAGACATGCATATTAGTTTCTAGGCAAAGATAGAACAGGCCCCATTCTTCCATTCCTTTTTTAAATGATATAACTAATTTTGCAATTATTTTAACTACTTTTTTTGTAGAAGGAGGTGTCTATAGAAATGTGAATTATAAATTTGAGAATACCTTAGATAACTCAGAAATTATCACAAATACAACAGAGACACACAGGTGGTAGCTACATATAAACTCCTCACAGATATTTCACTTTAGTAAAATTACATACTCTACTAATATCACATCCCTTTACAATACTAAGTATACTGTTCTCCAGAAACTTGAGAATCAAGGGAATTGCTTATTTTCTTACTTCCTACTATAGAAAAAGTCCATAATTAACAGACAACCATATTCATTCTCTAATTTTTCCCCAATGCACTTGACTGCCTTTTTTTTGTGATGAAAACTTTTAAGATGTACTCTCATAGCAACTTTCAAACATCCAATACAGTATTATTAACTATAATCACCATGCTGTACATTATATATCTTATGAGTTATTTCTTTTCTAACTGAAAGTTTATAGTTTTTGACCCCCTTTACCCATTGAATAACTTTGTATATGGCTCACCCCATATTAACCACATAGAAAAAGAGGTTAGAGCTAATCCTAATATTAACCTGTTTGTTTTTCTGTTCTTTAATACTCAATAACCACTATTTATTAACATGCTTCCATGAGTAATACAACATTGGATGCTAAAAAATTAGAAAATTAAATTTAGTTTACCATTAATGATAAAAACAATAAATATTTTCATAATTTCATATAATTTCCTAAATGTTTACTTCATTTAAACTTTAAAACAACCTGTGAACTAGAGGATTATGAAATTTAATATTCATAATATTTTATGTTGAATTTGTTTCATTTTTCAAATTGCCTTTTTAGAAGCTTTTTTAGGACTTCTACTTATACATGTGCTGGAGCAGCTTGTGGGAGAACACTGAAGAGAAGACATTTGGAGGACAGCTGAAGCAGCTAGGATTATAGGGGTTAGGATTACAGAATAAGGGTATAAGAGAATCGATAGTTGAGGTCAGTTAACTGTTTGAGCCACAGTACCCTGAGAGTATTTGACATTACTAGGTTTAGGGCATGGGCCTAAGAACCGAGATCTTTCCTCAGCAGAAGGCCACCACTAGTAGATAAAAAATCCAGGTTCTTATGGCTTATAAATCAGGACTGGAAGCTTGAGATGAAAACATCCTGGTGATAAGGGGAGGCTGGAGAACTGAACCTCATCAATTCTGGCTGTATACTTAAGATATTTACCAAATTTAGAAGATATCTGAGTTGAATCCTAAAATGCTTATCAGAAGGCAAAATTTATGGCAGTCTTCCCATGCTAAAGATCCAAGAATTAGTTTTGGAATATCCAGGGGAAGATACCACAATGAACACATCAGGCTTTAGGTTCTCAAGTGAAAAAATGAAATGCTATGCTCTGGGAACAAAAGCAAACCTAGCCCTGTTCTCAGATTTGCAAATTATTCAAATAAAGTGATAAATCCAACTTAATCTGCCTGGCAAAAGAAAGGGTAAAAGTTCATTAGAGGAAGCTTGCTTCATCTTTTTAGACAAAATGTTATATATATTTTTTATATAATATCAATTCATGAGATTGGGCCATAAGACCAAAACTAAGGAAAAAGGGCCACATATAGCTGAACCAGGTATTAGTTAACAAGCAAGAGTTCTCAAGTGACGATAATACTATGTTAAAGTAAAGATTAATAACATAGATAAAAATATGAATGTATTCATAAAAAATTTAGCATATAATATAAAATGTGAAATGGAATTTAAGAAATGAAAATAATAATTAACAACTAATAAATGGGAGCCCTGGCTGGGTGGCTCAGTTGGTTGGAATGTCCTCCCACAAACCAAAAAAGATTCCAGGTTTGATTCCCTGACATGCACATGCCTAGGTTTCGGGTTCGATCCCTGGTCAGGGTGCTTAGGGTTGGCGACCAATTGATGCTCTTCTCTCACATCAATGCCTCTCTCTCTCTCTCTTTCTCTCTTTCTCCCTCTCTAAAATCTATTTTTAAAATGCCCTTGGGTGAGGATTTAAAAATTTTTAAAAAGGGATTAAAGAAAATTAGATAGGACAGGATTAATTAACTGAAAATAGGGCAATAGAAAACATAGGCTGAAATGCAAAGCAAAACCAAAAAAATATACAAAACAGTATAAAAGGCACATAAGGCAAGTGAAAATATCTAACCTAATAATAATTGGAGTCATTGGAGAGAAGGAAAGTGGGAAAAAAGCAATATTTGACATAAAGACTGAAATTTCAAAATTTGAGAAAGACATTAACCCATAGATCAAGGAAGCTCTGAGAACCCTAATAATAATTATAAAAACAACAGCTCAGCATATCTAAGTTAAACTTGAACATGAAAGACAGAAAGAAAAATCTTAAAAGGAGCCAAAGGAAAATTGTACGAGATATTTCCAAATGAGCAGCAAGAATACTGATAGCTAATGTTCAAGCAAATATAATGAGTGCTAGGAGACAGTGGGTATATTTAACCTAAACAAAAATAACAGCCAAACTAGAATTATATACCCAATAAGGGTAAACGTCCTTCAGTGATGAAGGTAAAAATAAAGAGGTTTATATATCACAAAACTGAGAGTTCATCGCTAGGGAAGATGATAAAATAATATGCTTATTTTAAAATATCGCAAAATAGGGTTAAAAAATGAAGGAAAATAAATACCATCAGTAGGTTACAGTTGGAACAGTATAACCTACTATATTTCCCTTTAAAAGAAAATTAGATTTTAGCCATTCAGCAAGAATTAAGAATATTATTTACATATATGTGTGTGCATATGTGTGTAAAAGTTTATATGTCTGTTCCTGTTCATAATTTTTGGCATATTTGAAAAATAATATCATCTCATTACAAAAAGTCCATGAGCATTCTCTTACCTTTAGTATTTCCAAAGTTTGTCTGCCTTCTCTACTTATGGAATTTATATTCAGTTTCCAATGGCAAGCTCAAAGATTATATTTTCTACTAAACTTTATTCAATACAATATATCAGCCAGATTTCAATCACCACCTCTTTTCTGATAAATACCAAATCTTTTTTGAACTATAGACTCATTTCCAATTGCCTTTTGAAGGTTTCTGTTGAATGTCTGGAACATTAGAAACTTTGATGAATGAACAGCAGCTTTTTTAGTCTCCATATACTCCAAACTAAATACTACTTTTCCAACCAAACTTACTCTAACCATCTTGGGTCATGAAAGTTAGTTCACCTAATTACAACCAGAAGAAACTTTAGTAATGGTTTCTTTACTCACATTTATTGAATCATAGGATATTGTCAATCTCACTATTAAAATATCTCTTAAAATATTTTGCTTTGTTTATTGCTACTGCCTTAGTGCTGCCACATTGATCGAAATAATTTATAAATTTATAATAATTGTAAGTTGTTTGTAATATTTTCCCTTTGTCATCACTAATTTGATTTCAAGTTCCTTGAGGATAGTGACTATGCTTTGTCTTTTTATGTGCTCCTTGCTTATAGTAAATATTTTATTAACTATTAGTAGGATCATTGAGTGAACGATTTAATTATACTGCTTAAATATAAAGTATTACCTATATTTTGTATAAGATCTAAATCAGAAATATTATATTTTGAGCTAAAGACATTCAAATATTGATATACAGTCCCTGTTGATGTTACTGTTCTGTCTTCTGTTGTTGCTGTATCCTAAAACACCTTCCATCTCTAAAACACAAAATTTGTAAACATTTTATACAAATTTTTGAAAGGAAATGGATTTAGTTTTGCCAACTCTATTTTCTTTTTCAAAAATGGCTCAGATAATATTAGCTATTTTAATCTATATTACACACATAATTTCTTAGGCTGCTTTGTGTGACTTGAGCCATTTTCTTTTAACATAGCTTTATTAAAGAATAGCCCATCCACAACATAGGGCTACATTAAGTTGCTAAGTCAGTTTTAAAGAAGAAATAATTCTTGCTTTAACTAAACTTGTATAAATTATATAAGGCCATGAGGAACAACATGGTTAAATATAAATGACATGCGAGATCAATTGGAGGTATATTTCTAGCTCTTTTCTGTTTTCTATTTTACAAATAAAAGTAGATTCCCAAAAGAATGGCAGACACTCTAAATACTTCCTCACTTTCAACTAAGGCTCTTAGAATCCTGTGAGCCTAAGTGCATATGTAATACGAAGTGGATAACTCAGTCCGCCTTAACAGAGGAAAGTGACAACCCAAAGTGGACTCTATTGATGTGAACACTCTGTAGGAAATCACAGAGGAGAGTTAGTCTTTGAAGTTTGTTTTAAAAATCTACTGTGTTTACAACTTGGATAATAGGCTTGTCATTTTATTAATGATGAGTGACCAGTCGTTACTACACATGAGGAAAAAATGTGACATATTAGTGGTAAACAATATGAAACAAAGCAAATGTCAATACTTAAATTTTTAAGAGATAATTAAAGCTCTTGAGAGAGCAATTATGAAAAGTGAGCATGGCAAGGTGAATGTAGATTGACAGAAAATATAATATTCATATTGATAAAGATATGTATACACCTTCTTTATTAAAATATTCATGTTGATAAAGATATGTATAAAACATGATATGTATAAAATATATGTATAAAATCTTCTATATACACCCATCATTTTTTGCAGGTCACATGTATTTATGAATTGTGTATAAATGTTAGACTCGTCTCCTCATCTTATTGCAAGCAACATGTGGTTAATACTTTTAACATAGTATAAATTATTTTCAATTTGAGTGCATCTTATGTAGGATATTTTTAGATTAAAAAAAACATCTTATGGGATATTTCTTCTCTTTGGCTTCAACAAGACATCAGAAAGGTGTTAATACCTGGAGTACACAAAGGAGAGAAAATTAGCTAAAATAACTTAAAAGCTTCCTTAATCTTTGTGTAAAATTTTCTGTTGATAAATAATGAACTTCAGAATTTTAACTTTAGGAAATCAAAGGAAAGATGGAACCTGCCAGAAATATCTAAATAACGATATTTAGCAGCCATTTAGCAGCATGACTTACAAAACTGACATTCAGGCAGAATTTCTGAGGTATGAGCTCAACTAACCCTAGAGGATAATACAAACGTCATTTTGGTATCTACTTACATCCCTGCATTTCTATCTGAGAGTTCTTAACTGTAGATATTTTCTCTTATCCCATTCTGCCATACACATGATTTTGTCTACTGCTGCTCAGACTTTAATTCAAATACTAGGTAACAACTTACAATCACATAGAATAAAAGTACAATAGTGAAATGACAGGAATTGAGGTTAACAATTAAAAACAAACAAACATTGGCCACCTTGAAAATTTGCATCATCACTGTTCTAAGCAGGAGGTCTGCAACAGATATAGTCAAAAAGCTCACCAATTGGTGTGGTTGGGGGAAGCCAACTGTTTTTACTTAATGATTTATCCTTTCTGTTCCTTAGAGTAAAAGAGCACATTCTATGTATCCTGGTATCATGATTTTATCCCTACTGACAAGTAATGCAAGATAATTTTTACCAGGACGATATCAGGAGTGATTACATTAAAGTTATAATTACATATAGATGGATGGATGGACAGACATTCAGACAGATAAAGAAGTGGTTTGTTTTTACACTTATTTATTCATCTCACTGTTCCATTCTCTGGCTCTGGAAAACTATATCATATGAAAATGGTATTGTATCTTTCCCAGATTAAAAAAAAAAATCTCTGTAAGTCAATATTTTTTCCTTATTCAACTAGTTAGAATTCACCTGAGGATATGACCTATAAAGGAATCTCATAGTCAGCCCTTTGTTAAGTACAGGCTTCTTCATTTCTCTGCAAATACTCTCACTGTAGTTTATACTTAAACCATGGATGTGCCATTATTAATAAAAGTTAGAAAATAAGGAAACACGCCATGATCCTCCAGCTACCCCCTGTCTTCAACCCTTCTTAGCAACAAGAACTGCATCTGTGGGAAGAGAAGGCAGAGCATGCCTTCCAGGGAGTAACTCGGGTATTAACTTACCCTGCGGTTTAAACACATGTGACATTTGGAGTAAGGCTGAGAAGAGCGTAGTGTAGGTGAGTGTCCTGCTAAAACCCCAAAAGAGAAGCAGCAGAAGAGAAAGAGAAGCTGAAGAATACATGGAAGAGGGGAGATCGAAGAGCAAGAGAGCCAGAGAAGAACAACGTGCGGGCTCCTAGCCTCGCTTTGCACTCCGAAAACTGGCAGCCTCACCACTATTTTACCTATAATCCTAGGCAAAGTCTCGTTTGTATTTTTCTGTGAACACCAAAACTAGGAAATGGAATTCTTTCCCAACTATTACCCCAAATGCAATCAATTAAAGCCTAATAAGAGTGCCACACAACATATGTAATTAAAGAAAACCAATAAACATGCATTATGGAAAATAAAACTCGAGGACATGTTATGAAAAGAGGTTTCCCTACAAAGCTAATAGAAGAGTCTCAAAACACATAGGTTTGGGTAAACAAGAAATAATCATAGAAAAACTGCAGGGAAAAACTACCATCACAAATTTAAAACTTACATGAAAATTATAATGTAAAAGAAAATATACAATACAGTGAATTATTGTGCATGAGGTCTTAGATTCTTTACGGGTAATTTTTGACAAGCACTTAACTCCTTTTCTATAGTTTTGCTAAACCTACGCTGGTGCACAAAAGACAAAATTTAGCAAGCTTATTTGGGAAAGGAAGGCAGTAGAAATGTTTTAAGCGGGCACATAAAGCAAGGTCTTTAGAGGATGTGTGCTGTAAGCAGTGCGATGTGAAAATTAATGTTCTGCTCTTTATAGAAGTGGAAGCCGTTCACCACCCACCACACCATTTCTGATACAGATCCCACTTTGCCTGGTTCCTTTGCCTCAGAAATAATTATCCCCTCTGTTTGTTACAGAAATAAAGCTGATAATAATTTGCTCTTATAGCATACTTTCCTCCTAAGAGTTTAAGCACTTTAGAGCAAACTATTCTACTTGTCTTCATAAGAACCCTGCAAAGTAGGTGTATATAGATAAATGGCCATAAAAGAAGAATAAAGGAAAATAACCTGGAGAGCTGGATCTTTATTCATCTTGGTGTCGGGGCCGGAGGAATGGAGTCTGTATCATGACTAGAGACTTGAAATTCTCCCAAGATTCCAAGTATTTTTCCCTTGATCTCTGAGGTAAATGGCGAACATTTTTATTGCTTGAAATTTTGGCCTGACTTAAATTGAGATGTATTGTCAAATTTTCTCTCTCATGGTATATTGCTGAAAGAATAAAAGTACATTTTTTTCAAAGGATTTTTGGCCCAGCTAGTAGCATTGCCCATCCTTAAAAAATACAGGCTCATTTAGTAAGTATGTGTTTCTTAATTATAGTAAGTTTCATGTGTTAAGGGCAAGAATTAATAGATCTATCAAGCTAATGGTTTTAGGAATATTGCATTTAAATATTTCCAAGGAACCCAGATGTGTCATCAGATCCTTTACAGGCAATGTCAAATCCCCTCTAGAACTAGCAAATGAAAAATGGTCAGGTTCTGTCCTTCTAAAAGAATAGTTAAGGATTAATTCCATTGACCCTAAAATGTGAGTTTGATGAATGTATTCTGAATCATGAAAAACGAAGCTAAACTTTCTAGGGTTTGAAACAGAGTCCAGTTCAGTCACAATTTCAGAACGTTGGGGAATATGTTCAAATATTTTTTAAAGTCTAAGCTTTAGTTGAATCTGCTAAATCTTCTTATTTTAACTTGTGAAATATAGTAAGTCCTACGTTCGCCACCTGTAAATGAAAATAGAGAAGCGATTGCATCATCTAGCTATTTTACATTAAAGAATGCTAAAAATGGGTATTGAAAAATGATTCCTTTTGCAGTTTTATTCATTTTTGCAAAACATAAGGTGGAAATAAAGGGTATTTCCACACTGGCAAAATGCAGTGTACTATTTTGCAAAACGCCATACCCTGTTTTGCATATTTGACACTGCCATAGCTCCCTTACAGAGGGACGTTCATTACACCCATGCTGCCAGCTCCATCAGTTCCATTTGATGGTGAAAACGAACCGGGGCTTGTAGTGATAAGCTGTTGGAACACATAGTAACACAAAAGGACTGCACTCGCTCCTTTTTGTACAATCTATTGACTCTTTATTGACTACCCTTAAATTTTAATAACCTATTTTCTCTTTGCCCAGTCTTTATTTTTTACTGTGTTGTATTTCAATTATATTATAGATATTGGCAAACAATTTCCAATTCCATGTGAAACAGGTAGATAGGCAGATGAATGGATAGATATAGATAGATGATAGATAGATGATGATAGATAGATGATAGATGATATAGATAGATGATGATAGATAGATAGAGATAGATAGATGATAGATGATAGATTAGATAGATAGATAGATAGATAGATAGATAGATAGATAGATAGATAGATAGATAGATATAGATAGATGATAGATAGATAGATAGATAGATAGATAGATAGATAGATAGATAGATAGATAGATGATAGATAGATAGATAGATGATTGATAGATAGATAGATGATAGATAGATAGATAGATAGATGATAGATAGATAGATAGATGATAGATAGATGATAGATAGATAGATAGATGATAGATAGATAGATGAAAGATGAATACCGATGATGGTGGTGGAGAGTGGGAAGTAGGGAAGAGAAAGAATTGAGGGAGGCAGGGAGAGGAAAAAAGAGTGTAAAATTCAATCTGAGAAACTATAGTAGAAAATGTATTGTTTCCTCTATTTTATAAATTAGGAAACTGAAACTCACTAGGATTAAGCACATTGTTCCACATCACACACCAGGATGTAGTGAATCACGTTTGCATACAGATCTGGAGACCTTGATGAACAAATTGATATTTAGATTGTTGCCCACACTGGATACGAATAGGGGTCACTTAGCATGTAAGGGCTGGAGATCAAAGCTTGTTTCCCATAAATTTGTGAGTCATGGGAAAAAATAGAATAATATCAGAAAAAGGGATCTCCCTATAAATTTAGTGAACAGAATAAGAAATGTCATATACCTTCCAAAATGTGAAAATTGATAGTCTATTTTTGTAAACAAGTTTATATTTTAAAATCTTATGTATTTATATGTTGTTTCATTTAAGTTGTAAAATTTTTCATCTGCTTTCTATTCAAATTAACTAGAAAGAAATTATGCTTTTTCAGCAGTTATTTTCTCCTCCAGCATGTGGAAATCCTGTTGCAGACTTTTATAATCCCTTCTCTCTCTCTCTCTTTTTTTTAATATATCTTTATTGATCTCAGAGAGAGGCAGGGAGAGGGAAAGAGAGATGGAAATATCAGTGATGAGAGAGTCATTGATCGGCTGCCTCCTGCACGCCTCCTACTGGGGATCGAACCTGAAACCCGGGCATGTGCCCTGACGGGGAATTGAACCGGGATCTCCTGGATCCTAGGGTGATGCTCAATCGCTGAGCCACGCCGGCTGGGCTATAATCCCTTCTCTTCTTGTTGAGTCTAATTCATTGAGAACTTCTTACTGTGATCTACAGGCTGTGAATCCCTCCACTGTCATACACATGTGTCCATTTCATTGCATGCGAAGGGGTTAAAAACAGTTATAAGTGGGAGTTTCAAACTATCACATAAGATACAGGATTCTAGATTTCTGGATGAGATCATCAATTGATTAAAATATGATGGATATTCCTACTCTTTTTTATGAAATAAGCAGCCTATCCAAGTAACAGTGTTACCCATATTTAGGTTTGCAAATACTGAAAATGGATGAAATTGACCTTGTGTCATAGAAAATGCAAAGAAAACTACTTCTCAGATGACATGATAGCTTTTATATCCTTAAGCATTTATTTCTGACTTCAACTATTATAAAATAGCAAAATAGTATGCCTCTATTTCTCAAATCTTAAAAATTCTGTCAATATATTTTTTTTCTTTTTTGCTCAGTCCCTCCACCCCTCCCAACCTCTGTTAATATTTTGACTTTATACATTAGAGTGGTGAATTAGGTACAATTTTTAGATTTTGAGATGCTGTCTCTGAGGATAATAGATTAATGTTAATGGGTTTTATGTACTGCCACAGAAATAAGTTCATATTTCGTAAACAAATGTAACGTCTCAATAATGATAGGGAAATTCATGAGTTTATCTTTTATATAATCACTCATTTTAGATGATAAACATATTTTCATGTTATCAACAATTCATAAAATTGTTTATGCCACAAAGGTAAAACTAGGCGACAGTCTAGGGTGATGGATCCTGTGAGCTAACCATTAAGACAAATAGAAATTATTTTATTATAAATGATTTCTGTATTATTTAATATACAGCATGGAGATGCAAAAGCTTATCAGTAAAACCTGGGGGACATCTGTAATACTGTCAACAATAAAAAATATATTTTAAAAATAGGTTCACTTCAATTCAAAGCGTAAATTAGAATCTTAACTCTGAAAAAATTTTTTTTGGTTCGAAAGATTCAACATTTAATAAAATGTTGTGTTTAAAATTATGTAAAAGAGGCACAATAAAAATATTAAAAAAATAAAATTACTGCTGCCAAGTCAAAGTCTTCATTTCGCTCAGGGCCTTGGGAAGTCTGGTGTGTGTTTACCGACAAAGCTTTATGGCAAGCGAGAGGGGCGCTAAATGGTAAATATGGCTTTCTTTGTAGAAGGCCTATTATCGCGGAGCAGCTCTACAAAAAGTTTATATGCTCATCACATCATGGCACAGATGAAAATCAACACTTCAAAGCGCCAGAACCATTGTCCTCTGAAGTTACCCTGCTCAGACCCTCATTCAAGCAAGAGAAATGAAACAGATTAAGGGATTCAGCAATTTTCAACATCAGTCAGTTCCAAGGACGGTGTCTGCTCTAACAAAGATCTGGGTGTCGCCGGAGCCAGCTCGGCGACTGCGCTCGCAGCCCACAATGCTGCCCTGGGCTGTGGCTCTGCGATAAGCGTTCTGGTGAATAAGAACAGTTCTAGGACAGGCACAAAGGAGATTACAGGACACAGGCCCAGGTGGTGCCAAAACTCAGGCTGACGTTTTTGTCTTCAGCTGTCACAGGCAGGATGGCTTAAAACAGGCACACCACATCGTCCCTTTGAAAAGAGAAAATTGTGAGGGGGGAAAATGGTTTTCGAGGACAAAATGTTTTAAAGCGACAGAGAATTTGGACTTAGAGTAAAAGACCCGAGAACTAAACCTATTACAAAACTGGCACATCACTGTTCAGGATCTTGGCAGGACGCACTTATAACAGATTTCGTTTAGGGGATAGAATCCAAAAAACTACTCCTCCCCTAATTGTGAACTGAATTCTCTCCCTTCTTTGAAAAAAAAAAAAAAAAAAAATAGAGGAAGAAATAAAAATAACTTTATTTTTGGATTATATGGAAATTTGAAAGGAATCAGCCGAGCAGGATAAATTACCAACTGGAAAATTTGGAAGGAAAGGAGGGCCTGGGATTTCAGGCCCCCAGCTGGGGGACACTGAATTTGTCACAGAGGTTGGCTCTGCCTGGAAGGGGAGCCAGCCCTCCTGTACAAGAGTACCCCCTGTTGGTTGGTTGGTTGGCCGGAGGACGCTGGCAGTGTCTGCCTGCGGTGGCAGCTGCTCATTTAAACTTCTAACCTGAAATTTGCTGAAAGGCAAGCAAGAAATATTTGAGAGAGGAGGCAGGCAGAAGAATGGAAACAGGATACTTTGCAAGGAGGGAAGTTAGGGGTGGGGATGTTCTTTCATCCTTTTGTTGGGGTCGAAAAATAAGCAAAGATGATTACAAAAAATAATGGCATGACACTGCGACTAAATTTTATCCAAACACATTAAATCATTATTAATGCCGATGTGTCTGTAAATGTGACTTTTATTTTTAATTTTTTTTTACAATAATGGTGCCTCTGAATTATTACAGTGCGAGGGAAATCGTCATCCTTTCCCGAAGCACTATGTCCAGGTGATTCAGAGGTCACAGAATATACAGGGTGTCCCCCCAAAAATGTACACACAGTTTAACAGCTGAGAGCTCAATTTGGAGAATGAAATGTATTTTAATAAGCACTGCCTGTATAATTATTCAAAGTGTATGTATACATTTTGGGGGGACACTCTATATTTTTATTCAAAAAGAAGATGATATGATTTGATTTCTCTAAATGATGCAAAGAGTGTCTGAAAACTTCCTCACGCTTCTCAATAATCGATGCTGAGAGTAAGCTGAAAATTAACAGAATTCTGAGATAAGTACAGCTGCCATGAAAAACCTGTGTCTGAAACCGCATCAGATGCAAAAAGATAACCAAGGAGGAAAACAAAAACCACCATCAAAACATTACGGTGTGAGTTTACTGAGGCCCTCTGCAAGCTAGTCCTGTGGTTTAGTTTTTAGCAGTTACATAATTTCAACGAAAATAATTCTATCATCAGAAACGCGCCCAGCGCTGTGCTGAGCTGGGGTGTTAGCAAACGCTAGCAGAGTGTGAGTCAGATTTGTTGTAATCTTTGCAGCGAGGATACACTGGGGTTCTCAAAGGTTAATGAACCACTTGTGGTAGACCTTTCCTTCACATTTTAACTCTGTTTTATTCCTGATAGAACCATTAACTTCTACACTAACCTTTCTACTTGTTACTATTACACACATTCTACCCACTAAAGCTTTCTATTGATTTTTGCCAGTGAGGTTTTATAAAATGTAGCTTTAAACACATGGTTTCTGCGATTGTGTTAGCATCAGCCAGCGTGTGTAAAGACAAAGATTAATTCTCCGGTTTAAAATTTTTTTTTTATATTGTCACTCAAGTACTCTTTTGTCATGGTTGTTTTGCAGGAGGAAACTTCTCTGAAGGTTTCACATTGTGCTTTTGAAATTGTTTGGCAAATACAATTTTCTTTAATTTCTTAGTTTTAAATAACATGCTTATCCTAAATGTGCTAGAAAGTGCATAACTTTATTTTTTGTTGTTCAGTATGTTTCCCAATATTTTCAGCTCTTATGCATGTTAGAATGGGAGGTTAAGAGCAAGAGATGAAAACAATGTTTGTAGACTTACAAATAGTTATGCCATATGAATTTTTATTTAGAAGCCTACCTAAGTTGCTAAAATAAATACATGAGATTCTTAAACAAAAATATTTAAGGCTTAATTTGGCTCTGTCAAAATCCTATGAAAAATTCAAATTTAGTATGCTGTAAGTAAGAATACTGTGAAGTTAGCCCTGCCATTTTAGTATGAGTTTCCTAGTTTGTTTTGAAGATTTTAAGTTGGTTTTATTATTTTTTCTAATTTTGAATATCACCTTCTAAAATCAATATCCTTCTTTAAAAATACATTCAGGCTATTCTTTTTTCAGTCCAAAGATGTTCCTTTCTAATAAAGAGCAGTGACATATCAAAATAACAAGCAAGAAGAAAAATAAATACAATTGACCCCTGAACAATGTGGTTTGAACCGCACAGGTCCACTCACACAGGGATTTTTTTCAGTAAATACCAGTACAATTTTCAATCCACAGTTGGGAATCCATGAAGGCAGAGAGCTGAATGAGTGAATTGATCTTCACCATTTTATATGGGGACTTGAGCATCTGTGGATTTGGGTTTCCACAGTTTCTTGCGGATACCCAGGGACAACTTAAGCTTGGAGGGAGTCAAAAGTTATCAATGGATTTTGAACTAGGAGAGTTGGGGCACCTAACGCCCACATTGTTCAAGGTTCAACTAACTGTATTAATTTACATAGGTTAACTCACCTCTGAATTAAAGAACAGAACATTAATTTTTTAGACATTTCACTAATTCTAACTAATTAAAAGAAGCTTCTCCTATAATAAAGCATTCACAATGCAGGGCAGAGAACTATTTGATAGTTAGTTCTATTTAAAAAGACCACAACATCGTTTAGCCAATTTATGATGACTGGGGTTATTTCAATTTTTCAGACTCATAAAAATGCACATCAATTATTTTTTTAATAAAATACCTAATCAGAAATTAAGTCAATTTATAAATTTGTGAGTTTGGATGCTTGGGATATTGAACTTAACAAAATATAGTCCATATGCTTCTTTTACTAAATATACTAGATTATTTTGTTGTTGTTTATCTTTCTGCTAAACTTCTATTAGCAGAAATGACCTATAATAGAATTGTGTTATAGTTAAGACATACACATATTTAATACATAAATCCATATATAATTTTTAAAATACTAAAATGCGTATAAAAATTATAAATAAGTAGATGTGAGCTGTACTCAAAGCTTTCTGGATATGGTATAGGAATCACATAGGGAATCATCACATTAACACATTTTCTAAAATATTTCCTCACACCCTCCTTATATCCTTAAATGCATGCTTCTATTACAGTAAATACCTCCATGTGAATCCTTTCAAACACCTCAAATATAACATACTCCAAAGTGGACTCATTGGTTTTCCCCACAAGTATGCTCCAGTCCTGTGTTTACCACATCTGGTAAGAACACCACTAATCATTCAGTTTCTAAGACTTGTAACTCCAACTATTTTATATTATGTTGTCTCCTTAATTATTGGCCAAATGTTATGATTCTAATTTCAAAGTATTTCTCTCTCCCTCTGCATACACCCTTTTCTCCAGTTTGTTAATGACCTATTGCAATAGCTTGCTCTCCAGATGAGTGCCCACAGCAGTCACCCATTCCATGCATGACTCTGAGCATGCCACCTGTGATGTCTAAGAATGAATCTTGCAGAACAGAGGAGTGGGTGGGGCAAGAGGAAGAAACATATAAACATAAAGTATGTATGAGGAAAAATAAATTATTAAACACATTTCAAAAATAACATTATATATATATAATTCTGATATATTATCATAGATAACAGGATAGATGATAGATGATCGATAGACATTCTTTGAGAGCAACTAAATGAAGTTTTATTTTCATTTTAATATTCCTCATGTCCAGTAAAGTACTTGGTTCATGGAAGGTGTTTAATAAAAGTTTCATAGATAGATGGATAGATAGGTAGATGATAGATGATATAGATAGATAGATAGATAGATAGATAGATAGATAGATAGATAGATAGATGATAGATAGATGATAGATAGATAGATAGATAGATAGATAGATAGATAGATAGATAGATAGATGATAGATGATAGATAGATAGATAGATAGATAGATAGATAGATAGATAGATAGATAGAGATAGATAGATAGATAGATAGATAGATAGATAGATAGATAGATAGATAGATAGATAGATAGATAGATAGATAGGTGATAGATGATAGATGATGATAGATAGATAGATAGATAGATAGATAGATAGATAGATAGATAGATAGATAGATAGATAGATGATAGATGATAGATAGATAGATAGATGATGATAGATAGATAGATAGATAGATAGATAGATAGATAGATAGATGATAGATGATGATGATAGATAGATAGATAGATATAGATAGATAGATGATAGATAGATATAGATAGATAGATGATAGATAGATGATAGATAGATAGATAGATAGATAGATAGATAGATAGATAGATAGATAGATAGATGATAGATAGATATAGATAGATAGATGATAGATAGATGATAGATAGATAGATAGATAGATAGATAGATAGATAGATAGATGATAGATAGATATAGATAGATAGATGATAGATAGATGATAGATAGATAGATAGATAGATAGATAGATAGATAGATAGATAGATGATAGATAGATAGATGATGATAGATAGATGATAGATAGATAGAAAACTTATAGAATCTCCAAAATTCTGAAATTCTGAAAATAGTTGGCTTATTATTCTAGAGTCTAATTTATCCCATAAATAAGATTAGATGCTTGGGATTTTGTAGGTAAAGAACTGTATAGCAGAACATGGTATTGGTGACTGCTATGCCCATGTAATCCTAGAGAGTTGAAATTAGAATAGGCAAACAGTCTTAGTATTTAAATGTATGCCAAATAAAAAAAGTGAAATAAGCCAGTCAGAGAAAGACAAGTACCACATGATCTCACTCATATGTGGAATCTAATGAACAAAATAAACTGATAAACAAGATAGATACAGAGACATAGAACCATGGAGCAGTAGGACAAATTTCAGAGAGAAGGTGGCGGGGGAGAAGAGTAATAAAAGAACTTAAATGCATATATACATGACCTATGGACACAGACAATAGTGTGGAGACCTGGGTGGGGGCAGGGGTGGATGCCAGGTGGAGGGAATCAATGGGCATAAAAAAGGTATCTGTAACACTTTCAACAATAATTTTTAAAAGCTAAAATAAAATAAAAGTAATTGTGAAGAATGAATGTGACAACCCATGTAAATTGCTTAAAACATTGCTTGCCTGGTACCTAGAAAGTATCAGTAACATTAGTTATTGTTATTTCTCTGAAAGACAGAGTGCCAAGGTGGAATCTGCTTCATTGAAAAATTCTCACATCTTGGTTCAAGGTAATTGCAATTGTACTAAACAATCCATTCTGAACTCTGTGGAAAGTGAGTCTTTTTCCAGGCAAAATTGTTTTAACATAGATGGAATAACTGTTTGCACTTGAAAGTAATAAAAATACATGTCTTTAGAAATAAAATAAAAAAGAATACCAGTTTGAATTATAGGTTTCACAAACACATTTACTGTTACAATAGGCCATAAACTATGCCTCTCTCTTCCTTTATTTTAGCTATGTAAAGCCATGAAAGCAAGTATGTTTCCTAAACTGACCTTCTCCTGAAGATAATTTGTCAAGTCATTGCCCTTAACTTTTGATAACCCCGTGAATCTACTAAAAGGGGATGGTCCACATGCCCAAGCATTAAAAAGAAATCACAGTACCAATGGAAATTAGGTAGTACATTAAATAGGAGCATCGATCCCTTTATTTGGTTTTCATGATAAGCTATGCCTATGACCAAAATCTGAGAATATTTGCTAAAAGATCTTACATATTTGTCATCTTTAGTAGAATAGAGTATAATAAAGATGGTGAGAATGAATAAAATGGTTAAGGTGATTCTTGTGATTATGCACAAATTAATTACAAACTTTACTAAAGTTATTTTAGATCAATGAAAGTATTTAGATCAGTTGAAAATATTTAGCAAAGCAATTTGGAAAATTGCCCAGAACATATGTTATATGACCCCAAATAAATATTCTGTTCTTTGATGAGAAATAAACCAGAGCAGCTAAGTTCATAAATATTATCCACAGAAACAATAATTTATCACAATAATCTCATAGTATAGTCTAGGTATTTGAATCTTATTTAAATAAAATTTGAGGAGTATCAGGAATTGTGAATCAATAAAAATATAGTTTTAGTCATTTCATGGTCAAAGACTATACAAACTATAATCTAAAATAATTCGGATAAACATTTATTAAGGACCTAATATGTGCCAGGTACTGTATTAGGTATTGATGATATGCATAATTTCTGTCTTGAAAACATTAACAGTCTTGAGAAAAATGCTATACCAAAAAACCCCACAACCCACAAATACAAAAACCTAGGTGTTGTAAGTAAAATTATTTAAATATATAATACAAAATGTCATTGAATTTCCATTTTTATGTAGAAAGGGATCGCAAAAGGGTGCAGAAAATGAAATTTAATTTTAGCATGGTATAGAGTTGAGAAATGTGATGTTTATAGAGTAAGAAGGAAAAGATACAAAACATATATGAAACCTTTAGAATAATTGAGAATTATATCATTGTCCAGATCAATAAAGAATATGAAAAATAAAAGCAACAGAGTATAAGCTAAATAGAATTTTCTGAATACATTCTTCAAAGTTTTCCCATGAGATGCTCTACTTTTAGTGGAGTTAAAGTATATTACCTTTTCATAAGAATCATCTATATGCTAGTAATTGTCAGTGAGAGTTATATTGTACAATCCTTGTCATCTCAAATATATTTTAAGTAAAATATCTTGAAGAAATACTTATTGCCATTTCATGAAACTATTCTGCTTGGATCTATATAGGAAAATGATCCGATTGAGTAAATGCTTAGCATAGCTCTGATCCCAAGTTCCCGTGACTGAAAACTGGAGACTTTTCCAAGCAGAATTGTGCTTACTGGTGGGTCTCATTGATATAATTGTTCAATTTTTCTCTTCATTGCACATAAATGGATAGTCAAAATAGTTCAATAATGTTCCCTTTGATGAGAGTGCCTTCATCTAAGGTGCCACAATGGAGGTATTGAGTGGAGATATTTTGTTGGTAATACTGGTACTCGAAAAATATGCACTTGAAGAAAAGGAAATCTAAGCTACTTTTGCCATCCCATTTCCCACAGCCTTTGGCCAACTTGGAGCAGGGCTATGCAGAACTGATTTTGACATCTTACATCAAAATCCATTTTGACTAGACTAGGACACTACTAAGCCATAATAGCCCCATGTTTATTGTTTGGATCACAAGGAATATGATTTAAGATTTATTCTCTAATTAATTCCAGGTGGTAAAAAATATCTTTCAAAGCAGTCTGACCATGGAAACAAACAAAATGCATTACTAAGAGAATAAATTTAATGTAAAAAAAGTGACCATAGCTATCAGAATATAAAAGGAAGGCAGATATGGAAATGATAGCTCATAGGTGACCGAGTTTAGGTTCCAAACATTTCCTTTTTCTAGACCAATGATAAATGTAAAATTTTTATTTAAAATAGAAAAACAATTTGACAAGAACAGTATGTATGAAGACCTGGATTAATAGAAATTTTTACAGAAGAGTACTTGTGGTTTTATTTTCCACAAGCTCAATATAAACCTGCAGTATTATGTGGCTGCTTAAAAATTTCAAGTAAGAATCTAAACTTATACCTCTGGAAGGGCATGAGCTTAGAATTAGTGGACTTCCAGCTAGGAGAGGCCACGCATCTCAAGTCACTCTACCATATGTAGTTGCACGGAATGAGTATGGACATAAACCCTTATCTTCACCTGGGACTCTCCATCAGCAGAGATTCTCCTTGTAGACTCAAATTAGGGCATTTGGAATCTGTGTCCAATGTACTATATATTGATCCTCAAAGCTACCAGTTATACTAAGTCTCTAATAATTTCAGTCTGAGAGTAGTTCCCCACAGATGAGTTCCATTAGGTACTACAGTGAGTTAGAGGGTAAGGACCATTAAATTTCCCCATTGAAGTAAACCTTTTATCCAATGAATATGAGTTATTAGTAAAAAAAAAAAAAAAGAATTTCAGGGACTCACATAAGTTTATCATGTAAGTTCCATGTGAAGATTTCTTGAAAAAAAATATTGATTTAGTCATTCTTTTCTTGTTCCTTTATGGGTCAATAACTCTGCCTTCTCATATTCTGAGTATAAAATTTATGTTTACCTTAGTAGGATCACAGAAACAGGCCTCAATACTGTTAGAATGGATGGTCCAATGATATTCTAGCCATGACCCAACCTACTTAGGTAAATGAAGGACATTATCCACTCAGAAAGTTGGTGTACATTGACCCCTCAAGGTTATAGTTTATTATGTCATATTACAGTCATCTCTTAAACAAAAAGGATCCTCTTTAGTACTGGTGAATTCCTCTAGGTCTAGCAGTTACAACAATACCAGTGGCTGGAGCATCCTAACTGTGCATTGAATTAGATCCTCAGCCCTATGAACCCTCCAAAAACCTGGAAATAAACTCTTTAACTGGAAAGGTTCTGTGAGAAACCTGAGCAGGAGACTAGGAAGACTGTCAGTGGGCAATCAGTATATTCACCAGCTCAGTGTAAAGACTTGAATTAGCCATAATTTGCCACAGATATGAAATCTCAGCACACGTAGGCCACTATTCTGATCAGGCCTGCAGACAAAATTGGACCCCTCAGACATGGAGATCATAGAGTAATTATTCAAAAATCTCTCTGAGAAATCTAGGATGCCTGAGTTCTGATTTAGGTCAGATTCCTTCAACCAGGTTTGTGTGCAACTGGGTTGGGGCTCCCCTAAAACTGTGGATATGTGTGGAAAAGTATGGGAGGAGGGACCAACTAAGACATTTAGAGATGAGGTTGAGCCCAAGGAGGAAAAAAACAGTACCAATCATGCTTCCAATCCAATGGAGACTAAGAAGGAAAAAACAAAAACAGAACAGAAAACAAAAAAACACACACAACAGAGGTCAAACAACTCTAAGAGGAGAGAAAGAGTGTCAACTCAAAACAGAGGCATGGAGATTTCTAGAAGTGCTAACAAATTATGTGGTGTAAAGGATCAGCAGACAAGCTCTTAGCTTATTGAAACGAGTAGGCTATAAGGCCTGGAAACTAATAACTACCATAAAGCAACATGTATTGTAAAATGAGAGGTTTTAATAAAATTATAGAAAAGCTTTGGAAGCTGTGAGGAACCAAGTAAGACAAGTGGTTTGAAACAGTCTAAGAGCTGACAAGATATGATAAACTTGATGTGACTGCTTTAGGAAATAAAATTTGGCCTACTGGTTAGAAGATGAGAGAGACTTTTCAGAACCCTTCATTAAAGCATCAGTTTCCCTCATGTTGCAATGAATTCCCCACTGTTAGAAGCATTCAAACCGAGCCAGGAGGGCCACCTCTCATTGGCCAGATAGAAGGTCTTCATTGTCTTTTCCAAACCATAAGACACATGTTCTATAAAGTTCTAAAAATATTCAGTGGTATAAAAAATACCAAATTAATATGGCAATTCATCTGTTCGCTTTTAAGTTCTTAGAGCGTAAAAATGTATATAGATCTCTTTCGTAAAGGCCCAAATCTGGCACAGTAATGAGTAGGCACTTTGTAATTATTTTCCTGAGAGAGATCACTGTTGGAAGTTTTTTTAAATGTTGTACTTTATTCATTAGGTCTATTTTTGTATGTTGTAAAAAAAATCACAATGATATGACCGATTTGAGCTTAGCACTCCTCTCAATAACAGTCTTAGTTATAGACAGAAGTCCCAATCAAAATCTCTTTCTCTAATTAGTAAATATAAGATATGTCAAATAAATTAGATGTTTTCAAAATTCTAAAATGTAAGGAACTTTAATAAAGAGAAGGCATTCTGCATTTATGACTCATTATTATCAGCATATTTTTAGTAGAGAAAGAGACAAAATTATTTTAGAATGATTTTGGTGGGTAGTCACTTTAAATTCAAGAATAGATAGATTAGTAAATCAAGTTGTGTCTTTTAAGTGCTTTTACATCAAATATTGAGGGGTTTTTTCCTACTCAGATTCCATTTCCACTTAACTTGAATTTGAATACTTGCAGTAATTTCAATCATATTTCCCCTCTTTTCTCAATTATTTTCTTAAACATGATTCATATGCTTTTGAAATTGCAGTTGCATTTTGTTCACCCACACATTGCACTAAAATTTAACTTTGAAAAATATTACCTCTACACAAATATCATTGCTATGAAACGGGTGAAGGATAGAGCTGTTAGTTATATTTTCTTAAGCATTGTGGGAAGTTATTTGCTTTTTTAGAGCAACACACACATGCATGCACGCACACACACACATGCACGCACGCATTCACACGGAGCTTTTCTATTATGTTGGGAAACTCACAGGGAGATTACAAAATAACCTTAAATTGGTAAACGAGCTGAGTGGGTGGCATTATCAGTTAGTGCACATTGTCAAGTTGCAATGCGTTGGACTTTTACAATTGCACTTTAATTCTGCTTAAAGGAATTGTTTTTTTCCTCCCAATTTGTAAACCCACAGTCACCTTGAAAAATAAAACTCTGCGCTTGACATTTTCAGATTTGCCTTATCCCATTTCCATTAAAGACAAGTTTGACTTTGGGAGCACTAAGAATTTCAGAGAATTGAATTCCAGAAACTCCTACCGGAATAAAGTCTGCCTATCCAGGAACACAGAGGACAGCTTTTTCTCACCCCTGCTAATGAAGAGCTAGACTAATGTCCCCTCTTGGGGTTTGCAGCAATACTCTCATGGAACATTCATTTGCAGAAGCTGCTGAGTTAACTTCGAAGTCCCCCTTTCCCATAGCAAGTTGTCTACAAAGACAGTAAATTTAAGGGGCCATGATTATGGTGTTTCCCAAGACACTGAGTAAAATGTTGTAAGTTCTCACACCCCATTTCAAAGTCTCCTATGGATTGTTGATGGCAAGATGCATAACTTGAAGAGGTCACCTCTAAGAAGTTTCTACATAGCAGCTAATACACAGACTAGATAACTGTGGAAATAAAAGCACTTTTCTGAGACTCTCCTCTCTGGTGCAATTAAAGTAGATGTTGTCACTGTATATTGCAAAGAACTCAGGGTGTAAGACCTCACATTAAAGGTAAAAGCTAATAAATGAAACAGTATAACCTCTTTAAGGAAAAGAAATTTAGCTTTTAAATTAAGATTAGAATAAGGCCTTTCACAATAGAAGCAGGAAGTGAGGAAGGAAGGATGGATGGACGGACAGACTAACAAACAAAATAGTAAAGAGCAAAGTTTATATTACAGCTAATATGGCAAAAAAGCTATAAAAAATGTTTTGTGTCTACATGCATTAGGATTTTATTTTTTCATTCTTTGATTGTGTTCTTGAATTTTCTTCTAATAAATGTAGTATGGGACTAAAATATAAGCTATATCCCATACGTGAGAGGAATCTGAACTTGAAGCAATCTCTGTTGATGGCTGTGAAGGTTTTCTTGGTTGTTTTTTTGTTTTTTCCCCCACCGAGCACTCTGTCATCAGCAGGAGGTCAATTTACAGTCTCTTTAAAATGAGTAAACCCACTAGTTTTTCTTTCTTTTCTGTTACATTTTTTCAAAACCTGCCTCAGAATAGTGAGAACAAACTCAATATATGGACTTCAGGAATGAGTTTCTCTAAAAAGGATGTTTTATGCCCAGAAGTGGATCTCTTACTGATACTCATTTTTTCTGGGGACTGGTTTGTGACTCTGTGCAACAAGAGCTTTTTTAATAGCCACAGGAAGAATTAGTCAAAAATTGACTTTGAATGCAATTCATTCGCTACAAAGTGGTCTCTCACCCCTGCTCTTCTCTTTCACTCCCCGGCGCGTGTTCGTGTTCGTTCCAGGCCTTTGTTAAAAAATGAGCTGCAGAGCACAAGCACGCGGGGTAGGGGATGCTGAACACTGCCAAGCACGGCACTACTGCACTTAGTTATGCGCTAAAACTTAAATCACTGATAGTTCAGGACAAAGATGACTGAACGAAGCTTAAAAAGTATGCCAATGGAAAGAAGCAATAGATCAGAATCTGACAAAACATATGTGAAAGAAAAGTAAAACTTTCTGGAGTGCTGCTGAGTGGGTGTAAAATGTGTATAATCTGCTCTTGGACTTTAAATACTCTTACACAAGTTTTATTTTTAAAAACAAACTGTACATTTAATTCAGAAACTTCATTTCCTTCCAGTGTTATTTTAATTGTTATGAAGCTTATCTCAATCAGAGGCTCTACATAGCTGAGAAACTGTGCTTGTTCTTAAAAAGCCCTTTGGCATAAAACTGCTTCACAACTTATGAGATATTTTTATCATTTATTTTTGCAGTTTGGCTTGGGATTTCCCATCACTTTTGAATTGTCTCTCTTGCTTCCCAAGATCTCTCAGCTTTTGACAATAAGAATGGGCTATCCCCTGGGTGAAATTCAGAGAGCGCACATGGCTTGACAATTTGAACTTACTCTTTGCCTTTCAACTTCTCCTTCCACCTTTCTTTTCTCATAAAATCCCCAGGGATGCACAAATTTCACCTTTCACTATGTGAAGATGTGTTTGGAAGGAAAAGAAAAAAAGTGTTTTTCACATATAGTTGGACATGTCCAAATTATACCCGTGAAACTTGATGAGAAATGTAAAAAATAAATGTTAAGAGATAAATCTCACTCTGCTTTATGTGGAAGAAAATTTATATGGCTACTATATAAACTTCACACTATTTATTAAGATCATTTTAGCAGCCTTAGAAATTAGTGTAGTTGTTGCAGAAGCTGAGATATCACTCTGAGGGAAAATATTTCTCATCATCAGTTTACTAGTATTCATTCCCCTTTTCATTGGAAGCAAAGCATAGTTGGGGTATCAAGTTCAGTATTCCTTCCTAGCTCAAAATAAAAGTTGGAGAGTATTTATTGCATGAAGTAAATAATTGACCAATTCTCTAAGTTCTGGTTTTGGGCTTGGACCTAATAAAGTGTCTTGTAAACTAAAAAAAGTACGGTGGAAGCATGTTTATATTATTTATCATACCATTATCATCAACCATCATCAACAGCTCACCACTATTTGTACTTACTTTATATCAGGTGCTGTTTCCAGTGCTCTGCATCTATTAATTCATTTAAACTTTTTAGCACAGACTTCTATGTGTTCCCCTACAGTAGCATCCTTTGTCTTCCTCTTGCTTTACTTTTATTATACAGTCCCTTTGGGTGCCCTTATCTAAATCCATGGCTTACCTACACATTTAGTCATGATGTATTTTTAAATTTTAGCCCGGACAACACTTCTGAACTGGAAATCTTCTAACAAACTATCTAGCAAACCTCTCCACCTGGGATAGCATACTGCCATTCCAACAAAAAATATTTTCTTTCTCTATTTTTTCCTGATAACTTGAACAATACACAAGTCATTCAAACAAGAATTATATCAGTCATTTTACCAGCCTCTCTTTTACTTTTGACATTAATCATTTTTCAGTCCAATCGATTCAAATGAATACCATCTCTTTTGCTTATCTTGGAGCTTCCATCCCCACCACAAATGTTTTAAGCACACACTTACCCTTCTACACCCTAGGAACAGTATTACCTAGTTATTAAGCAGGAAAGCACTGAGTTCAAGTCATACATGACTCCAAAGCCCATTTTCCTGTGCCTAGCTCTATGACCTTGAACAACTTTCTTAGCTTCTATAAGAAGAGTATAGAAAACTTTATCAATATAACAAGATGTAAGAAAAGCAAAAACAAAGTCAAGAAAATAAATTTATAAAAAACAAGAAATATCACATGAGTTGTTAAATGAGAAACATCAGATAGTGAACAGGAAACATCAAATGAGACATCCAACTATATAACTAAATTAAAAAAAGTGGAAGGTTAAATTTAGTTTTAAGTCATAAATTATGAGACTGCATTTAAAAATATTCTTTCTTACAAAAGACATGCTTAGAGCAGAATGTAACATAAAGGTATGTGAAAAATATACCATGAAATATCGATGATAGGAATGTCAATATATCAACCTAAATACCATAATAGAATCATAAATCATAAATGGAATTTAAAGCATTATATCTCTACTTTCTATATCAGTAATTGCTATGGGAATATATAGACACCCAATTGAAAATATCCTACTAAAACAGGGAAAGTGTTGATTTATATAACTGCAAATTTCAGGCATTGATTTGGCTTAGATGTGGATATATTCAGAAGCTTAAATGGTGGGGTCATTCTCTCCATTTTTTGGCTCTATTTTTCTCTTCATGTTGCTTTAATTCAGCAGATAGATTATCTCCAGATGGCAGAAAGGATATCCACCGTCAGCCCTAGTTACAACCTTCCAGCTTACCAGTTCTAGCAGGTACAAAGGGAAAGAGACTCTTCTCTTTCCATGTCCATATTAACAGCCTTGGGACACACTCTGGACCTGCCAGGGGTATGTCTATGGATTATTCCTGACAGGGACACACGCCCAACTCTTTGACCATAGGTGAGATGGGGCACTGTGATTGACAGAACCACCCAAATCAGGTATATTTTGTAAGATGGAATAGTACTTCAAAAGTAACGAGTAGTGAGCAAGGAAAAAATGTACACATTATACCTCTTTTTATTGACTATTGGTTATAATAAAGCAATGAGTGCCCAAACCAGTGTGTGTGCCCATGAAAAATATCCAAGAAAGCCTCTTTTAAAATAGGCCATAGGCCCATGGGACAAAAATAATACACCTGTGGCTTATGTAGGGGTGTTAAGATAAGTCACAGTGACTTATTTAGATATAAAATGTTAATTTATTTAGATTATCATCTATAAAACCTTTTATTTTAGGATTTTAAGAAAAATAGTAGCCAGCTAAGCTTTAGTTTATGGCTACTGTCTCCTTAGATTAATAACTAAAATATATCAATTTTGGAAATTACAAAAAGATGTAAATTAATTAAAGTTTAAATTATGCTTTCTGGCTACAGGTATTGGGCAAGACCAAAATGTAAATTTTAACACAGTATAATAAAAATTTGAAATTTATTTTGAAGTCACTTAGCATAGCTTTGTGCTTTGCTCTCTTTCTTGCACATGTTTTCCCCACACTGTAGTGTGTCAGGCAAATAAAATCTGCCTTGATTTTGTTACATTCCAGTGACCAGATTACAAGGTATTTATTGATAGTGCATTTTATTGATTCAGGTAAACCTTTAGGTAAAGATCACATACCTCTGTAATTCTGAGTATAACAGAAGGAGCTAAAGGATACCTACAGATTACCATGAAAGATAATAGTATACAAAGAAAGAAAAGTCAACAAAAGGATAGGATTGGGGGCATAGAGCATGGATCATAAAAGTATATACTAGTTAGCTCTCCTAAATGAATAAAGCTTTTCTGGGAAGGGAGGGAAATAGTGTATTAAAAATCAGTTATAAAAAGAAAACTGTCACAAGTACATGGAGATTAAACAATATGCCATTGAACAATCAATTGATCAAAGAAAAAAATAAATAACATATTGAGACTGTTTAAATGGAAATATAACAACCAAAACTTCTGAGATGCAGCAAAAACAGTTTTAAGGGTAAAGATTAGAGCAATAAATGCCTATATTAAGAAAAAAAGAAACATTTCAAGTAAACAATTTAGATAAACCCCTCAAGGAAATAGGAAAAAAAATAAAATAAAATAAAATCACAAACTATGCCCAAAGTTGTCAGAAGAAAGGAAATAGCAAAGATTATAGTAAAAAGAAATGAAATAGAGACTAAAAAGAAAATTGGAAGAAAAAAAAAATCAATGACTCTAAACCTTTTTTTTTGAAAATCAACAAAATGGACAAACCTTAAGCTAGACTCATCAAGAAAGAGAGATGTAGCAAATAAGTAAATAATAAATGAAAGAGGAGACATTACAACCGATAGCACAGAAATTAAAAAAAGAATTACAAGAGGCCACTAAGAACAATTATATGCAAACAAATTGGACAACCTAGAATAAGTGGATAAATTCCTAGAAACACATCATCTGCCAAGACTGAGTCATTAAGAAATAGAAAATCCGAAAAACCAATTAGTAGCAGAAAACTGAATCACTAATCAAAAACCTCTCAACAAAGAAAAGCTCAGTACCAGATGACTTCACTGATTATCAGACATTTAAGAAAAATAATTTTTTAAAAAATATGAGAAGAAAAGGAAACACTTCCAAACTTATTTTATGAGGTCAACATTACCCTGATACCAAAACCAAGCAAGGACACTACAAGAAAATTACAGGGCAATATCCCTGATAAACATAGATGCAAAATTCCTCAACAAAATATTAGCAAATAGAATTCAACAGCACATTAGAAATATTATGCACCAGGATGGACTGGGATTTATTTTAGAGATAGAAAGATACTTCAACATTTGCAAATCCATTATCATGATATACCACATTCACAAAATGAATAATAAAATCATATGATCATTTCAACAGATGCAAAAAAAATTTTTACAAAATTGATGATAAAAACTGTTGATAAACTGGGTATCGAGAGAATGTACCTCAACATAAAAAAGGCCTTATTATTATGAAAGCTTTCCCTCTAAGATCAGAACAAGACAAGGGTGCCCACTCTCCCCATATTTATTCAACACAGTACTGGAAATCTAAGAAGAACAAGTAGGCAAAAATTTTTAAAAGGCAGTCAAATCAAAAAAAGAAGAAGTAAAACTGTCTATATTTGCAAATGACAATATTATATAGAGAAAATTCAAAGATTCCACAAAAAACACACACACATTAGAACTGATAAATTTGGGAAAGTTACATGATACAAACTCACTATATAAAAACTGCTGCATTTCTTCTACACTAATAACTATCAGAAATAAAAATGAAGAAAACAATCTCATTTATAATAGCATCAAAATAAAATAATTAGGAATAAATATAGCAAAGGAATTGAAAGATCTTACACTGAAAACTCGAAGACATTGATAAAAAATTGCAAAAGCCACAATAAATGAAAAGATATGTCATGCTTATGAATGGAAAGGATTAATATTGTTAAAATGACTGTAATACCCAAAGCAATCTAAAGATTCAATGTAATCCCTATCAAAATTTCAATAGCATTTTTACAGAAACAGAAAAAGCAATCCTAAAATGTGTGTGGATCCACAAAAGATGCCAAATAGCCAAAGAAATCTTCAGAAAAAAGAACAAAGCTGTAGGCATCACTCTTCCTGATTTCAAACTATTGTACAAAGCTATAGTAATCAAAACAGTATGGTATTGGATTTAAAACAGACACATAGATTAATGAAACAGAATAGAAAGGCCAGAAATAAACCCCCACATATATGGTCAACTAATTTAAGACAAAGGTGCCAAGAATATACAATGGGGAAAGGACAGTCTTTTCAAAAGTTGTTTAGAAAACTGGACAGCCACATGCAAAAGAATGAAACTGAATCCCTTTCTTACAGCATACACGGAAATCAACTCAAAATGAAGGAAAGACTTTAATACTTGAAAGTATAAAACTTTCAGAAGGAAACATAGGTAGTGAGTTCCTTGACATCAACCTGGACAATTATTTTTTTGGATTTAACACCAAAAGCAAAGGCAACAAAAACAAAAATAAACAAGCGTGACTACATCCAACTAAAAATCTTATGCATAACAAAGGGATCCATCAACAAGATGAAAAGGCAACCTTTGGACTAGAAGGAAATATTTGCAAATCATACATCTGATAAGTTAATATCCAAAATATATAAAGACCTCACACAATTCAATAACAAACAAACAAACAATCCAATTAAAAATTAGACAGAGAAACTGAATAGGCACTTTTACAAGGAAGGCATCAAAGGCATCCTGGGAACATGAAAATGTGCTCAGCATCATTAATCATCAAGGAAATGCAAATCAAAACCTTAGTGAGATATCACCCGTATACCTGTTAGAATGGCTAGGCTATTGCAATCAGAATCATTTACAAGATTATAAATCATTGTAAATTTAGTTGGGGACTTCTTCATTGCTATGGTGAATACAGAGTTTACTTCGAATCTACTGTGACAGGGAATCATTTCTCTCATTACTGTTCCCTTTAAAATGCCACGTTAGGTGCCTGCAAGTCAGCCTCCCAGTCGATGTTGAGGCTCTGACAGAATGAATAACAGTCCTGAACTGGTTAACCAGAGGATGTAAATGATGTAAAGGTGACAGTCACTCCTCTCTTAGTTCTTCCATGTAGAAGCTAAGAACCTCTACCCACGATTCGTGGAGAAATTCTATAAGAACTAAGGTCATTTTAATGATGATTTGAAAACAAAACATTTTAAGAAGTGAAAATAATGATACCACGTGGCAAAAATGTTCTCCCTATTGCTGCTCCAAGATAGCAATTCTCATCTGAGGTGTGATAGCACCATGGTTTGTGTGATTCATTGTGGGGTATCCAGAGTGAGTTCCCAATAACATTCACATTACCAGAGTTTGCAAACAAATTACTTAAAATATAAATTACATGTGATCCAAGTGTATCACTAAATTAATTATCCTTCTCACTGCACTCAGTATGCTTTCCTGAATGAAAGAGAAAGGGGTTGATTTTCCAGATCAGTATATGAGAGTTTGTTTATTGTCATTCTCTGTATGTATAGCCAATAAGAGATGGAGAACTGCACAAAGGACGTTAGGACAAGTTTTCTTTTGGGACACACACACACACACACACACACACACATGCACACACACACCAGACCCCTGCCCCCAGGCCCACATAGACATCACAAAATCTAAAACTATAAATGGCCATCAAGTTCTTCCCATCTCTAAAATATTTTATTTATGTTTGGAATTCTACAAACAAAAAAAATCAGTATCTTCCCTAAGGTATAGATTCTTGTAAATGCCAAATAAATTCATAAATGAATTGAGAGGACCAAGAAACAAGCCCGATAAAAATCAACGCAATCTCTTCTCAGAATAGAGCAGGCATAATATGGAGTCTAAGATATGTGTTCTGCGGTATTTATGGGGAGATTAGAAGGTCCCTTGATGACCTACAAACTTATTTTTCAGAGCACTTAAAACATCAGCTACTTCAGTAATAATGTTTCACTATATTTTCACTAAGTAGCAAAGAGTTCCAGAGCACCTCAGAAAGAGAAAGGATTGAAAGCTGATGCTCCAAATTCTCATTTGGGACCAAATGTGTTGTTATATAAAAGATTCTTTTTCCAAATTAGAAAAAGTATGTTCTTAACACTAACATTAAATAATGGGAAATTAGCGTATGAACAAGCCAGCCTGAAAGTTCTCTCATCACGTGGTTTTACAAGGTGATAACTGAACCTAACACACCCATAGATGATGTGTTGATTTTCTAGAAAGCATTAGCCTTTACGCTGTTGAAGCCAGAAGCATTGTCCCTGCAGTTTCCACATCCACCTTTGCCTGCGTAGATATTGATCTAAATCGGTTTGGTTGGGTAATATGATTTCTCTTGCGATGTGGTTTCACTTTTTACCATAACATAGATCCACCCCAACTTGGAAGGCATCTTGTGTTTAGGTGGCTAAAGGGGGAAAAATACTGAAGGAGCTACTTGCCCCTACTGGCTACACCTACGCATTAAACTCACTGCACAGTCAGCTTGGGTGAAATTAGAGAGAAAACTGCCCAAGCGTGTCAAATGCTTAAGCTTTAAGACCCTGGGTGGAATGAAACAAAAGAGGAAGGAATCCAGGGGTGCTTTAGCATAATCAAGCTGGCTCAAGCCACTGAAGGCACAGCTGGGATCGAGAGTTCACTGCTGTGAGGAAACTTGTAATTGTATTCCAGCCCCACAGTCACCAGTGGACGTGTGTGTGTGTGTGTGTGGGGGGGGGGGGTGTTAAATTTCCCTGCTGAGAAAGCAAAGAACAAATAAATACTACCAAAAGTATCATGTTTCTCATTGCTTTTTAATAAATGTGTAATATATTCAATATCTCTGGACTCCCCACCACTTCGACTTCACTTTTGACATACTTGCATAAGGCTACTTGGCGCCCATCACCCTAAGATCTGTTTACATTACAAATGTGTATTGGGTGGTACAAAAACTACTTAACTGTCTCATTTTTATGCAATAGTCACATTGAGAATGAAGCATGTTTTTGTTTATTTTTAGTGTCTTCAGTGCAATGCAAAGCAGTCAGCCATCCAAGCTACTGGGTTTAAGCCCAGGTATTAAGAAAGGAACGTTCTGCTTTATTTTCCTACTTGCATGCTCCAGTTTTAATGGCTTTTCAACCCCATTCCATTTGGTGATTTGGCCGTTTTGTAAAACTGACTGACCGCAAAGTAAGGCTCATGAGAGGAAACTGTGATGGGTATTTTTTGAAAATAAGAACCTATTCACAGAATCTAAAACCCACTGACACATCACATGTCTACTTACCAGATACCTTTAGTTCAATTGAAGAGATAGGAGATAGCTCTAGGTAGGTGGAGAGGACAAAGAGTCATTGACTTTCGTAAAAGGGTGAAAAAATTATCTGAATTTCTTTCCAAAATTAAAAAACAACAACACACAACACAATATAAAACACCATACAAGTCTACAGGAACAAAAAAGATCCACATTAAATATTCTAGCAGAATATTGCTATGCTATTTGGCCTACTTTAACCCAATTTATACCAAAAAGAGTAAGTGCTTTCTAGCACTGTGACAGATGGTTATCTAAACAACCAAAGTCGGTTATGTTATGTATTATTTATTCAAAAACAGGCATAGTAATGAATGCTTTTCTATAATTTTTCAGTACTATTCACAGACATTTCATGCTCTCATAGATGTACTCAGTCTTTGAACCTTTGCCCGAAGTCTGAGATCTGATCATTAAAGGAATTAGTATAATTCTTAGTGTGTTTGGAGTTATTCTGTTCCCTTTCAATTAGCAGAGCTAAATATGACACTGTAGGAAAACTTTTGTACTACAGAAGTAAATATGACATAGTTTAAAATATGTAGATAATGATGCTGCATCTCCAGAAGTGGATTTATTTCATTCTAGAAGTTTTATTATTTCTATGCACATAAGAGTTTGAAATCTGACTCTGTGTTAAATAGATAGGAGAAGCTGGGCATATCATTTGTTTTCAATGCCTTAGTTTGCGGATTGGTAAATACTACCTACTTCATGGAGTCCTGAATTTGGAAGAAGGCATGCCAACCATGAAAAGTACAGCTGCTGACACACAGTGAGAACTTAATTAATATAAGCATTTTTTATTTATTGTTATCATGACACCATTATAATTATTCAGAGGTACTTATTAAGTTAATTGGTTTATTTATCCCCTGCTACATAATCTGTTTAATATGTTTTAAATACTTAGGATATGTTAGTACACAATATATTATGTTCTACTAGAGTAATGCATGTAACTTCTCAACTTTCTGTCTCTTTAAAAACTAGAATTTCGGGAATTCTTCTTAGAAGATGTGCATTAGACTGAATGAACTAACACTTGAGTTATTTCAAATCCTTATGCATATTTCAAGCCAATGAACCAGTTCATTATTGTACGGCAGCCAAATCTACTATTTTTTTCAAATGACTGATTTAATGTTTGAATTTTTGAAAATAAAAACTAATTAGGAAAGATTTAGTTAAAATGAAACATCTCATATGCATTCAGATATGCAAACCCAAAGCAGTGCAGCCGAGAGATTAAGCAACTGATTTTGATACTGACAGACCTGGTTTGAATCACAACTCCATCACTTACAAACTGGTGGTTTTGGAAAAAGATATTTTATCTGTTTTCTGTTCTGTAAAGCAGAGAAAATACTGGCAATAGTCTCATAGTGTTTCCGTGAGGATTGCTTAGCAGATCTTAGTTTATAATAGTGTCCAATAAATATAACTGGCTGTTGCTATTGTTATGTGTGTGATACATCAGCCTACCTAGTTACATGAAAACAGAACATTTAAAAGTACAATTTGATAAATTTTTAGGGCTTATATTTAAAATTACATTTAAATCAACTAAAATATTTCCTATCTATACACTCAGAAGTATATGTGATTATGATCTATTTTTTATTTTGGTATTATCCTTAACTTTCCCCTCATAGATTTAACCTTTGGACAGTTGGACAGTTCTTATTTTCTTGATTTAACGAGTTACAGTGTCAGTAAAATGTCCGATCGGGTCTTTACTTAAAAGCCATCTCTTCAGCGACTATAAAAAACATATTTTCTGCCCTGCCCGGTGTGGCTCAGCGGTTGAGCTCGTCCCATGCACTGAGAGGTCACTGGTTCAGCTCCCAGTCAGGGCACAGACCCTGGTTGAGGGCCCGACCCTCAGTAGGGGGCGAGCAAGAGCCAGCCAACCAATGTTTCCCTCCCTCCCTTTCCTCTCTCTCTAAAAAAATCAATAAAAACATACTTTAAAAAAAACTTATTTTCTGTTTTTGTTATTTATATCATTGTCATTTATTAATATATGATGTAGATCTGTTTTGTTTTGTTTTGACTTAAACTCCCTGTCTCTTCAGCAGAATATAAGCTGTGTAATGAAAGGGAGATTTTTTTTTACTTATATGTTCCCAGAACATATTGCCTGGCACTTCGTACATTAAATAATTACTTGTGGAATGAATAAATGACGGAATGACATAATCATATACATAGACTTACAGTTAATAGAAATAAATAAAAAAGAAAGAATTTTCATGTATGCATGTAATTTCCCGGTCTTGCTCTACCTTTACTTTTGAGTAACAGATACATATTTTCTTTCAATAACATTTAAATAAGCTTGTGAAAGTTTTATTTAAAAATATCTCACATGCACTTAAGAAAGAGAAAATTATTCATAATACCATCTCACTATCTAGGAATAATAATAGCTAATAACAAATTTTGACTCTCGCTTAGGGGTTGGCCCTGTGCTAAACACATAACATATCTATTTTAAATCTCATAAAACTATAAGGTACAGATTATTGTCACCACATTTTTTAAATTAGAAAACTGAGATACAAATATAATAAGTAACTTTCCAAAGACATATAGTCAAAGTGATGAGGTGAGATTCCAAACCTAAAATGTTTGCCGACCTTAGCTCTTAATCCTATGCTAAACTACGTTATTAAAATAGTTTTGTCTATTTTACATATATGTAGATTGTTCAATGCAATTTACTTCAGATGTTTTATGGTTTCTTTTGCTGTTTTTATGATAGTAATTCTGAGCATTCCCTTATGCATTACATATTCTTCAAAATTTCACTTTTAAATTGATGAGTAATATCTATTTAACAATTCCACTTTTTGTTGGACGCAGATTATTTCGGGTATGATTGAAGCAACACTATTCGGTATAGTAGAAGTGTATGAACATTAGTTTCTGCTGCCAAATTTTTTTCAAAATATAAAATTTTTATTCTTGGAAACATTGTTTATGATAGTATTTATTTTGGCATAACATTTTCTTTAAATTCCACTTAAAGGTGAAAAATAATGTTTCAACATTTTAACTTTTATGCTTAACATGATTTTTACATCTTTAATTACTGTTTTATTTATGTAAATTGCCTGTTTATGTCCTTTCCCCCCAGTTTTTCTAACACAGTTATTTGTTTTCAATTTAATTTATAACCTTAACATTTTTCTATCATATAGATTAAAAAAATTAATCCTCACTTAATTTTGGACTTTAATTTTGTTTATTATATTTGGTGATATATAAGAGATTTAGCTTTTGTGCAGTTACTTTAACAATTTTTTCTATGTATCTCTTATATTATTTCTGAACTTCAAAATTCTTTCCTAAGACACAATCAATTCTTCTACTTTAACTTATGTCTAATATACATGATTATCCAAATAATATCAACCTATTTTAGTATAAATATAAAATTATTGTCACTAATTAACTAATTGCCACATCAACATGTATTGATTTATATTTATATTCCTTGATGAATTTTGGCAACTTCTTTATTTTCATAATTTTATATGTGATTTTCTACCTATTGTGTTCTTTTAAACCTTATGTTAATTCCTTATCATTAGTATTTTCTTCTTATTATTACAGTTTTGTATGATTTATTATCTAGTAGGGAATGACTTTTATTATTTTTTTTTCAAAATGCTAATGGCTGGCCTCATTAAGTTAATTTTCCAGATGTTCTCTAGAATTATTTTGCTAAGATCCAAATAATCTCTACTAATGTTTTAATCAGAATTATATTTAATATATAATCTAATAAGGAAGAATTGACACCTTTAAAATACACAGAATTCTACTGTGCTTTTCAGTAAGGTTAAATAGTTTTATCCATAGTACTTTTGATTGTCTTTTGCAAGATTGGATTTCTGTATATTATTCTGTATATATATATTATATATATATAATTGATTTCAGAGAGAGAGAAAGGGAGGTAGAGAGAGAGGAGAGAGAGCAAAACATTAATTTGTTGTTCCACTTATTTAAGCATTCATTGGTTATTTCTTGTATGTGCCCTGACTGAAGATCGAACCCACAACCTTGGCATATCAAGATGACTTTCTAACAAACTGAGCTACCTGGCCAGGGCCCTGCTGTATATTTTTAAAGATACAAGCTGAAAGCAAACCTAAGCAGTGGTAAAACTCATTGTCTCGTTACCGTGGGTATTACATCATAACTATGGAAGTAATGGCACACAAGCTTCAATTAAATATAAATTTATCTATATGGTAAACCACATGTGAGCATCTTTGCCTCCCCACTCATCCACCACACACACATACATACACACACACACACACACACACACACACACGCACTCATATGTATTCATTGCTTTGGACCCAAATCTATAAAAAAATCATTTTAGTTTCATTACTTTCCAAATCCCCATGAAAACAGGCAAGGTTTCATTTTTTTTTTTAATTTTTAATTATAGTCAACATACAATATTATATTAATTTTAGGTGTACATTATAGTGATTCAACATTCATATATCTTATGAAGTGATCCCTACAATGTCTAGTAACCATCTATCACGGTATATAGCTATTATGATATGACTATATTACCTATGCTGTACATTACATCCCCATGACTTATTTTATACCTGGCAGTTTGTATTTCTTAATCTCCTTTCTATATTCTGCCCATCTCCTCATCTCCGCCCCTCTGGCATCCATCAATTTGTTCTCGGTAGCTATGAGTTTGTTTCAGTTTTGTTTTGCTTGTTTGTTTGATTTGTTTTTTGAGATTTCACATATAAGTGAAATCAGATGGTATTTGTCTTTCTCTGTTGACTTATTTCACTTAGCAAGGTGTGTAGGGTACCAATTTCAAATAATAATTCATCGGTTTGCTATGCCAAAGTGGAGTGTAGGCTATAGAGCGTGGTTTAAACCCTAGTCTTGTTTTTATCAGTGTGCCCTTGAGCAAGTTATTTATTTTTATAACTCAATTTTACTAATCAGTAGAAGAGGCAAAATAATAAAACCTAACTCATAGGATTGTGTTAATTAAATGAAGTAATACTTGTGAAAACATTTAGAACAGAGTCTGGAATCTGGTAAAAGTCTGATACAGGTTAGATAATACCACGTAAATGTTGGCATTTTGGAAAGGAGAAGGGGACACAGAGAGTATAGTATCTTTCTTCTAAGTCACAATTGCATTGTACACCTGAAATCTATATAATTTTATTAACCAATGTCACCTCAATAAACTCAATAATACATAAATAAATTTTTAAAAGATAAATCACAATTCTAATGGCTAGACTAGGTACACATGCAGATAGGTGTCAAAAAAAGAAAAGAAAGGGTAACCAGTGTGAAGCACCTTTTTGCAAAAGGTTCTTTTTAGAACATAGCATATAATTCTACCAACCTGAAAGGAGACCATGGAAAAGCTTTTGTACTGAGGAGTATTCCTTACGTCTCATCCTATTTGATTTACTCTTAGCAATTGGGTTTAAGTCAGGGAGACCCTCCAACTATGAAAGATTCATTGGCATAGAAAAACTCATGACAATAAAGTTATATAACCCAAAATAGCCACATAGTTTCTCCAGCTTTTGTCTAATTTTATAACTGAGGAGTGATACTGGAATAAGATTCTCTGAGCTTTCTGGATATGTATCTTATTAAGGAGAAAAGAGTTAAATTTTAAAATGTCTATTTAAATATATGTACACATATATTTGCAAGTACATATGCATAACTACTAATAAAATATATACATATAAAACATAAGGACAACTTTTTAAAAAACTAATGTTTTTAGATGACTTTCAAAGCAGCATACTTCAGAGTATTGTTGGTTAATAACTCATGGTAAAATATACACTTTGAGAGCCATTGTTAATCACAATGCATTCAAATTCATGTTTTATGTAGACTGCAATACCTACAAAAGAATTCATGCAAGAACTTTTTGATGATTAGATTATCATTTTTCCCTTGTTTGTGTTTTTAATCCTTTAATGTGGGTGCCAGGAAACTCATATTCAGAGCAGAGAAATGTCAGTTCTATTTTCCTTCTGTTTTCTTGTGCTTAAATATTTAGTATTATCTTATTTCTGTGCTGTCTTGCTAAAGATTACCCCCAGGCATGTTTGTATCTTGTGATTATTTTTTAGTTAAAACTATGTGTTATAACCCTCAAATTTAAATTGAGCCAGAAAGTTAGAATCAGTTGAAATGGTAAAGTTGGATGAAAGAGCGAAGGCACCCCGGGTCACCTGTGCCCCCAAATGTGTGGGATGTCCACTCTCCCCTCATGGGCTCTCTGTCCTGTCTGACATTATAGCAGATGAGGCTGCTGGTGCCAGTCCTTATGTTAAAAATCAAGAATGTTAAATTTCTTTCTAATTAATCAGTTACAAATAAATTTTAGCTAAAAGTAGAAGTTTTCAAGCTACGCACGATATACCTCCCCTTGCAAGCTGCGTGTGCCTGAGTAGCAGAGGGAAGGTGTGGCAGATGGAGCCCAGATCCCCCCTCCTGCCTCCCCTCCAGAGCTCCTCTCCCCTCCAACCCTCCATCTCCATTAAAACATATTCAAACATAATTAGTATAACATTAAAATGGAGGAAATTTTGTAATTGCCAGTTGTTCTGTAGCCATGGTTACATCAAAGATTTATAGCAAGGAACTCCAGGCTGGGCACGAACGAGCAGTTAGCAGGAACAGCAGTAAGAAAATGTTTGTGTGCACGTGCAGGTGTGCTGACGTGAGTGTTTGCCAAAAAAAAAAAAAAAGGAAGCAAGAAAGAGAGAATATTCGGTGACATTTAAGGTGCTAATATCTAGAAGTCAACCTTTAATTTGACAGCTTTTAGTGCTAGTTAATTTCATTCATCCAGGCGAGGTGTAGGAAATTTGCAGCACCTTTAAATTATCACGTTTTTCCACACTGCCTGGGGCCTATGTGGAATACCTGAACCATACTTTTTTTTTTACCTTTTTTTTTTCAGGTCAGTTGAAGTAAAACTTTCATTCCCTTTCTCAGACAATTAATCTTTAGCTAATTGAAGCGGGGATGCTGCAGGATGGGTTTCACTGGGGCCTGTAAATCTCATTTAGCAAAGTGAATTCAAGGCACATGCTGCACCTAATGATGTGACAGGTGGACTGCACCGCAAGACAGCAGCCCCGAAAAGTTGATTCTCATTAGACCCGCAGAGTCCTGCAGTCAGTTTTCTGACGGCTGAAGAACACTAATCGCATCTGTTTGCTACTGGGGTGGGGTGGGGGGGAGGCAGGGAAGTTGCAGGGTGGGGGGCGGGGTCGTGAAGGGAGGAAAAGCAGAGGAAGGGGCAAAATTCTCTTCTCTTCTTTCGTGAGTTAATATCCTTGACTCCTGCCCAAAAACCCAGCAGGTCTACCCCCCACCAGGCGATCAGCCTCCGTTCTGCTGACTCCAACAGGGTGCACCCTTTTTCTAATTAACTAAAATGGCTATGGAAAGCAAAGGAGGCCTTGTGTTGGGTGAACCAATTATTTTGAAGGGTATTAAGTCATCAGATTTACTTTTATCTTGATTGCATTGTGGAAATCGTGCATAATTAATGGTGGGAGCTTATTAGGAAAATGATTAGGCAAATTACACAGGTGTCGGATGCATTTTTTATGATAAATTTGCTAGAACAATCCTGCAATTCCATCTGTTCAGCTCACATCAGAATGTCACTCTGAAGAAATTAATGGTGCAGAGTTATACAAAGTTACTGGAGGCTTTGGTTGCAGATTTAGGTAAGATATGTATAAATATAAATATATAATATCCAGCAATTTACTAATAAGTATTTGATGTTACAGTTCAATAAATTCCTTATTTAATCTTGAAAGTAAATGATAGTCAGATGGAAACAAAGAAGTAGACCAAATGTGAACCTCATCTCATCAGTTTGATGTGAATGTAAATAAAAATAATTACAAGCTGTAATAACCCTGCGCTTTGCCTGATGACTGCAGATGAGCTACCAGCTCACTAGTAGTATGAAATCCTTGTGCTTTGTTCCAAACTAGCCAACCTTACCTGCAGCCATTTCCATTTTCAGTTTTCTTATACTTTTCAACAGAATCACCTTAACAGTCACACTTTTTCAGAAGTCTGTCTATAGGTAGTACATCCAGTATACCCATATAAACCAATTGCTACCAGAGGAGCCAACTTCCTTCTTGAATTCCAGAAGGAAGCCAAAAAGGAGAATTTCTAGAAGATCTCATTCTACCTGATCACTTGTTAGCTAGGACCAGTCATGCTCATTCTCATTTATTTATATATGATCAAATAATGTCATGTAACTATTAACTCTTGCTGTTATTTAACATCATGAAAAGAACTATTGCAATTTTGCCTTTGGTCTCTTCAAATTCCAAAGCAAGTCAGAAGAACAAAGATTATAAACAACTATAAATATTGACATTGTAGATTTCCCAGCTGTGTCATTCACTAAAGCAGAATTTTTGAGTTATAAAGAGAAGATATAAAATGATTCAGACTAATAGAATCAACTTCCATATTCCTTATGTATTTTATTTAAACTGAATATTCTCAACTCCCTGCCACACAGCTGTCTGACCCTCCTACAAAATGCTGAAACTCAACAAGATAAAAGTTGAAGACATTATCACTACTTTCAAAATAGTTCCCATAGTTATATAGAGAGTTCTTTAATACCATTGTATCCCATCTAATTAACCAGACTTGATATTTGACACCCATCTGTTTTCTCAATCTTACTCCAATGTCCAGTTTACCACAAAGTCCTCTTATTTCTACCTCTAGAATAATTTAACTATTCTCACTGATAAGACCTTAGTTCAGAATGCATTGTTTCTCACCTATACTAATTTGATACCCTCCAAATCTGCTCTTGTGCAATTAAGCATTCTATATTGCTACTAAAATTTTTTCCTAAAATCCTATTACTCAATATTTCCACAAGGCCTATCAGGTAACAGTCTATCTTTCTTAGAATAAAGGCCATTGAGATTTGATGTTTTTCCTACTTTTCTAGCCTTACCTTTTGTTATCCCCCTGCCAGTCATCCTGAACTACCTGATTCCTTGAGTACACCATGCATGTCAATGTCCCTTTGCCTTTGCAAGTGCTATTACCTGTGCAAAGAATGCTTTTCCTTAGTCTTCTGCTGCCTGAAAATTCTTCCTCACTCATCAAGTCTAGAACAATGTCTCATCATCTATGAAACTTTCCTGAATCCCAAAGACGCAATTTTGGGATTGTGCTAATATTGTGCTTTGTGTTTAAATTAAGATTACAATTTCCCTCACCAAGCCTGTCTGAAGTCTCCACTTTGATGTGAATTCATCGAAAAGATTGAAAAAAAAAATGTGGACACCAATCTAGCAATCATACTTCATTATTTTAAGTTAATCTTTAAAACCTTTTATCAAACAATCCTTTTATTTTCTTCTAAAATTTTTAAATAATAAATAATTCTTTTTAATATTGCTAGGAGTACCTGAACCAGAGAGAGCTAAACTGTGTAGGACACATTTACAAGCTAAAGAGCATCCTTGAAAAAATGGGGCTTGAATAAATTATACTTCAGTCTAGATTTGTTCCAGTGCCATGGCCTCCTGTCAAGCCTACCAAAGGGAAATGGAAGAATTGGCAAGCATGTCCATAATTCTAGCACCAAAGGCAATTTTTTCTCAATTAACCAGATATGCAAGACAAACATTTTCTTTAATTTTCTCAGAATTTATAGGACAGTGTGCCTGATTGGATTTAGCTAAAAATTAATATTTCACTTTCTTAAATTAATTAATTAAAAGAGCATGAGGAGATAGGAAAGGTGCTTTTCCTGAAGATTATTCTGGCAAAATGACCTACTATATAACAAATGAAAAACATAACCAGAAGAGTTCACTAGATAGTAACATTTTAAAAAGTGTCTACTGTCAGCACAATTCATCACAGAATGTCAAGACTGAGTCCTGGTTGTCCCTTGTAAAATCATGGACAACACTCCCAGGAAATTTTCCCTTACTCACTACCATATTGTAAGATATTCTCATTCTGTTTGACTTAGTTCTTAGTAACCTAGACAGACATCAAATAATGTACATCTAAGATGCTCTTAGAGACATGGATACACAAAATAGAGTAGCATCAAGAAACTGGTCATCTGAAATATGCAAAGAGAACCTACATAAAAGGGGTAATTTCATTTGATAGTGGAGAGCTGATTTTATGGGAGAAAACAAGATACTCTTAATTATCTCTAAGGGTAAATAATGTCCTATACTCCTGAAAGCAAAGAAAATTAGAGAAAAGACCTTTTGTCGAATATAGACGGTGCATGTGTTTTGAGTCTCACCCGCAGGGGTATCAGTCGTTATCTCCACAGTGATTCTGCTGTACTTCAATTCTGTATTGGCTGTGGGACCGTGGAGAGGTTATTTTGCTTAGCCACAGTTCCTCATCTATAAAACGGGGATATTATTCCTATCTGTTTCTTAGAATTATCTTGAGCATTTGAATGAGATAATGTAAAATACTTAATCCAATGCCACCACCATCACCACCAAAATGATGATTCACAGATTATGTCAGGATTGAGAAGAAATGAGGACAACACTCTAGGAATCAGACTTCATTATTTTAAGTTAATCTTTATCATGCCCCAAAGTTTGATTCCCTGGAAAAAATTAACGTTAATTTTTCTCAATTTTCCTGTCTCAGTTTATTTCTTTCTTGGTTTTCAGTATCAATACTAATGACATCAGGTGCTAAAATTGAGTTGTCCCTCCCATAGTTCTGAAAAGATAAATTACTTGTGGGATTATTTTAGCATTTGGTGCCTAAGTAATAAAGGTCTGTGCCTTTTATCTTTGTGGTAGGAAAAGCCCATTGCTACTCATAGCAACCAATGTTCACAGACAGCTTTTAGAGAATTCGTCTAACTTAGAAGCAATAATAGAATGATAACAACAACACAAAGCATTAAGTTTAGGAAGGAAAAAAAGAAGTCAACAATTTGAGGAAGCTCCAATAAGGATTTCAGTTACCATTAGGACATGTTCCAAAAATAAAGGCCCCAGGGAATTTAGATTAATCTATCATTTATCTTACCTATGAGGGGGATCTGTAAATGACCTCATTGACCCACAGCTGTGTTCAGTATCTTACATAACAGTGGGTCAGGCAGAAATAAGATTGTGTGGGCAAAAGGGCATTAATGGAAAAGACTGAGCTGGAATTAGCTTCTCAGATTCTCTGCTAGTGTGTCCTGACAGCTTCCACCTGTTTGGTTTTAAATTTGAAGGAAATTTTTTCTCACATGATCATTACCATGGGGTTTCTCTCAAGGATGGAATACTTCCTATCATTTTTCATTGGTCAAATGAAAGAGATTCCTGCCAACTTATACTATTAGATCATTTTCTAGTCACTGGTCTGCAAGGTTTAAATAGCATAGTGGCTATTTACCAGACACCTTATAGCTAGTTTATAAAATTAAAAATAATGTTCATTTTTTTAAAAAAGCAACTCAGCTCAAGAGCAACAATTGAAAAGGAGTAATTCTTTTAAAATGAGTTCTGTGTGAGTAAATTCCAGGGACGTCACAATTAGCAAAGATTCATGTTCCATGAAATTCAAAACATTTTCCAAATACTATCTAATTGTTCCTTCAAGATTGGGGAAAAAGCACTGGCATGATGAACTGTTCATGGGGGGGAAATGTAGTTTTGGCAACACAAGGTTCCTACAAATCTTGACAACAGTGTCATCTCACCCATGTATGTGTTTCTTACCTCTAGAAGAATCCTGCTGGTATATAATTTACAGATACCAGTTGAAAACATTACTGAAGTAAATTCTGTCTGTGTGTTTCAAAAATGACTCAGTTTTGGTTCTAGAATGGTAACATTAAAAATCAACCAGTTGAGAAATTTACTTAATTCCTTACATGATTTATTCAGGCCAAACTTTTACTGAAAATCATTCTGCTTTTCCAATAAACAACCTAGGCAGATAGAACAAGATTTCTATTCTGCCACAAAACTGAACTTTCCCTCTTTCCCAAAACACATTTTCTGTTTACATACCAATCAATTGACTTATAAATCACTACCCCTGCTTATGAGAGAATTGGAGCATGACTCAAATATTGACTAGACTTGTGTTTCTCTCACCCCAGATATGAGTTGGGTTGCCCAGAGTGAAATTTCATGTGTGGCTACTCTTGGAGAAATTGCATTGGTATTACCTCTCTTCCTTTTGTGGTTAGCAGAGATCACCTTTCTCTCCTGAGCACCTTTACTTGAAATAACTTTGTTATGAGTAGAGAGAGAGGGTGTGGGCTGAATGAATGAAAGGCTACATATTTATCATTTGAGCATCTTCTTAAAGTGTAGCAAGAGGGCAACAATGTTCTTGGTTCAGCATGGGGTTGTTATTTGGGCAAACAGCCTGGTAGTGATTTTAGTAAGGAAGGTGAAGCTTTAGGAACAGAGTTGAGAGGGGAAGAAAAATAGGAATCCAAAGTACCCCTCAAATAAAATAAAATGAAGAGGGATTAAGAAAGGCAACAAGCAAAAAAACAAAAATTAAAAGAAAAGAAAGAGCAAGAGCAAAATTTGGACAATATGTAAGGAAGTTTTAACTGTTTTGCAAAAGTGACCAGTGCCAACTTCCTGACTGCAGAGATAACCACTCTGCCTCTCCGCACCGGTGAAAGCTTGCTGTGTAAGTCTGCCTTGTGTTAGAGGTTTGAGTGAAGTTAAAATAAAGAGCCTTAGGTATAAGTCTGAACAGACACAATAAACACATGAAACAAAAAGAGTCATGTCAGTGAGTAAGGAAGACTAAAAGGGTAACAGAAGGAATAGGTACCTTAAGGATATAAAGAATTGGCAACATTCTTGGGGAAGACGTGGCACTCTCTTAGGATATTGAACAGGCCATGGCTCAGTAGTTGAGCATGGACCTATGATCTAGGAGATGGCGGTTTGATTCCCTGTCAGGGCACATGCCCGGGCTGTGGGCTCGATTCCCAGTAGGGGGTGTGTAGAAGGCAGCCGATCAATGATTCTCTCATCATTGATGTTTCTCTCTCTCTCTTTCCCTCTCCCTTCCTCTCTCTGAAATCAATAAAGACATATTTTAAAAAATAAATATTGAATAGGATATTCAGCAGATTTAATTTAAATCTCAGAGTATAAAAGGGCATCAGGTGATATTTAGTTGACATAATTTAGAAAATAAATATATTTTCTGTAAAAAAACAAAAATGACTGAATTAAGCATTTGAAGAGCTATACCCATAGATACAGCTATAACCTGACTATCCAAAATGGTACTAAAATGTGGCAGAAAGGCTTCTAGTCTTATTATTTCATTTTATCTGAAGTGTTAAAGTATGAACTAACTATATTATATGTGAAAAAGTCAGGACTTTTTAAGTGCAAGTGATTAAAGCAAACAAATACTAGCAGATAGAGCAAAACAAATGTATTGGCCACTTTATCTGATAAATCAAATAGCTTTAAGATTCAGTAGCTCAAATAATGTCATCAGGTTCATCTGTCATCTTTAGGCAACGCTTTTCAGTCTGTTGCCTTCATTTTGGCACAGACCCTCCCCTGTTGTGGTATTGATGGCCACCTGCAGCTATCCCAAGGTTAAAACGATTTCATTCTTGAAAATGTCAGCAAAAACACCACTGACTCCGTTTGGGCCACGTATCTCTTCTTAATACAATCAGTATAGCAAAGTAACACTCCAAAAAGCAGAGAAGATCCTAGGCTGTGAGTTGGGGAGTGGGTATAACTAGATGAGATCAATGGACTTCAAACTTCTGCTTCCCAGATGCTATTAATTCTTAATCAAGAATCTGAAGTTAGATACTATTCAGTTGTTAAGAACAGAAAGGATGCTTACCAAAATCACTTAAAGTAAATGATAAATAATTCATGAAATTATAATGGGAAATCATGGTTTTAAAATAAAATTCAAATTTGCATGCAGACTTTCTGGAACAATATCGATATCTTATTGACAAGTCGGATTTTTTTTTTTCCATTTTTGGGCGAGAGGGGCAATGTTCTAATACATCGCCCATTCAGACAGCTGGACAGGCAGGCACCCATTTGTTCATCCATCCATAATATGTTAAGCGGCAAATATGGGCCAGGTTTTTTGCTAAGAGCATGAGATACATTGGTGATCTTGAAGACATGGCCCCTGCCATCGTGTGGGTCTCATTCTAGTGGGGAAGCCAGGCCAAAAGCAAGCTACCAAATGAATTAATTAAAATGGGTAGGAAATCAGATACTAAGCAGAGTCCAGAAAGGCTTTTCTGAAGGGCCGACATTTATCTTTGGACGTGAAGTTTGAGGTGTCAACTTTGTGGAAAGATGGGCAAGGAGCATTTCAGAGGAACAGGCATTGGCAACAGTCTTAGAGGCGGCAAAGATCTGGCCAAATCGAAGATATAAAAGAAAGCCCTTAGATTATGCACATGTGGAGCTGGGATTGCATTTTAAATGCAACGAGAAACCATTGTATAATTTTAAGTCCAGAAGAAATATGATTTGAATGTTTTTTAAAGGAATTTAAGGGCAGAGGAATAAGAAATTTACAGAAAGTGTAGAAGCAAGAAGACAAGATAGAGAAAATAAATGTATTTTGGGTATAATTTCAGGTGAAATTGATAGGATATGCTGATAAGTGTAAGAGCTGTATTTTAGGCAGCATTGCAACCTGAAACCCGTTTTGGAACTCTACTTAATAATAAGGGCAGCACCTTCTTTTCAATGGCAGCACCCCAAATATCTATAAATCCCCAACCAGTAAGAACATGTGTGTGTGTATGTGTGTGTGTGGTGATGGGTGTGTTAATTAACTAGATAGGAGGACTCCTTTCTCAATATATAGATGCATCAAATCATCACAATTCACGCCTTAAATATCTTACAGTTTTGTCAGTTATACCGCAATAAAGTTGAAAAAAGGTAATATGCTGTATTAAATGAGTTGATTCAGGATACAGGTTTCACTAACTTCCTAAAATATTTTGTAACCATTATAGGGACTGGCTACCAAATTGTGTGGCAAATCAGTTAGCAATAAGGTTAAAAGTAAAATAATGATCTACATCTGAACAGCAGTTTAACCACAATGCTTTATTATTCATTTTCTTTGAGCTATTAGAAATTTGTACAATAGGTATTATGTACCCTGTTTTACAGAAGAAGTAACTGAGGATCACAAAGTTTAGCTGACTTAGCTCAGGTTACAAAAAAGCAATAGCCCTGGTGCTCAAACTTCTGTTTCTGACTCAAACATGAACTTATTCCAACATATAACACTGTCCTCTCAATGCAAAATGGATATGTCATGCTTTATCTCATGCTTAAATATGAATTTGTGCAAAGTGACTATATTCAAAATTTGCTTCTAATATTCAGCTAGAAGGAATAGTCGCAAGAAAGAGGGGAATTTAGCCTCTTTAGTCAAACCTTGGCCTTTCTGCTTCGACTACAAATTAGTACTGATCGTGATAGAGGTTTCCATGGTGTAGGCACTAGTCTCTCATGAACTGAACTTACACCATCTACATTTAAAGCTGAAAGCCATTAGACATCAGTAACTTAGGTCACTGTTGTTATCACGAAGAATTGATGCATCACTTTATATTTGGAAAGAGGTCAATGAAATGTACACAGATTTGAGTAGCGCTTAAATGGACAAATCTGTGCCGGCATCTCAGCATCACAGTAGCTTCCTAATAGAGTCTTCATTCTTTTGAATTTATGAAAGAATATAGGATTTTTAACATAGTGCACAGTTTAAAACATAGAGAATCTTTACCCATAGTGAACTGAGAAAAACATTTTGTTTATTTTGAAGTTAACAGCTTTATCATTAACTATTCCAGGGCATCAGTACAGTTATAAGAGATTTAATTTATCCCTTGGTCCCCAGATAAAATGGGGGGAAAAGCACCACTGACACATAACAGGCTTACTTCTTGAAACAACTCAGAATCATTGATGGTTTTATGCTTTGAAGTCAAGACACACAGGAGTTTCTATTTGTATGTCTGCCCTGTAATAATTCTATGACTTTAGATACATCGCTTAACTTTTCTGCACCTTTGTTTTATCAACGTTCTTGGAGGGATTAGAAATAAAACACCTCGTGAGTATTACTCATTATTTTTGGCCACCCAGCCTCTGACCTAATTCCCATTAATTGAAGCTGTTATTCCAGATATTCTACATACTTTTCTATTCTGCCTTGCAACTATGATGCAGGCACTTTATCTGTAATTTGCCAATCACCAAAGTCACCTTAGAGGTTGATTTTACAGTGACTGTTGCAAAGAAATGGTGAGCCCTGCAGAAGTGGCAGCAGCTACATCTGCTTTTCCATGGGCACAGGTTGGCAGTGTTGGCAGCAGCCTCCTGGGCCCCATGGTGTCAGAGATGTACATGCGGGCACTGGGGGTACAGAAGGGAGGAAGTGCCCTAATTGTTTGATTAAATTTATACAGCTATAGATTTACCTCTAAATACCACTGTAGCTTTACCCAGAAGTACGGGTCATTGCCATTTAATTGTAAAATATAGACTTTATATTAGTCATTGTAATTTCCACTTTTATCCATGAACTATTTAGGAATGAAATTTTAGTATCTGCATATGTTTTATTTAAAGCCATATTTCCTTTGTGATATTTAGTTTTATTTAATTTTGTTCATAGCACATGGCTTGAATTATTAAAATTGGTAAAATACTATTTGTGACTTATAACATTCAACTTTTACTAATGTTCCATAATGCTTAAAAACAGGAAAATTTTGTTGTTCTCAAGAATCTACTTAAACATTCTAAATCAAATTATAGTTTAAATATTCTTTCCCCTGTGCAGTTTATTATCTGTTTCACCTAAAACTCCTGTCCAATTTACATTGCAAGCTTTTACCATGATGAAATGTAATTTTATTTTGTTACCTGTTTGTTTTATTTATTTCAAAGATACACTATTAGGTGCCTACATGTTTATTATTGAATTATCTTCTATATGGCTTTTCTTTTACTTTCATGTTATTAGTGTTTTTAATTGAAATTGTATTAAAATATATTAATATTGTTACAATATTATTTAGTTTAATATTTACCTCATGTGTATTTCATATTGCATAATTTTCATTTTTTGTGTCCTAATGTTTTAGGTTTGTTTTAGTAGGCACATATGATGGAATCAGTTTTAATTTTAAATCAATCTCATATACTACAGATATTAATGGTGGGTTTAATTTATTTACCATGATTATGATTGCTGATATATCAAAATCTGTCCTCTTATTTTGTTTTCTGTTTATCATTAATTGCTTTTCATTTTTCTCCTACTTGTCTCCTGTTGATTTGATGAGCTTTATTTATTCCCTACTTTTCTTTTTTCCACCTACTGCAGATTATGTTAGAAGCTAGAAACTGCATTTCTATCCCCATCAGAGGTGAGGAAGGAACAGAAGCCTTGCCTGGGATGCAGAGCTTCCAATTCTCTGATGGATGGACATGTAAAACCCAGGGGAGGGGCAGGATTACCAGAAGCAAGTGGAGTTCATATTTTATAAAAACAATGCAAATAAGTAACATTCTTTTTTAAAAAGGACAAGTTTTCCCTGTATAACAAATAATAATAAGCTTAGAAAATGTTTCATTTGAAAGAAATAGATATGTTTAAACTTTGCAAATGTGTAATAAAATCTTCATGCTAATAATTTAGGTTAACCTAAAATCCCCTCCTTATAAGGTCTGTGTGACCCCATCTTTTCCTCCTCCCCAGCTTCCAAAACTCTTCCACAGTTTGGCCTGACATTTAGGGATCTCAATCCCCTCGATTTTTAGCAACGTCTCTGAGCATTTAGTTTATCACCTGTTTAAATTGAAACCTGAAAATTTTCTAAGGACACTGGTTTCCTTATGGTTCTTTTCTTCTATACTTTTCAAGTTACCAACTTTGGAAGTGTGGTAAGTATTTCTGTTTATTACATTCAGACCCTTTTTTTCTCCCTATTTTATTTACTAATAAAATAGTAAATTTTATTTTCATAAAAATGGAATGAAAAAAATCTTTCCATATCCATGTAAATAGTTTTGTCAACTTCTGTTCTTTCTTTTTGCAATTATCTACAGAACTCAATATTTCCTTCAATTTATTGAATATTTTAGCTTTATATTAACTCTCATTGTTTTCCTGACAATATTCTTGGTTACTTTAATAAATACATAAACAGTCCAACTATGGCCTCTCAGTTTCTTAGCCTTCTCTACTCTGACCCTGATTTATCCCTAGCTTAATTATATTTTCTCAGTGTTAGATGTTAAATTCTTCAGTTACCTTTCAGTTACCAGCAACTGAAACCTGCCCCACGATCTCAACAGGAATCGTTCCTGTCCGACAATCTCTCATTTTTTCCAGCTCATACTCTCTAGAACCCCAGTCCAACCATTTTTCTTCATGGCTCAGAACTATAATCCTTTTCTCTAATAAATGTTCACGCTACCCTACCACTTCATGTCTCATTAGTTGTGTTTTGATTGTAGCCCGCAGCCCATTATTAAAACTATGTTCAAGCTCATTCTTCCCTAGTCATCTAACCAGTCTCATGGTTTTCATCCTGTCTATCCACTGAGGACTCCTCAGAATAGATCTTCATTCCAGACAAAGGTCATGAGCTCCAGACTTGTTTTTCCAGCTATTTTCCTTGCCATTCCCCACCTGGTTTTCAAATAGCTTAACATACACAATCTGAATTTCTAATTTTCTTCTTCACACGTGATCCCCCTTTAATCTTCTCTAGCTCAGTGAACAGCAATCTTCACCTTTCAGTTTCTCAGATAAAAAATTTTGAAATCATTCTTGACAAGTTTTCCTCTCCTACTTCACATCAAACTCAGCAGCAAACCCTGTTGATTCCGATTTCAAAGTATAGAAAATACGCAGTTCTATCTCTTAGGTATCTCTACTTCAACGTAACTAGTGCTCTCAAGATTACTGCAATAGCCTTCTTTTTTTTTTTAAATATATATTTTTTTATTGATTTCAGAGAGAGGAAAGGAGAGGGAGAGAGAGATAGAAACATCAATGATGAGAGAGTCATTGATTGGCTGCAGCCCACAACCCGGGCATGTGCCTTGAACAGGAATCGAACCCTGATCACCTGGATCCTAGGTCGACTCTCAACCGCTGAGCCACGCCCGGCTGGGCTGCAATAGCCTTCTAACTGAAGAGTCAGTGAGCCCCTGCCTTTAGGCCAGACCATTGTTTCATGTCATATGTACATTTGTATATGGGTGGTTGATCTTTTACTCATTGATATGTTTGTGATCATCAAATATTCTGGATATTAATCATTTGTCTACTGTAAATTTTGCAACTTTTATCTCCTAAACTTTAGCTTACTTTTAACCATTATTTCTGGTGTTGTTAGTATGGATTTTTTTCACATTTAAAAAAAATTACAGCTAACTAAATGTTAAGTTCCCTGAGGGTATGGGCCTTGCCTCATCCAACTTGAATATCCTTCTCTACCTAACACATCATGGGTGATAAATCAACATTTTTGATTGAGTGCTTCAAAATATTGCATTTCACTTGAATTTCAATACCCAGCGCTCAGGAAACAAAGCAGTAAGACTCAGCAGTCTAGACCAGCTCTGACCTGTACCCTGTCAGCAGTCAGAAATGAGCTTTAGAGGATAAGCTGGTTTCTCATGTTCCACTGTGTCAGAACTTGGGTACACAGGGCAAGAAGTAGGATGCAGCATATAAATGCACAGAGGATTCCAGACAGAATCTTAAAGCAGTAAATGCACTTTCAAAAATGAAAAGGTTTACTTCAAGGTCCCGGTTTCTTACACTGTTAGAAATATTATTCGGGAAAAGTCTTTTAAAGAAGCTTTGTTCACATGGTATGAAATTTTATACACCCGGGGCAGTTGGGCTACTAGGGACTAGTTTTGTATTCTATAATTCATTTGCCACCTTCAACTGTTAGCTTGTATGTATGTTTATGTAAGACTATACTTTACATTTATTACCAGATCAAATAATATATATGCAGCAGCAAGAGACAGTATTCCTCCTGCCCCTGAAATAATATCTTTCACTACAAATTTGAAGAATAAGAGAGATGACTGCCTCGCCAAGGCATTCCTCTCTCTCTCTTTCTTAAAAGAAATAACTACCTTGGAAGTTCACTAAGTTCATAAGCCTGTAAATGAGTTTTACAGATACAAGGAGAGTCAGAAGAGACAACATCTGAGCAAAAGGAATCTCCGGGAAGACGAGAGGGGAAAAAATGTACAATGCTCCAAACTCTATGTGTTCATTAACATGGGCCTCACACTGGATTTTTATATATGAGTCTCAGATGGCTATTGATACTGTGTGTCTGATTAGAAAAATTAAAAATGGTTTTGAACATCATTAAGTATAGTGGAAAACTACCATCTTACATAGAAAATGTAAATATAATGTAAGAGACTATTCTGGGAGTGGCAAACATAGGAAGAGTAGGCAGAAATAGACATTAGGAAGAGAAGTACTTGGAGAAAGAAGCAGAGAAAGAGAAACAGAGGTGTATAGAGAGAGAAGCTGGAGACAGCCAGTTCTGAAATGACACCAGGAGAAAGTAATAACCCGATGCTAATCAATCTATGTACTCAGGATATCATTGTCAGTTATTTACTGCACTATGAAATATGATCTGGTCTTCCCAAACATCTATGATTTTAAGAATCACCTGAAGAGCTTGTTATAAAATAATGATTCCCCAGATCTATCTGTCTCTGAACCTCCACCCAACTTTATGCTTCAGGATGACATGTGAGCTTCATTCATTCATTCATTCATTCATTCATTCATTTAAAATGTGCTTGGTATGTGTGTAGATAGATAGATAGATAAATAAACTCACACGAATTTTGTTGGGCAATGAAAGCATGGGGAGAAAGAGGTCTCTGTTCCTCTCTCTGCCTCCCTAACTTTTCCTTTATAAAAAGAAAAAGTGCTAATCACATTGAATGGGGTTTCAGATCTTCCATTAAAAGGTGGGATCTGAAGCTCTTTCAGTAGATATAGCCAATTTACTGCTTTCTCTATTCCTTTAATAGAGATTACTTTGATCCCTTCCATTATTTATTTCTTATAACCAAATGGTGGTGAGATTTGGACTTAGAGAAATGCCTCTCATAGCTAATTTCTCACAAGTAGTTAACTTACAGCCTTCTCAAGCTTCAACTCTGAATCCATCTGTAAAATAGAGCTAGTAACACTTATCTACCATGCAGTTTTGAAAGAGTACAGGTAAATAATTCATGTGTATGATTTTATTTGTAAACTAGTGTAAAATATTATTTATATAGTTAGCTAAAGGTAGAATTGTTCTTTGACTGTCGAACTAGACTTCTAACATTGCCTGATACTTTTGGTCATCCTTGCAAAACAGATCACTGCAGTGGCATGTGGTCTCAGGATCCAATCCCAAATTCCCAGACTCCTAACAAGGGCTTTGAGTGTCATCCAAGCTTTTTTCACAGTTTTCCAGTTCTTCATTCCATCTGCTTACAAGGAGAAAGGAAAAATCAGCCCAGTCTTTATTGTTGGAAATTATTCTGTGAGATGCATCATCAGTTATTAGAATAACATGTAGTCCAAGACTTCAGTTTACTGAACCAAAGTAAAAAGGAAAAGAAACTGATTACATATTTTAAAAATAATTTTCTAAGATTTACCAAAGAAAGTTCACCTATCTTATTAGCTATGCAACTTTGGTATAGTTATTTAAACTTATTAGGCCTCATTCTCTTCATATTTAAAACAACTAAAATAATTATTTCTAACACCTCTAATTATTATACAGATTAAATGTCAACATTTACATTGAACAAATACTGTAGTTCCTCATTTATTTTAAGTGCTATGCAAAAATTAGCTATTTTGATCAAGCATATAGTCAAAAAATACAATTCTCACCCTAATAGAAGCTTCTTGAGCCCTCTAATCACTCCCACAATTATTATTTCATTATTTAATTTATACATATACAATTTATTTCAAAATATGTATTTTAATCATTACAAAAATAACAGAAGGTTGAGTATTTTTTTTCAAATCCATAATACTTAACATAGAACACAGTATAGAAAAATAAATATCCATACCTATTAGAAATAAATTAAATGTGTCAGTATATATTAAAATATATTAATCAATTATTTATTGATTTCTCCATAAAATGATGATACTGATCACTGGTTAAGGCATTAAAAGAAATTTTCACACCCAAGTCTGAGAATCAAAAACTGGTTCCAGGAAGTTTAATTAATGGTGAAGTTCTACAAACATACAAATATCTAGACTTAGTTTTGTGTTATATTTTTCTAAACTTTACAAGTATTTTATTTATATCTTTGTGTTTTCTTTTTATATAACATCTCTTTGACAAAAGGCATTTTGAAAGGTTGCATTTTACAGAATATGAGACACAAAATGACACTATAAACAAACCATTAGGCTTTCTATTACTTCCACTGTAAAAAAAAAAAAAAATCCAGAATTTTGTTTAATATCAAAACCCAAGAAAGGACTTCGCTTTGGGGAAAGAGTTAAATAATGAGTCAAAATAGGCCAACTATCAGGCTTCAACAACTAGAAAAGTTTAGATAACATTGTTCAACATATTTTTAAAGACACCCAAGGGCCTTTGAAGCAACAAAAAATAGAAAACTCGAGTTTTGTAGCAGGGACTTTCTGAAGTAAGATGATAATACATTGCAGTTTTTTATTATTTTAATTTATTTGCTTATTTAATAATTCTGGGCATGACTGAAAATCAGACTTGCTTTGGTACAAAAAATATGTTGAGCGAATGAATAACAGAATTTTACCTTTTATGAGGTGTTGGTGGATAAACTGGAAAATTAACAGGATTCAAATTCTGCTAGATATTTTTCTGTTAGATATTTTCTGAATTTTTGTTTCCACCAGAGTCTATGGTGCCCGGGGGGGGGGGGGGGGGAAGAAGAAAAGAAAACTTTACAAAGGCAAAGTGAAATGTCCTGTAGTCTCATAATACATAGAAAATGAAGACATAGTTCAAACCCATTGACAGTCTCCTTTTTCAAAAAAGTTAACATATTTTTAAGTTTATGAGGCAGGAGCTTGGGAAAATGGGCTGAAACAGCTGAAGGATAAAGTCTGAAATAATATTGTGTCTCAGTGCTATTGAGAACAGTGCTGCTATTAGCATGTGTGTGCAAATATATCTTTGAAACCACGCTTTCAATTCTTCTGGATATATACCCAGAAGTGGGATTGCTGAATCATATAGTTCTATTTTTATTTTTTTAAGAACCTCCACACTGTTTTCCATAGTGATTGTACAATTTTATAATACCAACAGTGTACAAGTGTTCAATTTCTTCTCATCCTTGACAACACTTGTTTTTTTTCTGAGATATTTTTCCCTTGTTTTTTCTTTTCATAGTAGTCACCCCAGTGGGGGAGTCTCCTTCATTCTTGAAAGATTATTTCACTGGGTATAGAATTCTTGGTTGGCATTTTTTCCCCAGTGGTTTATATGTTTTATTCTACTCTTTATTCTTATATGGTTTCTGAAATAAATGTTTTCTATAATTCTTATATTTGTTCCTTTATAAATAAGGTGTTTTTCCCTCTGGGTTGTTTCAACATTTTTGTCTTTAGTTTTTGTCATCTGAACATGATATTACTACATGCATATTTTTTAAAAGTATGTATTTTATGGTATTCTCTAAGCTTCCTGGATGTGTTGTTTTGTGTCTGTCACTGACCTTGGAAATTTCTCGGCGATTACTACAAATATTTTTTCTGCTCCTTTCTCTCATTCTTCTTCTAGTGTTCCCATTCCATTCATACCTTTTGCAATCATATCACTGTTTTGGATATTATGTTCCATTTTGCGTATTATTTTTCCTCTTTTCATTCATTCAGGACCTTCTAATGATATATCTTCAGGCTTACTTATTCATTCCTTGGTTATGTCCAAGCTACTGATGAGTCCTTCAAAGGCAATCTCAACTTGGCTATATTTTTTTCCAGCATATCCTGTTGTTATATAGTTTTCACTTTTTTGCTTATATCATTCATCTGCTCTTACACATTGTCTACATATTACAATAATGCCTCAACATATTAGTCATAGTTATTTTAAATTTTATATCTGATAATTCCAAAATATGTATCATATCTGAATCTGGTCTTAATGTTTGTGTTGTCTCTTCAGATTGTACTTCTAGGATTCTTAGCAATTTTTTGTTGCAAGCTGGTGATGACGTGATGTATCTGGTAATAGGAACATTTAAGTGTTCCTACCAGTTTCTGGCCCCAATATATCTATTCCAAGCAAGCTGATCTTGGCTGTAATTCTCTGTCTTCATCCCTCTCTCTAGGTGTTCAGATGGTAGTTTGTTCTTGACTTCAATTCTCTGATAGATCTAAGAAACGTCATAAATTTCAGCTTGCTCAACATTTTTCTTACTGTTAAATTTAAAAATGATGACTTCCAGCCCTGATCAGGGTGGTTTAGTAAGCTGAGCATCATCCCATGCACAGAAAGGGAGCTGATTAGATTCCCAGTCAGGACACATGCCCAGGTTGCCAGTTTGGTCCCCAGTCAGGGTAAATACAGGAGGCAATCAATTGATGTTTCTCTTTCACATCAATGCTTCTTTCTATCTCCTTCTCTCTTTCTCTCTCTCTAAAATCAATAAAAAACATATAATTTTAAAAAGTAATGACTTCCACACTATTTACATATTAGAACTGAAACTAGAAGTCTTGTGTTATTTTTAATGCTGTGCTTTCATGCTTATGACAGAGAAGTAATCTTTCTACACATACACTCACTTCATATTTTTTATTTTAAAATTTTATAGAATATAAAAGTAATATTCAAGTTTAATTTCATCCCTATTTTATCTGAATTATATAAAATAAAAATGGAGTACCCCTAGCTATTCAACCCATTAGCATTTCCACTTCACCCCAGTCAAGGAAATTTAATATTTTCTGTTTGGTGTCTACCTTTTCTGACTTTTATGTAAAGGTATACAAATGCACACACATGTATTTTAAACAAAACTTCAATCATGTTTCATATATTGGTCTGTTATTTTAAGACACTTAGCTCCATACACAGGGAAAATCAGAGGACTGAAAGTAATAAGGTTAAGATGCATTTAATTACATAATAATTCTATGCAGCTTTTCTTAGTTACTTTTATAATGGCTATCATCAATAACATTTATTTGTTGAGCATACACTGCATGGTAGGCACTCTAGTAGGTATGGTGACAATGAGTGCAGCTTGGGAAAACAAAACCATACATATCTTAATGTTGTATTAGCAATTAAAGGGAGCATAGTAATAAAAATCAAATAACTAGCACAAATTTATAATTGTTTCAAGTTCACAGGAGGAAGAAATCACTATCTTATGCAACAGAAATGTTTTCATTCAGTTAGGATCTGGCATAGATGATTTGGGAATAACAGACATATGATGTGGGAAAGAAATTTTGAAGCAAGTAAATAATAAATTAAAAAAAAATAACCTACACTAAGCACTGTGCCTGTTCTGTTCTAGGAACTTCACGTGTATTAACACATTTAATACTTAACAATCCTATGAGATAAATACTCATTATCTCCATTATAGCTCTGAGAAGAATGAAGCTTCGAGAGAGAAATAATTTGCCCATATTCATGCAGGCTTTGAAGCAAAACAGTCTCTAGAGCCAGTGTTTTTAACACTCTGCTAAATCCCACAGGTGGGTGCATATGTACCATTTGGGGGGGGGGGGAGGTGAAACTACATTTTGCAGGCTTCCGAATGCCAGGCTAAGAATTTTGAATATTTTTCTCTAAGCAACGAAGTGTCAATGAAGACTCGACCAGAGGAATAACTTGTACAAAAGAGTGTTTTAAGATAATTAATATAATAGCAGTATATAGAATGGACTGAATTTTAAAAAGATAAAAAGGAGAGTAATTATTGAGAAATCTGGTTCAATAGCTAAGTAGCAAAGAGGTGAATGCTTATTTCAGGGTAATAGGAAGAAATAACAAAATCAAAGGAAAGACATTACAGTCACATTATTCCCTTAATTCGATCTGAAACACCATTATCACACCAAAAAGAAAAAATGTCTCTCTTCTATTCCTAGTCTTAGATCTCTAACACAAAAGTTCTTACCACTTAGTCTAGACAAATAAAAGAATTTTTGTGTGTGTATATCACGGTTATGGGCAGATGGAGAAAATTCCAATTGCCATTCAGTGCAATTACCAACATTCAGTACTATCTAAAAAGTGTTTTATAATATAAAATTGTAAAATAGTGTATATTTGAAAAGTTGAAAAATAAATATATTTATGAGGGTTAAAGTAAATATGCTAAGATACATATATTATCTTTAGTGAAAGAACCATTCTCAAAGAGGTAAGCAGGAGAAATCTTTTAACTGAGGCAGCAACGAATCAGGGGGAAGTTATTATAGCATAAGCACCTGAGAAAATGAAAGAATACAAAAATAAAAACAAGATCTGAAGAACAGGTATTTTCAGTCAGAGAGCAGAACATTCAATATAATAATAAGAAAGGCATCATAATGGAAAAAGGAGAGTGCATAAACACCTCTAGTACACACACACAAATAATAATTGTTTTTAGAAACTAGGAGATGGGTTCCAATTTCCATAACTTAATAAAAAGACACTTTACATGCAAAAGAGCCCTAGAAAAGATTAGAGACTGAATGACCTAAAATAATGCTTTAGAATTGCCCTGCTTTTTTTTTTTGTCAAAATCGCATATTATTCAATATAATCATATATACAAAAAGTAATCTAGCAACAAATTAATTTTTAGATGCCTGAATATAACAGAGAAGGACATGTGCAAATAAACTCAGCAGGTAGTTAATAGCTGGCTTCTCCAAAGAACTGATTGCCATCTTTACATCTGAAAAAAAGAATCAGGGTACTGCCTTTGGGAATATTTCTAACATACTTACGCTGGCGATTTACCCTACCAGTTAATGGACGTCGATATCCTGGCACCAAAATAGAAGTACTGGAAAGAGATTGAAATGAGCTCAAAGGAAACATTTCACTTCAAGATAAATACCATGAAAATATAGTTGACTGCAGTTTCCCGGGCCTAAATTGTCATATGTACACACTTCATTAAAAATGAGTTTAATATAAAAAATATTCTTGGTGCTCCATTTATGTATTCATTCTCCCCAACTCCTGTAGCAGCACAGCTTAGCTGGTTAGTTAAATAATAATAATTAAAAAAACATGATAGTGCCATAGAAATGGGGCCAAGAGCTATTTGAGGGTGGCATAATGACCAAGATTACTTGGGATAAAAGGCATCTTTCATTTGAATTTATATTCAAAAGCTATATGTTAAAGTAAAAAAAAAGAGAGAGAGAAAGAGAGAGATTTTTACTGTTGTCCTATTTTTTTCAAGGACTTATTTTATGACCTCATTTTAAAATGTGGAATGTTATGATTTTAGCAATGAGTGGTTATTAAAAAATAAAATATCTTGTCTCACTGAGCCACCTCTTACTAAAGCCTGATTGGTTTTCTGTCATTGTGTTTAATTAGCTCATCTGGCTATCAAAACGCTGGACATGATTGCCATTCATCATGTCTTAGAAAAAGTCCCAGATTCATGATGAACGTGTTTTTCAGTATCTGGAGAAGTGCAAAAGCTGTACCATCTTGGAAAAGTTCGTTCTCTGGACTAAACTTTGTCAAGTGTTTTGGTCATACTTGACAAATTTAACAAGCTCTTGGCTCCTACATTGTCATGTACCCACCAGCATTTTCAGGTTACCAACTGGAGGGAATGTCAAAGGTGATGAGCTGGGTGTTTCATAATATTCAAGTACTGAAATCCTATTAGGTGTCACCAGGACAAAGTAATCCATAATCAAGTTCTTTTTAACATGTTGGCTTTTGTGTCCCAAAGTGCCTAGCAGCTTGTGGTATACATGGTGAAGATGCTTTTATAGACTGTTAAATTCAAATTCAGTGAACTCTGCTAGAACAGAATCTGTGTGCAAGGTGATATGCTAGGTCCTGACATTGAATTAGCTATTTAACTTAATCCTTACAAAAATTTCTAAATGTGTTGTCATTATCTTCATTTTACAGTTGCAAAAACTGATGCTTATAGACACTAAAAATGGAAGAATTAAATTTTAAATTCCAATCTTATGGTCTTATACTTAAAGAGACGTGTGTGTGTGTGTGTGTGCGCGTGTGTGTAGTGTTTACTTATGCACCATTACTGAAGTTACCGTTGACCAGACACTGTGCTTAACAAGTTATGTATATATGTTTATGCATGTGTGTGTTTTGCAAAGTATGACTTAATAATTACAACACAGAGATTTAGTAATTGACTCAAAGTGACTAAGCTCTTAGGTAGTAGAACCAGGAATCAAACTCAGATAGGTTTGATTTTAGAGCCCATGCTCTTACTCACTTCACACTGCCTGCAGACAGTGTGCCTGTTTCCCTCTGCAATTTTTATTTCACTTGCATCATTGGCCCACAGCTCTAAACCGTTATGAAGTTATCTGAAACCTATACAATGCAATGTGGGATAGTACTTGAATGTTTCCTATTATCATCTTTTTAAGTCTCCTACTTCCTGTCAGGTTATCAAGAAGTAATGTGGAGAAAATATTCCTTGTTCGCTCTATGCTTTTGTTCTGTAAATGGATTAATATATTTGCATATATGATAATGCGATTATTCTGTTTACAGTGGGGTGGGGACTGTTGGTCTAAGCTCTGCACTAGAAATTGTGAAAACCTCATGGTAATTTTGCTCTTGGCTGTGATCTCTTTATATTTTTTAATGTAGGGATGGAGCAGGGGAGCATACATACAGTGTTGTCTTCCACCAAATCTGATCTTTCAACCAACACTAAGAAGAAATGGCCTGCAGAAATATCACTCTGTTTAAATGCAGATACCTTCCCTTTCAGCGCAATCTCTTGGGTGGCCAGGCACAGATACATGCATGGTTTTGCTTTCCCAGATATACTCAGTTTCAGCTGTAATCAACCTTTAAATACCACATTTTCCCTTTGAAAAACACATTTTCACTTTTGAAAACTTAGCTAATTCTCTAAAACAAAATTTATCAATCTCCCTTGTGTTTTTAGTGGCAACAATGAAAAGAGACAATTTCTTAAATGGAGAATTGACAAGTGACAGTGATTAATGACATTTTTGTTTATTGGTTTGGCTGTAGGCCAACTATAAAGCAGTGCTTTCCTGGACCCCTTGTTGGTAAAATTGCAGCAAAAAACAGGTGCAAAAACATTACACATAATGTAGTAGAAAAGGGCTTACTTCCAAGAAAGTCTACCCACATGAGTTTATATATTTTGTACTCACTGAAGGAGAAATGTGGATCAAATCTGTTCCAACACAGTTGGAAGCTCTGTTTGCTTTTTTGGTCTACATATTGTTTAAAAAGTCAGTCAAGAGACATGTAAAATGCTTGTGGTAGTTTCTATTTTGTAAGTATTTTAAATTTTTGATGGCACTCACTTTTTAATTCTTCCTTCAGGCTACTTTTATGCTTAATAGGAAATATACAAATAGTCAAAGCAGAGAGTATTTATCAAGCAGCAATTGTGTAGCTATTTTTGCAGGCTGCAGAAAACAGTTTCTGCCCTTGAAAAACTTCCATTTTGATCAGGAAAACTAAACTTTCAACATAGACTGGTGTCTTCCCTAACTAGACACCAGCTCCTGCAGTTCCATTAACGTCCCATTTGCTTCAATTACACTCTGTATTTCTCTTTCCACCATCTCATCACTTAGATCCCAGATTTGTAATATTTATGCATCGAATGTTCTCATTAAAGTTATTGACTGCAACACCCCCATAGGAGAGAGAGTAAAGTCAACCTAGGTACTCACAGTCTACAGACACAGATAAAAGGAGGTACAAGACAAGGAAAACAGAGTGACTCATTTTTACTGAGGGAGAAATAAAGTACAAAACTTCTGGTGAAAAGAAAGCTCATAACATACAAGTACTCAAACAGGTATATTGAATAAATAAAATTATTTTGTAAGACAAAATAGGCCTATAAAAGAAAAGGAAATAGCGATAATTTTTAAAATGCATATATCTTTTATTTCATATTGGACATCCTGGGACCTTGAATGTTCCTCAACATTTTCTAAAAATCATTCAAGTGCTCTAAAATGTTATGTGAATTTCTCCTGGCATACTCTCTGGATTTGGATATTATTAAAGTATTTATTCCTATCAATTAAATGAATATGTCTCCAATGGAACCAGTACCTAGGCTCAGGTTTGCAACCCCCTACTGTATACTGACATTGTGAGAAAGAAATAAAGTTATATTAGCAATAACTTTAATATGTTGAAATTTTGTTGTGATTTTTAAGTTTTACCCTGAAGGCATCTGAGCAGCACAAAAATTGAACAGAGAATTTGAAGCACAACCATAATCCATCACCAACTGTTTAAAATGTAGCTCAGTCAAACATATCTACACCATCAATCCCCATTTCACTGTTAAAATTATCCCATAATCAAACTTAAGCTGAGTGGAGTCCAGCCTCAGGAAATTCAACCCATTAGATGCATTTGAAAAGGTAGGTGTGGGGGGCACTTTAAATTCTCTAGTAAAATTATGTATTGTCTCAACAAAAAATACCTGCAACACCCCTGCTGAAAATAACTGCCTGGATCTAGCTAGCCCTTTATGGGGGGACAAAAAAACTTGAATAGAAATATCTTACATGAGCCAATATCAACTCTAGTACTGTGGGCATGCCTGGGTTATCACCAGTTATCTCAAAAGGACTAATGAAATTTGTTTATAAATTCTCAAAATGGCATTTTAGGACTTTCTATTTAAACAGAATATATGAAAATGCATTTTAGGGTGAGAAGGTCTTGAGAACAAGCTAGATAAAGCTCTGAAACTTCAGTTAAAGAGCCTGTATCATGTACCCTACCTAAATCTAGTATAGGCCAAAAAGTAGGAAATCATTCATAGCTGATGCAAGCTTGAATGGGTGGACTAAATGAACAGACAAATATTGTGTTCAATGCAAAGTGCTACAGAAGATGTCAAAGAAAATCAGAAATTTTCCTATTTTTGTGTAGCTTTATGTTGAATTGTGGGAAAAAGTCAGTATTTCTCAAATGTTGATAAAGTACCTTTAGAAATACAGAAACTAATGCTACTGAAGGTTTTTCTTGAGAATTCTGAGAGTCCCCCAGGTGGTAACATGATAGGTAAAGCTTACCTTAATATAACTGGCTGTTTAGGCACTCAGTGTAAGACTTTGTAGTAAATTTATAACATTTTCTATCCACGAATCAAAGTGATAAAAATACATAGTGAGGCCAAAGAAGTTATGGAAATTTGATCTCTAGCTTTCTTTTTTTTTTTAAGATTTTAAATTGTATTGTTATTTATATTTTACCTTGAGAATTTATTGGGAAATATTTTCATTCATTCATTCTTTCATTCATTCATCGATCCATCCATCACTAAATAAGTTTCTGCTATGAAACTCTTATGGGCAAAACTCTGTGTTTGGAAATTTGGGAAAAAACAAAGATATATAAGACCAAAAAAAAAAAATCTATTCTCTATAAGTTTACAACATCCAGGTCCTCTTTGACAAAATAAATAATAAAACCCTATGCAAATATGTTGATCTGACAGCACAGACATTCTTGATGTATTAAACTGGGTTACTAATATAGTGCAACATAAACCTAGAAATGCCATTTAAATCGAGCATAATAAATGTTCAATTGCTATGTCCTATCCTGTCTTAAGTGCTCTTATGAAACCACAGATTAGTCTAAAATAGCCTGATAATTTCTCTATTCACCAAAAAGAGTGGTGACACTAAGTTTGCATTGTCTCAGAAAAATGTTCATAATTTACCATTTTTAAGCTGATCCTAGGTTTCAAATAGGCATTCCAATCTAAAGTAACGAAAAAAAGTAACACTGCAATATTAGAATGACTGACACTTTTATGGTATCTTCATCAGACACATTCAGTAAAATACTTTTCTATATGTCTTCTTTAACTTTTCTGCTATTATGCTGTCAATCATCAGTTGAATATACACTTTAAAATGTGGTGATAGTTATCAAAGTCTCTGTCCCTACCTCTCTTTCTGTACATATATACATATATATGTATAGGGCCTACACATACTGCATAGGATAGATTTATGTTTAGGTAGGTAGGGATAGATAGATGATAATGATAGATAGGTGATGATAGATAGATAGATGATAGATGATGATAGATAGATGATATATAGATAGATGATAGATGGTAGATAGATGATAGATGATATAGATGATAGATGGTAGTTATATATAGATGATGATAGATGATAGGTGATTAGATAGATAGATAAATAGATAGATGATAGATAGATAGATGATAGATGATAGATAGATAGATAGATAGATAGATAGATAGATAGATAGATAGATAGATAGATAGATAGATAGATAGATAGATGATAGATGATGATAGATAGATAGATAGATGATAGATAGATAGATAGATAGATAGATAGATAGATAGATAGATAGATAGATGATAGATAGATAGATAGATAGATAGATAGATAGATAGATAGATAGATGATAGATAGATAATAGATAGATAGATAGATAGATAGATAGATAGATAGATAGATAGATAGATAGATAGATGATAGATAGATAGATGATAGACAGATAGGTAGATATTTTGTCATTCAACTGAAAGCAAAAAGGAAGGAAAGAAAGAAAGAAGGATGGATGGAAGGAAGTGAGAATATTGATTATATTCAGATATATAGGCCCAAAATTATATAACCTTAATTTAGGTAACTTCACTCCTAAGAAAAATAGCCATGACCCCTTTTCAATGCTCTTAAACCATGGGCGCAATTTTCAAGGACTTATGTTCCAAATTGTGAGTTACTTAGGCCTTTGGGTTTTCCTCCTTTCTTCTTTTGTCTCTGGACAGTTTAATAGATCAGCACATGAATCCAAAGACATGAAAAAATATTAGAGATAAAATTAAAATCTTTAAATTCATCTTGAGCATAACTGGCAGGAGCTTTGGTGAGCGAAAAATTTAAAATAACGATTGCCTTGTTTCGTTTGGGTTTGCTAAATTTTCACACAGATAGCCCAAAAGAAACACACCAAAAAAGGCTCCCTTTCAAATTGTGAGCCACCTTCACTCTCCCCTTCTTTTTGAAATCAGATTTCCTGAAAAAGTGCTTCCACCACAGTCCTTGTCAAGGATTTCCTGGCATTCTGCTTACAACTCTATCATTCTATTGAAATTCCCTTCTCAACTGCCATTGTAGGCTTTTCTCTGTCAAATTCAATGACCTCTGTTCAGTTCTCTCCTTGTTTTATTCTGTTACAGTTTCCATTCTATGCTACCATTAAAAACAAAAAAAAACAAAACTAAACTAAACTACAATACAGGGCTTTGGCTCAGTGGGTAGTAAGAAAGCATATATTGCAAACTGGAAGACTACGGGCCTTATTATGTCATGGCCAAATACTTAAATTGTCATCTGCAATAACTTGGAAAGCAGATTACATGTCTTGAAGAAAATGTAATTTGGAGGCTTAGCGATCAAAACAGAATGCTGTAGTGTGTTGAATCTACTTTAATGCTTTTAGCAAGGTATTATGAGAAAGAGATAAGCCAAGTCGAAATCTGACAAATTTGCATGCAGAGACGGAATAGGCTAGGATTCTATAAGGGAGAGTTTATTTACCTTTGGCCTCAGACAGTCCAGTAATTTTAGTAGACAGGGTTGAAAAGCCAAATGCTTATTTAATCCAAATAGTCAAAAATAATGCTCCAGGCATTTCTCAAATAGCTCTCATTATGACTACATAACCAGAAAAATGGAAGCTGACATAGTGGTAAAGATGAGATTAAGGAGCTTTCACCCCATTTTTTCCTTCTGGATTTTAACCACTAACACGACCAATGAGAATAAAATGATCCTGGAATAGAAACCAGAATTTAATACAAGTTTAGGGAATTAACTCCCAAAATTAACTTTGGTATGTATGGTTGATGGTACACAAAATATTGAAACTAAATTAATCTGAAGTCAAAAAGTTTTTGAGGAAATTACGTTGTAAAGAAACGTGGAGCCAAACCTTCAAAACCCATGTGATTGTTTGAGTCCTAAACTTATCTCAGAGCTTTCAGACCTGCACCAGCAGGGAGTGGGCTGCCGAAGCTGGACCCGTCCACAGTGCTCCCTCTGACGCATCCACGGGTGATCATGAACAAGGACTGATCGACTGGGCCAAGTCAGGGGGCCTAGAGATCAATGAACCAAGTTCTTTCTTTCCAAATAGCAGAACAGTAACTAATAAAAAAAAATGCTCCCGGAGAATTTGTGTAATTTCTGTTCAGTATGATTTTCATCATTAATATGAACTAGTAACTGCCATGTCTCCTATTTTTCTCTTTTCCAAATGGTAAGCTGTTTTGCATTTTTTAGGTACGACCCTTGCACAGTGAGAGTGATCTCATGTGGGGAAAGAAATATGACCACGGACACCTTTAAGACCAAAGAGACCAGAGAGTGGTGATTGCAAACCTTTCTCCAGGTTGCATTTCCACCACTCATCTTTTTAGTCATTGCCCCTCCCCACTTATTTTCAGCTGAGCACATATATGCTCAACCTGAGGCTATATTTCCCAGAATTGCTTGAAGCTCAGGATAGTTATATGACTAAGTTCAGAAAAAGGGCATTTGAATAGAAGTTATGTGTTCAATTTCCTGGTTATTTATCTTAAATATGAAGCTTCTTGTCTTCAGTTTTTTCTGCTCCCTTCTCTTGAGCTGGAACCTGAATCTGGTGTTGGTGAGCTTCCTTTTAACATGCTAATGACAAGTAGATAATAAACCTCAAGGCCAGAAATGGAAACTGCATGTTGACAATGGAAGTCAAGCAGTGTCAACCTACCAGCCTAGGTTCCTGAGTGAACTTTTAGAGCAGAGTCTGCCTATCTTTCCTGAATTGTTATGGGAAACCAATAAATTCTCATTTTATTTAAGCCACTACATTTTAAGAGTATCTTTGTTATAACTGCCGAGTTTATATTTAAATCTACATAACAATAGCATTATATTATGGGACTACATTTTGCCTACTGTTTGTGTTTTGCAAACCATAGACATCTCTGTGTTAAAAGCTTATTGTTTGATTTCATATTATTGGCTGTTCCTTACCAGCTTTGTTATGGCTACTTCGCCAAGCCTACTGTGATGGTTAGTCATATGTGTCAACATCAGTGCCCAGATATTTGTTCAAATATAATTATGGATGTTTCTGTGAAGGTGTTTTTGTCTGACATTAGTATTTAAATAGGTGGGGAATCAATGGGGAAAAAGAAGGGACATCTGTAATACTTTCAACAATAAAGATAAATTAAAACTTAAGTAAGTAAGTAAGTAAATAAATAAATAAATAAATAAAATAGGTGGATTTTGAGTAAAGCAGATTACCCTCCATAACATGGGTGCGCCTCATCCAAATTAGTTAACAGGTAAAATTCTAAACAATAGGACTGGCTAAAATATTAGGTATAAACTGACAATAAAACATTGCCCTGCAAAAAAAAAAAAAAGCCCATATTATTTACAACAATAACGCTATAATTTTTTTTCACATACTAGGAAACTGTTTACATTTTTTAATACATTTTCCAGGAGAAACAGCATATGCAGACACACATGCATTGCAACAATACTGCAAGTGTACAAAGCAAGAAGTTCAGAGCAGCTATATCTTAATGTCAGGGCTATTTGTATATTTAGATATTTTCTAGATTTTCTATAGTAAAAATAGTGACTTTTTAAAGATAATATTTGTAACAGAAAGCTGAAAAGCTTGATTCGAATCTGGCAAAACAAAAAAATAAAAATAGTAAGAAAACATAGTTCTTATTTTGAGCCGGGATCTTATAAAGTTTTAAAGCATTTCTTTTATGTTTGGGGTGAACAGAAGAGACCATTTCATACTTGAGGTGTGTTGGCAGCTTGTGTAAACTGAAGAAGATCTTTGACTCCTGTATGATCCTGGATTCAAATCCGGCTCCAGTCTCGCCGGAGCCGGCGCGGCCTCCTGTCCGGGTTGCCTTTAGCGCATAAGCAGTGATGCTGCGTAGCTCTCTGCGAAGGTGCAGTAGCTGTAATGCCTCTGCGTCTCAGTGTCCACATCTGAGGTGGCGCCGAGCCCCAAAGTATTTAACAAAATAATGCTCATGACACTGACTGGAGCACATTGATGTTAATGAATGTATATATACAGTATACGTTTATAAATTATAATTAACATAAACTTTCTCTATGTAAATAGAAACACAGATTGTATGCCCATAAAAATGGAGACTTATAACACATACCGAGAAGTGGAAGTGCATTATGGAAACTACATTTTTGTAAAGACAAGATTAGATATGCTGGCAAGTGGAACGTAAAAGGCCAGTATGGCTTTTTTTATCTTACACAAGCAATTTTAAGAATAAACAGAAGGGATTTACAGAACTGGATTTATTAATAACAATGTATTTTATTTTTGGTTCAAAACTAAGTTTATTCTTTTAGGATGGGCAGAGATATGCAAGAAAGAAAGAAAGGAAAGCCAAGATTTAAGACAAGACTCAAATAAAATATGCACACAGACTGGAAACAATCTGGTCGTAGGGTAACAAAGTAACAGGTTTTTCTCTACACATTCCCCACCCCCAGAGAGGCACTGAAGCCCAGTCAGCAAACAAAAGGGACATATTGCAGAGGTGATTCTTACAGCTGGAGAGACAAAAGGCTGCACCAACCAGAGCCAACGGTTAACAACAACCTATCATGGAAAACTTGTTTCTCTCCTTTTGAGGAAAAGTGGCATGTTCGAGTAAGTGACATAATCTTTAAAGTTTCCAATTTTAAACATTAACACATATACCTCAAAATAACAACCAACTTTCCCCCTTTTTTTATAGAAACCTAGTTTCTCATAAATATCTGTCTGTGCTTTCATCTACATATGTGCTGCTATCTTTCCATAAACTCAATCACAGCGTCATTTCGTCTGTATTGGTAAATGTAAAAAGGCTCTCAGATGGCTTAGGAGAAATAGAACAAAATTAGTTTGGATTTTTTTCCAAGTGGATTGTCACAATCTGTGCATGTTATTTCCCTTATCGTTACATTTATGCAACATTCAGATTCCCTTTCCTCCTTTATCCATCTCCTAGTAAACATAAACAGGGGGAAAATGAAGTGGATATAATCACCCCTCCATCTTTTATAAACTTTATACAATAGCTAAGAGACTGTAATGTTTGAATGGCTGTTACTGGTTCGAATGTGGCATGTGACATTGAAGCAATTTATCTTCTGCTCGGCCCAGGAAAATTGTAATCAGAGTCCCAAGCACAGGTAGGCAGAGGAGAAATTTCCTGGCTCTGCGGTGTTTTCACATCCCTGAATCTGGTCTCTGTCATCATCATCTTTCGAAAGAACCTTTCTTTTAACACAGCTGCCAACAGACACCAACAGTAGGTAATTAAAGCAGCTTGTTTGGAGAAATGTGTTGGGTCTCATTTTTAAGAAATTTTATATTTGATATAATATTTATTGTATTAAAATATGATTGCTTGCTATTAAAAAAATACAAGACAAATGTGAATGTCAAAGACATAATTGAAATGATTTCTTTCAAGTAGCTCCAAGATTGTCTCCAAATTCCCCAGCTCCTTGAACTTTCTTTTATTGAATATTTCTCTAACAAGAGGATATACCTAGGATTTAAGCATCTTTCTCCTAACCTTTGACAATATTATCAGAAGCATTTGAAATAATCAGATTTAAAAGATGTTTCTAATTCTCCTAGATTCAATTGATTTCTCCTTATTGTGTGTGCCTCCTAAACCCTTTACTCACATTTTTATGATAAACACTTTCCAAAATGAATATCAATTACCCATTTACACTGTTTTCTCTCTTGCTATCACTCCCTATGGAGCCAAGCTCTTGTCTCCTTCCCCTCTGTACCCAAGTTTAAAACAATGTGCTGAAACATTCTTATAATTCCATAAATTATCTATTGTCTGGTAATCTTGTTTTAAGTCCACAGTCACAATTCTGATGTGCAGAATTTTTTTTATCCACTATACCGAATTTAATTCCATTAGAGACCTCCATTTCTGCTAAGGAGTGGATAAATAACACTAGCATTTCAGTTTCAATATAACCGAGTCACTTCCAGATTAATATGGTTTCCTGGGGGGAAATACTCAGCTTTTCAGGATTTCTCCTTCATCTTTCATCAGATGACATCTGGGTTTAGAAGAGGCTTTCACAATGGCTGGGCATTGGAAGAAATAAGCGAAAGAAACAGGGCAAATAGGCGGGAATGCTCCATGAAGTCATCCAGGATTCAGATCCCTTATGGTATATATATATATATATATATATATATATATATATATATATATATATATATATATATATTTAGTCTTCATAGGGTCAAAGCTAACTCACCAGTACTCCATCCATGTTCCAGATTGTAAGAAATGAGAATGAGAGGTACTGAAAGGCATGCAATTTCTTATTTAAAAATATGACCTAGAAATTGTGTACATTTATTCTGCTTATATCCAATATACCGGAACTTAGTTTCATGGATCATACTAATGGAAGAGGTAGAGCATATACATTGATAACTACAGTTTATGGAAGGAAGAGATAATTTTCATAAAATGGGTGAAAATAATGTCTAAAAATAGCTGAGCAGGAAGAATTAATTTATCTTGAAGAATTCAACAAAGCATTTTAGAATATGTCTCCCATAAAATGAACTGAATGTGTTACAACCCAATGCTTTATTTAATTAATATTTATTGAATCTCATCCATGTAAGTAATGGGAAATTGCCTAATATAAAGCAAAACAATTATAGTATCTTCCATAATGAGAGTTACTAATTATTAATTTTGCCATAATTTTATTACTTGACCAAAATGGAAATGTGAAGGTGAAACTTGGGAGTTTTTGAGATAGTTTTTAAAGAATTCAGAGTTTCCATGGGTTATAAGTCACATTTGATGTCAGGAATTAGGGTGGTAGCAAAAAGGATCTTTCAGTCAAATTTCTTCTTTTTATCAGTAAAGGGAAAACTTATGTAGACGCTTCATAGAAGACCTAACTTTTTACTTCCTTCAGCAGAACCACAAGAAAATTTAGGAAAATAAGTGTCTAGAAAAGGAGGTATTCTTATAAGGAAACTTAATCAATAAAGGCTAGAGGTGGAGCAAACTGGCACCCTAATGAAATCAAGGTTTGTATAATAAGTGAATAGAGGAAGAATGGTTTTATGGGTAAGCAAATAATGGGTTCCGTCACAGTTATGTAATCATCTAAATTGTGGCCTTTATAAGCCTTAATTCTTGTGCAATTTCAAGGTTATTCCCATGCCTACTGCCTCCTCAAGCAACTCACTCCATAAGTGATTCCATCGCTCTCCTTTCTCCTTAATCAACAATATTCTCTTTATATTGTCTCTTCACTCTCAGAATATAAACATATCTTATGTCTCCCATAATAAAAATCGATAGATCTCTCTTCATCCCAATGACTGATTTTAGCTACCTGACAATTTTCTTTCCTTTCTTACACGGTCAAGTATTTCTAAAGTGTAATTCTTACTCATTGCTTCTGCTCATTTACTCCCCTTTTGCTTTCTAACTCAAATCTGCCTGATCTTTGCTCCCACAAATACAACTATTGTTAAAGTCAATGGTGCTAAATGGTCTTCATATTTCAAATGCAGTAAACAATTTTTTATACTTAAGAAATCTGAGCTCTGTGTGGCATTTAACTCTGTTTACCACTACCTCTTGCTACATTATAGCTTCCTTTGGCTAAGAAAACACTCTTCACTGGGTTTTCTCATACCTTTCTTGCCACATCTCATTCGTTTTAATGATTTATGCCTTCTATTTGTAAGACTACTTTGTTGATGTGGGATACCAATATGATAAAAATTCTCCCCATTAAAGAACATATAGACATTCAAAGAAATGTCATATATCATGTCACTGTGTTATAAATAAAACAAGATTGACTTTATTAAACCATTAAATTACTCCATCAATGGCTGTACATTTTAAGTGAACATGGGAATCATTTGGAAATAAATTATCAGAAATACGAAAGACCAAGCTGATAGATACCTTATCCAATCACATAGAGAAATGCTGAAAAAAAGGTAATTTAGAAATTTGTTAAATATGACTCAAGCATAAAAATAAAAGAAAGGTACCAGCAACAAACAGTAACAACAAAAAAACAACCCTCAAGACCAAACCAATAACTTCAAAGTGATTCCATTGTGGCTCATGGGTATTTCATGAGTTCTTGAGGACTGAAATCTAACAGCATTGTATAGAAAGGTGGGGAAAGCTTAAAGAAAGTCATCTGGGTAAAGCTCAGATCTTGGAAGTTCTGCCCTAGGCATTAAAGCAAAACAGACAAAGATATTTGTTGTGCTCTTTCTCCTCAGCGAGGCCAGCCTCTCCAGCAGAAATGTAGGTCTTTGTGTGAGGACCCTGACTGGCAGGACCATCACCTTAGAGGCGAGGCCCGGTGACACCACTGAGTGTCAAAGCTAAAATCTGAGACAAGGAGGGCACCCCGCCTGACCAGCAGCATCTGGTTTTTGCAGACAAACAGGTGAAGAGTGGCCGCCTCTCTCAGACAACAATATTCAGAGAGTCCGCCTTGCCCTTGGTGCCTCGTCTGCAGGGTGGCATCAGTGAGCCCTCTCTCCACCAGCTCGCCCAGAAATAGAACCGCCACAAGATGATCTGCAGCAAGTGTTACCTCCACCTGAAGCCCCACACTGTCAAGTGCCTCAAGAAGTGTGGCCACACCAATGACCTGGCCCCCAAGAAGAAGGTTAATTAAGGCCCCTCCACCACCTTCTCAGGCCCACAGGGTGGCCTTTCTGCCTGAACCCCATAGCCCTGGGGACTCAAAAACATTTTCCTTTCATTGACTGGAACAGTAAAAAATAAATTCTCTACAGTCTTGGAGAAATGCTAAAAACAAACAAACAACAATAACAGATAATGTTACATACTTACGATAAAAGAAAGACCATAAGAAATAGACTTTCTAAGTCTATTACATGCTCAGGTGTGGAGTCTAAATATGTACTATATACATGATAATAGAGACACATTTTAGTAAGTTAACATAACACTGTGTGTGGATATAGAGAACCTGAGATCCCTGATAAAAGCTAATATTTTACCATCAGAACTTATACTTAACTTTAAGAAAAAACCTCCGCCAAGTTCACACACAAAAATTACAAATCTCAAAAAAATAACCCCCTTAAAATCAATATATCAAATATGATAGAAGAAATGTATCCCTTCAGCTCTCCATTAATTTAATAAATATTTATTAGATGTCCACTACAAGCCAGAAAGCCTTCAAGATGCTATATATACAGAAGTTCATAGACACTGAAGGAATGAAGATATAAAAAAAGAAAAAAAAACTACAGGGTGGGGTAAAAGTAGGTTTACAGTTGTTTGTATGGGAAATAATACGATAATAAATAACAATACAAGAATAAACTCTGGGTATCATGTAATCACAACTGTAAACCTACTTTTGCTCCACCCTGTATAGCAAAAATCATAATTTAAAAAAATAGCCAAAACCATAAAATAGCAAAGTGAACAATTTACTCCTTGAAATTAAAAACTTAGCGGACATATGTTCACTTCAGAAATATACATACTACAATTGGGACAGTATAGAAATGATTAGCCCATTTTCTTTTCACATATGACACGCAATTTGTGAATATTTCTATATAAATTTTAACATCAATACCTAAACCTGAGAAAGAAATCACAGACTAATCTCACTCATGAATATTGGTGAAATAATTTTCAGAAATATATCATCAAACATAATTCAACTGTTAAATAAAAATATCTTAATATAAACAATTTAGGAATGCAAGGATGGTTCAGCATATATTGGATATCCCATTAATATCACCATATAATTTATCTAAGGAGAAAACCCATAGAATGTGTCTGGAGATGATGAAAAGACCTTATATAAAATTCCAAAGCCTTTTGCTGCAAAGAATCACTTAGCAAAAGAAGAATATGGTGATACAGTGAAATATTTATACCCACCAGAATGGCTAAAATAAAAAAGAGAGAAAATGCCAAATTTTGGTGAAGATGTGGAATAATCAAAACTGTCCTGCGCTGTTGAAAAGAGTACAAATTAGTACAACTTTGGAAAAGAGTAGAGCAGTGTCTTCTAAAAGTGAATATTTGAATAGCCTATGGCCCACCAGTTTCATTCCTTGATATATTACTGACCACGATGGCCTTAATATTTCCTCAGTGTTGTCCCAATGTTAGCCAGGCTTCTTCCTTTCTCTTTGACACTGGCCTTCCTTTCCTAGAGCACTTACATTAAAACACCAGTTATTGTAAATTCTTTCTCTGCACCTTTGAGATGTAAACTTTCTTTTCAAAGCCTCTTGCCAGTTTTACAACCCAAGACTGCCTTTCTTGAGGACCTTGGAACCACCCCTTTGAAATAATATAACCAACAAGGACGAAAGCACCTGTATCTTGCTGTCTCAGTTGGAGGACACAAGCCTCACTCCAGTGGGTGCCTCGCTGCAAGCTGCAAACCGACCTCCTATTCAGAAAGAAGGTAAGTAACTGGGTGTGGCCAGTTAGCAAAGAGAGGCGGCCTGTTCTCCCCACTCCAGCTTTTAATAACTCTCATCAGACTGCTGTTTCAGTGGAGTCGAGTTTAGACTGCATCCCGGTCTCTACTCTACTGTAGTCACCTTGAATAAAGTCTTCCTTCCCTTCCTCTGTCGGGTGCAATTTTTGCTTTGATATTCTCAACAGGAATGCAGACACATGCTCTGCGAAAAAATGCTCTAGAATGTTCACAGCGGCACTATTCAAAATTGCCTCCAACAGTTGGAAACTAGCCAACTGTCCATCACAAACTGAATGAATACATAAGTCATGGTATATTCACAGTATATTTCTATTCAACAATGAGAAAGAAAGATGCACTAAAACTACAGGCGAAAAGATGGATCAGTTTTTAGAAACATAATGTCAAGTTAAAGAAGCCAATCACAAAGGGGTACATACTGCTTGATTTAATTCATACCAATTTCAAAAACAAGTGAAGCTTATCTATGCTGGTCGAAATCAGGGTAGTTATTATCGGTAGTGGAGGCAGGGACAAGAAGCACTAGGAGGTTTCTGGCCATAGTCAAGAGGTATTGTCAGCATCCAAACGTGCTGGTCACATTCTGGCTTTTTATCGAGGTGCTGGCTATATGGGTGTGTTCAGAATGCAAAGGTTTGGCACACTTTCCTAAAATATGCACTTTCCTTTATGGATATTACATTTAATGTTTCTAAAAGTCACCCAAGGCTCTTGTTAAACAGATTTCAGTGTTGAAATTCTAGAGATTCTGATTTAGAAAATCTGGGATGAGACTAGGATGGGCACATTTTAACAAGCAGGAGATCTTGGCACACTTTGAAAATTTAGTGCTGCTAAGTGCTATAAGGTAGTGAAACTCTAATTACAGATCCTGTCAAAGAACCAATAAGGAAAATGAAATAGTAACATTTAAATGTGACAAAGAGAAATAAATCATTGAGGAGAACCTTACCAACTCTAGCATTTGGGGGACTTTTTTAAACAAAGGGGTACAGCAAAGTGAAAAGTTCCTTCTACTTCACTCTAATTTTTAAAAAGCATATTATTTTGCATGATTGCCCTCATCATTCGTTACTTGGAGTGGTGGCATTACTATGGCGGTGGAGCAGCAAGCATCGCAACCTACTTTTAGGGACCGAATGAGGGGTGAGCTGCAAGTGACATAGATCCGGCCTCAGTTTCTGTCACCCTCCATCTCCGGGACTGACTCAAGCCATTCTGGAATCCCCTCTCCCCTTACACCCATTCTCCCTGATGTTGCAATGAATAGGAATTTGGCCAAGTAAGCTGTGAATTGAGCAAAACAAACTTCTGGCAGTAGCTACACTAAGCTGCCAGCTGCTCAGGGCTTACTATTCTATTAATTCAAACCTGAGGGCAGAGTCTCCAGGAAACAATAGGAGAGAGGCAAATATAGCTTTGCCCATTGTAGATCTCAATGGGTGCATTACCTGAGCCTCACTGAGCTACTCAGGGAGAGAAATGACTAAACAAGATCTTGCTTTATTTACATGACTCTCCAATGATAGGTAAATTATTAGAAGTTTTATAAACACCCTAAAAATCACTAAAAAATAAATTATAGTTGTCTGCTGACTATAAAACACCAAAAACATAATTTATTGCTGCGCCTATTTGCTTGGCTGTAGATTCATAAAACTCTTCTTATTCCAACTCCTTTTCTGGCTCCTTTCCCCCTACATTCTCACTTACACAATATCTTGTATTTTCCCTGTAATAGATGTTGAATTCACTGGTTCACTAGTCTACAGTTTTCTGGTTTGTCTTTTGACCCATTTTAAAACTAATGGATTTGTGTTTCCCACTTTTAAATCCTCAAATATCTACCCTGAATCATGTGACCCCCCCCCCCCTTTTGCTGTCACTTTGGTTTTTAAAGAAGTAAATCAATACTGTGCCTTAAAAAGCCCTCTCACTATTGTCGGTTAATATATTGCGTTCAGTTACTTTTGCTCACTAAATGTTGTTTGATATAATACCAGAGCATCCTCTGCTGCACCAGAAAAAAAGATGCTATTTCCAGCTGCAAACCAAGGATTGATTTCTTTTAAGATGTAATATATATTTTATGTATTGCATCTAACCTTGTTATTTGTCAGATTTCATAGAAACCTCCATTCTCTCATTTGTGTGTGATCTAGGCCGCCTTCCGCCGAGGTGAGGAGTTGCCTTTGTTTCTTCAGTTTCATACTCTGGTAAATTCCACCTCCAGTCATTTAATCAAATACAGGTCTGGAAGCTTCACGCAAGTGGTCCAAAGCTGGGCCCTGATAGTCAGAAAGCCTATGTGGAATCGTTAGCACATTTCAGCCTCCCTGAGTCTGTGCTTTCTCACCCATCAAATGGAAATTTTAGTAATAAAACCATCTTGTTGTATTGTCAATCAGCTGGGATGATGCCTCTCAAAGCGTAAACTGGAAAGCACCTGGAAATGCCAGTCAGTCCTGCGTTATCAAAAGTCAAGCAGAGGCTACGTCATGAGAAAGAGGGGCGACTGTCCTTCAGCCACTCCCTTTGCCTGCTGTCTGACACAAACGCCGCCGATGTCTCAAAAAGATCAGTTTGATTAGTCACATCCCTCCTCCCAGGACCAAAAAGAGGGCCTCTTCCAGAGAAAGCATTGTGACCCGCCCCGCCGGGGTAAATCCCTGCCCTCACCGCCAGGGGCCCCCCGCGCCCTGCTGCTCAAGTCCACGCTCCCTGAGATTCTCCCCAGACCCTGAACCCCCTCCTCTGTCCTCACTTTCAGCAGATGTCTTCTCCCCTCCTGTTCTGTTTTTTGTTTGTTTGTTTTGTTTTTTGTTTTGTTTTTTAGTTCCTCAAGTTATTTATTTTAATTATTGACTCTCCTTATTCTTTTTAATCATTAACATACTTGGTCTTTCATGAAGTGGGTTATTATTTATTTATGTCCTGTTTTTAAAAAATACAAGGACTTCAGTGGGAAACCTCACGATCCACCACCATCAAGCTTATCAGCCGTGCCTTCGTTCGCAGTCCCTCCTATGTCAAGAAAGCTGGTCCTGAGCCTCCAGCCTCTCAATTCTCCTGCATCATCCCAGGGAACAGTTAAAGAAGTTCACGTTGCGCTTGGTAGCTTTCCCCGGCTAGCACATCCCTCTCCAACTAGAAATGTAGCTCCCCCCCTTCACAGCCAAATTTCTCCACATATTCAGGCCTTCATGTCTCCGCTTCTTGACAGCCTACTCATTTTCAACCCACTGCCATCTGCCTTCTTCCCTCTGCACCTCCAACAGCTCTCCTTGAAACACAGGGGAACTTTTCAGTCTTTATCAGCCTTGATTTCATAACAGCTTTTGTTTTTGTCATTTACCTTCCTTCTTTTTTTTAAAAAAAAAAGTATTGAGGTAAAATTTATATAACATGAAATTAACTATTTAAAAATGAATAGTTCAGTCGTATTTAGTGTATTTGCAATGTTTGAAACCACCTCCTCGGTCTAGCTCCAAAACATTTGTCACTCCAAAGCAAAATCCCTTCTCCATTAAACTCTTTCTCTCCATTCCCACCTCCCTTCCAGGCCCTAACAACTACCAATTTGCATTTTGTCTCTGGGTTTATTTAGTCTGGATATTTCATATATCAAATGCTATCATATAATATCTGGCCTTTTCTCTCTGGCTTCTCTCACGAGGTGTTGGAGGTTCATCCACATTCGTTCTTAAGGCCGAGCTGGATTTTTTTGTATGTACATACCCGGTTTGTATATCCACTATTTTTCCTTTCTTCTTGAAACACACTCTTTCTATGGTTTCTGGAGGGCTACACTAAATTTTCCTTTTGCTCTTTGCAGGGCAAACAGTTAGCATAATATTTCAGAGGTTCATCTACGTTGTATCATATATCAGTACTTGATTCCTCTTTATCAATGAACAACATATTCCATTACATGCACGCACTATACCATATATGAGCATCCCCCCCAAATTTCAAGACCTACATCTCTACGCCAGGTATTTCTTCTGAGCTCCAGACCTGTATATCCAACTGCTATTAGATATCGCCATTTGGCAATTATACATATACCTGTCATAACTATATCTCAAACACAACGTGGGAGGACTAATGTCACCACGTTTTCTTAAACAGTATGCCTCTTCCTATTCTACATTCTCCCTCTCATTAAATGGCACTACCATTCGCTAACTTTAAAACCTAAGTGTTATCCTTGCTTTATTATTATTATATATATATATATATATATATATATATATATATTTTAAATTTTTCAGTTGCAGTTTACTTTCAATATTATTTTGTCTTGGTTTCAGATGTACAGTATAGAGATTAGACAATTGTATACTTTACATGCTGTTCCCCCAGAGTTTCTAGCACCCACCTGGAACCGTACATAGTTATTCCAATATTATTGACTATAGTCCCTGTGCTATAGTTTACCTCCCCATGACTATTCTGTCAATTTGTACTCAATTTGTACTTCTTAATCCTTTCATTTCTTTCACCTGGTCCTCCAGCTCTCCTCCCTCTGGCTACCCTAGTCCGCGCTCTGTGTCTATGATTGTGTTTCAGTTTTGTTTGTTCGTTCATTTCGTTCTTTAGAGTCCGCATATAAGTGAACTCATATGGTATTTGTTTCTCCCTGACTGACTTATTTCACTGAGCATAATACCCTATAGGTCCATCCATGCTGTCACAGATGGTAAGATTTCATTCCTTTATATGGCTGAGTAATATTCCATTGTATATATAGGAGTGGGCAAAAGTAAGTTTGCAGTTGTTTATATGGAAAAATACAAATAAATAATACAATAATTAATAAATAATAATACAAGAGTAAATTCTGTTTCACCCACTCAGAACTGTAAACTACTTTTGCCTGCCGGTGTATGAGCAACAGCTATTTTATCCACTTGTCTACTGTTGGGCACCTGGGCTGCTTCCATATCTTAGCTGTTGTAAATAATGCTGCGATGAACACAGGACTACATAAATACTTGGTTTAGTTTATCTCTTTAATATCTGTTGAGTCCAGTCACTTCAGCCCAACCTCATGAGCATTATACTTGTTCAAGCCCACCTTGTCTATCCGGTCTCCTGTGCATTGAAACAAGTGCTTTTTAGCTGAAGTCCATGCCTCCAAGCAGCCCATTTTCCACATTACATCTAGGGCAATCTTTCTAATGTGCAAGTCTTGTATCAATCCTATGATAAAGAAATCTCTTAAATTGCTTCCCGTTGCCCTCAGAATAAAGTACAAATCCCTTAAAAATGCATATTAGACCCTTTAAGATCTGATTCTCCTCATCTCTGGCCACCTTTCCCAGCATTCTGCTTTCCATGCATAAAGATTAATTTCAGTTCTTGATCAGGCCATACCCTTTCTCTTTTTTTAAAAAAGGTCTTTGCATAAGCTGTTTTCTTTGCCTAGAACAGTCTCCTCACACAGATATCCCACCACTTTCATCTTGCAGTTCTTACTCATATGTGAAAGGCCAAGTCTTTCCTTTCGGTCTTCAATATTAATTTTATTCTGATTTTCTTTTGGTGGTTCTATAATCTGAGCTGTGCAATCTGCTTGTTAGCTGCTCTGCCTTTGTCTCAGCCTTATGGTTCCCTACACCTGTTTGGTAGAGTGGTTTTGCATCTTCTTTGAGAATATTAAAGCATAGTTTTCTAAAACTTTCATTATATCTGAATGAAAATATTTTCTCAGATTATGTGCTTTCTTTACTTTTCCCTTTATGCAGGTGAAGATACATTTTTAAAGACTTTGGTTTGGGGTCTCGTTAAGTGATTTTCCTGTACTCTCACTAACCCTCCTCCTCCATACCTTAAGGTCAGTTTATGTAGAAAGGCAATACACCAACATGGAAAGGTATTTCAAAATACCCTTGCCAATGTTTGAGCTTTGGATTAAAGTTTGAGGATTGTGATTAAAAGGGGAGAGTGTTGAACACTCAGTCTATTAACTAATCAAAATTTAAAAGAATAACAATGGAATTCAAATAATAAATATACTTTATTACTAAAAGAAAGTCTTCTATAAACATGATTTGTACAAAGATAATATTAAGAATTTGTATCTACCCAAGATTTTGAGTATTTTAAATGTCTTTATAAAAGATGGTCAACCAGAAAATGCAAAGAAAAGAAAAAGATTTTCTAAAATAATTTGGAAAAATCCCCAAAGAAAGCAGAATAAAAATACTGGCTATAAAAATAAATAAACTTTAGCAAGTGTTAGTGTCAGGGTGAAAAACAATGAATAGATTGAGAAATGATCACTCTGGTTTCACTGATTAGTTAAGTGAAATAATAAAACAATTTCATTATATTAATGGACAAGAAACTAGGCTTTTCCTTAAGTGATCCACATTTCTGAATCAGCCATATGTGACTTTTAAATAAAACTATAATGTTTTTGGCTTGCGAAGCAAAGTTAACAGAGCTGCTTTATCTTTTTTAAATCCACAAAAGGACATTAACATATTCTATATTTTAATATTTGAAAATTACCTTGCATTATGTAAGTTTCATATAAAATGAATCTTATTAAGGTTGTACCAGGATGTAATGGGAAGACTTTTGTATCAATGGTCAAGGACCTAATTCTAGTGTTAGGCTCATGACTTTGTAACCTTGGACAAGGCATAGCTTCTGGTTTCTCTGTGCCACATTTCCTCTCCCCTGAAGTAATGAATAGGTTGGACTAAATGATCTCTAAAATCACATTTAGCTTAAAATTTAAATGGAATAAAATAGAAAGGTAATTGTATTTTTCACTAAAATAATTATTTGCTACTTAGTATAACTTTTCTTTTGGTAAAAAAAACACATGCTCATTATGTTCATTTTCATGTGTATAGTATACTGTTTTCTATTTACACAGTGGGCCTTTAGAGCTATTTGATGTTTTTTGAATAAGCATAAAAACACTCTTGCAAAGGAGTCTAGTCTTATGTTGGTGGCTAAGTCCACAGATTGCAGAATATTCTTTTGATGATGAGATTTATCAGTTTAAAACTCTTAAAAAATATCTTCTAAATTGAGAAAATATCTTTTGAATTCACTTACTATTTCAAGATCTCTTGCCTAAAGCAAAATATTAATCTTTTTTTATCCTTTCCCAAGAATAAGTGTACCAATTTTAGAAAAAGAAAGAGAGAGAGAGAGAGAGAGAGAGAGATTAATGTGAAAGAGAAATATTGATTGGTTGCCTCTTGTATGTGCTCCAACTGGGGATCCAACCTGCGACCTTTTTTGGTATACAAACAACCCTCCAACCAACTGAACCACTTGGCTAGGGCAAAATCTTAATCTTTTGATTATGTTTTTGATTTTTTTTTTCAGTAACATTAAAAAATATATATCATAGCTAGAATTGTACGTGAATATAGAATGATAACACTGAATAATATGGCATTTGGTTTTTAAATGTGTGATTTAATTATAACATAAAAAGATAAATTATCTTGTGTTGCTGGTAAAATAGTAGTTTTTTAAAAAAGTCTCAAGAATAGTTCTAAATGTGGTTTGAAAAATAGCAGCATTATTTAGAAAAAATGTATGTATTCCCAGGGAGAATACTTTAAAGTTTAACATTTTTAAGTTCTACTATGGTTTATTTTAAAAATCAGTCCCATTACTTTATCTTTTTATGTTATAATTAAATCACACATTTAAAAACCAAATGCCATATTATTCAGTGTTATCATTCTATCTCCAAGTACAATTCTAGCTATGATATATATTTTTAATGTTACTCAGGCATATTTATAATAAATATAAAAATAAAATATGATTTTATATCATATATATATGTAATTTGCTAGCTTTGGAATTCCAATTTCCTCCATCACTCTTTGCTTTAAACCACCTTCATCTCCAATTTCCAGAATAAATAAATGAGTGATCAAAGTGAAAATTGAATTTTTCTTAGCAGAGTTGTCATTAAGAGCAAATACTTAAAGGAAACCTTCTCCTACAGCCCGAATACTAGAGGACACTTCATGCTCTTTTCAGTACTGTGGCAAGTTCTTCACCAGACTGAATTAAACTGATCTTGAGACATACTTAGAAAGAGGAAGGGAGAGAGAGAGTGAAACATTGATGTGAGAGAGAAAAATTTCTTTGGTATGTGCCCCAACCCAGGATCAAACCTGAAGCCCAGGCATGTGCCATGTGCCCTGACTGGGAATCGAACTGGCAACCTTGCAGGGCACAGGATGATGCTTAACCAACTGAGCCACTCTGGCTGGGCTAAACTAATATTTAAAGCAAAACCACCTTTGGAAAGATAGGCAAATATTATCATTTATCCTGATACATTTTTTTTTATTCCATAGATCTCTTGTCACAGAACGTAAGTTGAGAAAACATATCTTATTATGTCTTAATTTGTGCTCCATAGAGACAACTATTTTTTACCAGATCACTTTTCACAAGTCACATGGTAGATGACACCAAATCTTACCATTCCTACAAGCCATGCACATTTGCTTGTTAAAACAAAGACAAAACAGATTGCTATCATTAGCATCTATAGATTTCCTATGTGAATAAAAGCGCATTTTAATTCTGAGATATGTAAGAAAAAAATATTTTTAAAAATTTAAAAATACAGCTGAGTTACTTCCATTCTCAAATTTTACTCCCTTCCTTTCTCATATGATTCTTTACATTTCTGTTCTTTATTTATTCATTAATCTAGATTTATTTTTTATTCTGCCATATTGTCATTTTTCCATACTAAACACAATTTCTCATATTTAGCCTTTTTTTTGTTTGTTATTGTTTTTTAACATGATTCGTTAACACATTTCTGGTTAAAATCTCATTGAAATCTGATAAAAAAGAAAAAATATTGGCAAATTTTTAATTTGAGTTTTGGCTTTATGTTATTGTCAATCCTGAGTCAACAATTTGTTTTAATAATCAATCATAGACTTGCAATCACTTTCTGGAATAAAATTTTGAAATAGGTGTGTATAAGTTGGTATTCTGTGTCATATATTTACCAAATTCAAATTTGCCTTTTCTACTAAAGATGAAGTTCTGCGATGATAATGCTTGAGACATGAATTGCTCAACAAAGTTCCAAATAATTCATAGTACTTATTAATTTAAAGGAAACCTGCCTGAGTGGTATACAATGTAGGTCAACAGAACAAATAATCAGTGCCTCTCCAGGATTAACTCCATCCCTTTTACTACAAAAAGCTTCCTCTGTGTGTACTTAAAATAGGTTCCTAAGAGGTTATGTTTATGTAATGTATGTATGTTTTTCTTATTCCAATTACATAATATATCAGCGACTAATGAAAAACACTGCTTTTTATCCATGAAGGAATAAGCTAATAGAAGAAACTTACTGTCTTAAGAACTCACCAGCATTACTTTACTCCACTCCCATGCCAACGTATGAAAAGGAGACTCAAGTTCCCAGGATCCATCTTTCTGCATTTGCTTTAGTTCCCTGTAACTCATCCTCTAGGCATGCTAACCTGGAGCTTTTATTCATGCTCCATCCTGATTTTTCCATTACCCAGCTCAAATATTCATCTAATTTTAAAGTCTGTCTGGACATTATTCACCTGAAGCCTTCCTTGGCCATCTGAAACCAAGTATGGTGACGCTCCTTGTGATCCCACTGGACCTTCATCTAATTTCCACTGTAGCATTTAACAACGTATTACAATTTTTGGTTTCCAGTTGTGAACAAGGACCATGTCTTATTCACTGTTGTATCCCCAATTCATTCTATAGTTCTTGCTGCATACTTGGTACTTAATATCCTGTTGAATGAATTCTTACTAAAAAAAAATGTATTATGCCAACCAGTTTTACATTGGGAGTAGTGTCTTATCACCCATTGCTTTCCAGCCTCATCTTGGTCCTTGAAGCCAGTTTCTCTGCCAGCAGGTCAGGAATCAATAACACTGAAAGCACCTTCCTGGAATCTCAACCTTGTTCACGGCCCCACACTCTTCAGTGACAGCTCCTTCCTGTTGACTTAACTCAAGTTGCAACAAAACACAAGTTTCTTGGCCCTGATGTAGAACTCTAGTTCTTGGGTACTGACCTTGGCTCTTCTCGACATGGATTTGCCAGTTGCCACTGTAAAGTGCTCTCAGGAACAACATAGTAATATTCATCTCTTGGTCTAGAACTTGGCTTTGGCTGGATTTGTCTTAGCCTTTATGGACAGGAATTTCACAATAGAAACGTTTGAAATGGTTTTGTGTTCATGATGCAGCCTGACAACAACACTCTTCTAATTTTATTTGTTTACTTTCTATTTCTGTCATACACTAAACTTTCTTCCCATCATAATACTTCTGCAATAATATAAGGGTTAAATAATTTAATGTGCTGAAGCTAATTATTTCACTTTAATCTTATTAAATTATTAATATTTTAATAAGCAATTTTAATCACTATGGATAAGTGTTGTGAATATATCAAATGTATAATTTCTTAATTCAATGTTTTTATTTTCTCATAAAATGAAATGGTCATCTACATACTTGTGGAAATTCATGTCTTTGTTTCCTCATATTTGTCATTAAAATGAACGTCACCACCCTTAGGTACCTGTGAAAGTGTCACAGTAGGCTCCTCCCACCATTCCTTCCAAATTTAATTTCTTGGAGAAAGTAAGAGACTACTTACCTCACAGCATTATACAATAAATATTAAATACACTATTTCACTTTGTCGTTACTGTGTCCCATTATTTCACCAGTGGTATCAAATGTGAAAGCACCTGAGCTTACATTAAACTCAAGAAAATTAGGCCCAGCCACGCGTGGCTTAATGGTTGAGCGTCAACCTAGGAGTCAGGCGATGGGGGTTCGATTCCCGGTCAGGGCACATGCCCGGGTAGCGGGCTCGATCCCCAGTCAGGGGCTGGCAGGAGGCAGACGATCAATGACTCTCTCCTCATTGATGTTTCTATCTCTCTCTCTCTCTCTCCTTTTCTCTCTCTGAAATCAATAAAGATATATTAAAAAAAAACAACAAGAAAATTAAGAGATTGTTTTGCACAAACATATAAAAGTCATCTAATGAAAATACATTTAATACCTTTATAATTTGAGACATTAATATAATGTAATAATATAATATATAATATATAATATAAAATACAATATATATGTAGTTTATTTGTACATTCTACTTTTTTAAACCAAATGCTAGAATTTTTTAATGAGTTTCAAGTACTATTATGACTTACATAATTTTGAGAAAAACATTTTGGACAGATTTTCCCATAGGAAATATCCAGGCTTGAGAGCAAAATTGACTATAGATAGAAGGTAAGGAAGAAAGAAGTGCTCAATAGAAGATAAAAAGAAGAAAGATAGAATATCAAAGATTACCTGAATTTAATTGAACTACAATCTTTTTGTAAAGTTGCTCAAGTCTGTATTTACAGAAAATATTAAAGACAGAGTATCAGTAACCAAAATCTGTTCTAAAATTTCTTTCAACTAGTAATATATTTAAGTGGGATATCTGATCATCTTGCATGGACTGGTGTGTCTGATCTAAAGGAACAGGGATTAAGAAAGATTCTGGAAAAGCATTTAACTATGACTTCTACTGGTGTTCAGACATATATGTCATGATTTCCAAACAGTGGGGCAGTCTGGCAGAAGCCTATTTGCAAAGGAAGCTGAACAGCAGTGTAACCTCCCAGGAGAGAATGCATCCTTAGAAAAGAAGAAATTGCCCTGCTCAGTCTGAACAGGTAGATAAGACTTTAGCTGTTGGAAAGAATTGAAACTGAGAAAAATGGTGTTGCTATTACTTGAATCTTTCCTCAGCCCATAGAACATGACTCAGTTTTAGGCTGCAGTATAAGCATAATTTGAACACAATTTTGGTACCCTGAAGGGTCAGGTCTGCTTCCAGTCACAAACTGCTGTGTTTGGTGAGGGCTGTGGAGTAGCAGCAGAGAAAGACAGCTCCTCCTGGGTTAGCAGGAATGTGGTGGCCATTGACAGGCACCACAATGTGAATAAAGTAGAAGAAAACTTATACCTGAGCATATAGGAGATTCTCTCTGGAAATTCCAGGAACTGCTTATGGGAGCAGATGTGATCTACATGAAGAGACATAACTTTATCCAGGTTAATCTTAACAAAGTATTTTCTAAACTGTGAAGGGATTTACATCTCTACATCCACAAGATTTTCAGGCCCATTAGTTCCCTAATAAGACATTGATTTTAAAATATTATTGAAGTGATATCAGCAAAATTGTAGAATAGGAGTTTTCAGCCATCACCGCCCCCAGAATATCAATTTTTGATAACCATCCATGGACAAGAGCACCTTTGTGGGAATATAGCAGAGCAGTTTCAGCACCCCATTTGACCCAAAATTTTGACAATAGATGTATTGAAGAGGATAAGAAGAATGGTATAACTCTACCTGTGTCATCCCTCTCCCAAGGCAGCACAGTTCTGTGTCAAGTCAGACCCCTTCAGCCCACGATTTCTCAATAAAGGAAAGTGAGAACATAGTGAGTGAGTGCCTGGTTTTTCCAGCTGTGTGGGATGCAGCCCAAGAGGCTCACTTTTTCTTATCTACCCAGAATATTCAGGAGATTGGCACCCAGAATACTGAGGAAATTAGTACAGCTAAGTGTTTGGGAGAGACTGAGAGCAGAGCAGAGAAGTGGAGACCTAGCTATCAGAGCTTAGAACTGAGGATCAACAAAGGATCACTGATTCTAATACTCCCTTCATGGACTCCATCAAGGAGGCCTTCAAACAAAACTGCTTCAGAACCTTTCCACTCTGACCTCTCTAACTAGCCCATAGACACCCTGAAAGCTCCGTACACCTCACATCCATTTTAGTCAGCTTCCATGTACAACCTTCTGAATGGCAAGTTTGAACCTTTGCAAACAGCTTGCCAGTACACACAGCCAGCCAGCTTGATTCTGCAGCACTGAGAGAAGGCATGCATGCTAGAGCAAATCAGAGCATCACCCTAGGAAAAACAAACAGGAAGCTCTCCATACCCAACCAGATTTTGTGAAATTGAGAGAAGGCATGTCTTAAGTATTTCCCCGCTCAGGGAAAAAGATGTATAGAGTCATTACATACATAGAAAATGTCTGAGAGAACCTCATACTCCCCAGTTTGGTATTCTGATTGGTGAAGGTGTTTTTCTCCTGAAGACACTCCATAAATACTAGTGGAGATGTCTCCTTCTTCAAAGGTAAAGACAGCAAAGCAAGACTTCAAGGAACTTATAAAATCAAGGAACCATGACACTACCAATGGAATGAAATAATTTTTCAGTAACTAACCACAAAGAATTGGCTATCTACAAGTTGCCTGATGAACAATTTAAAATAATTGTTTTAAGAAAATTGAGCAAGATTCAAGAGAACACAGAACGGAATACATGAACAAAATAGAAAGATCAACAGACTTGAAATCATAGAAAAATCATAGAAAAATTCTAGAGCTGAGAAATACAATCAATGAAATGAAGTCAATAGACAGCATCAACACAGATTCAATCAAGCAGAAGAAAACATCCATGAACTTGAAGACAGATCATTTAAATTATCCAGTCAAAGGAGAATAATTTAAAAAATAAAAGGAATGAAGAAAGCTTGTGTTATTTATGGGATATCATCCAGAGAATTAATATATGCATCATGGAAATCCTAGAAGAAGAGAGAAAGGTGCAAAGATTATTTAAAGAACTGATAGCTAAAAACTTCCCAAATTTTGGAAGAGATATAAACATCCATTCATATACGAAGCTCAAAAATCCCCTCAAACAGGTACAACTGAAAGAGGACTTTGATGAGTTACATTACAATCAAACAGTCAAATTCAAAGACAAAGAGAGATTTTGAAAGCAGTGAAAGAAAAAATACATCCAAGAGAGCCCCATAAGACTGTCAGTGAACTTCTCAGCAGAAACTCTGCAGGCAGTGAGAGGTGGGATGATATACTCAAAGTGCTGAAAGAATAAAGCTATCCACCATGAATGTTTTACTTGTCAAATTTTCCTCCAGAATCTAAGGAGAGATATATTCCCATACAAATAAAAGCTAAAGGAGTTCATTACCACTAGATTTATCTTAAACTAAACACTAAACAGAGTTCTTTATGCTGAAAGGAAAAGATGTTAATTAGTAACATAAAAACATAAAAAAGTATAAAGCTTATTAGTAATGGTAACCATATAGTGAAATTCAGAGTACTGTAATATTGTAATTGTGGAGTGTAAATCACTTTTAACTCTGATACAAAGGTTAAAAGGAAAATAATTAAAAATAACTATCGTGGCAATATTTTGTTAATGCTTACAATATAGAAAAAATATAACATGAAACATCAAAACCAAATGTGAGGAAGAAGAAAAAGTGTAGAGTTTTGGTATGTAATTTGTTATCAACTTAAAATAGATTGTTATAACTATATTTTATGCAAATATCATGGTAATACAAAAAGAAAAAAAAATCTATAGCAAACACACAAAATTAAAAAGAGATAAATAAAAGCATTAATTTTTTAAAAAATCATCAAATCACAAAGGAAGACAGCAAGAGGCAGAAAGGGGCAAGAAAACTACAAAACAGCCCAAATACAATTAAGAAAATGGAAATAGTATTGACATATCAATAATTACCTTAAATATAAATGGATTACATTTTCCAATAAAAATAGAGTGGGGAATGAATAAAAAATGAGGCCCAACTACATATTATCTGTAAGAGACTCACTTCAGCTTTGACACACAGAAATGAAAGCAAAGGGATTTTAAAAGATATTCTATGCAAATGGAAACCTAAGAAACCTAAGGAGTAGCTATACTTAAACAAATAGACTTTAAGTCAAATATTGTATCAAGAGACAAAAAGTTTATTGTATAATAATAAAAGGATCAATTCTCAAGAAAATAAAACAATTGTAAATATATATGCACCCAAAATTGAAACATCTAAATATATAAAGCAAGTATTAAAGGAACTAAAAGAATAAACAGAAATACAATAATAAGAGACTTCAATGCCAATTTCAACAATGGACACATCATCCAGACAGAGAATCAATAAGGCAACACTGGACTTTACTACACTGTAGACCAGATGGGCGTAGCAGGCACAGCCAGCACGTACCAACCAAAACCAGCAGGATACACATTCTTCTCAAGCACACACAGAACGTTCTCCACTAACATGTGGAGTCTAATAAAGTCAAACTCATAGAAACAGATCAGAATGGTACCAGGAGCTGGGGATGAACTGGGGGGTAAGAAAAGATGTTAGTCAAAGAGTATAAACTTTCAGTTATAACTTAAATAAGTCCTGGAGACCTAATGTACAGCATGGTGACTATAGTCAATAATAATGTATTGTGTACTTGAAATTTTGTGAAAATAGATTGTAAGTATTCACACACACACACACACACGCAATAGTAACTATGTTAGATGATGGATATGTAATGAGCTTGATTGTGGTAATCATTTCACAATTTAAACATATATCAAAACATCACTTTGAATACCTTAAATATATTCAATTTTTGTTAATCATACCTCAATAAAGCTGAAAAAAATAAAAATAAAAAATTATTAAATATCCCATGAAGGATGTTAATTGTCTCCCAGCCTCATTCAGGCTCTTCTTGAAATCCTCAAAACAGAATGAAATAGGCTTGGATACCCTGTTCTGTGAGTTTAAATTAAGCTATAGCTGGTTTTCTTCATTAAACATAAGTGGGATGCAGGGAATTTATAGATGCTAGCTGTAAGAAGGTTTAAAAACTTAAAGGCACAGTTGTAAGGCGCATCTCACACATGACCAGCTACAATGTAAGTAAAACTATTAATATTTGTTCCTATGAAATTCACTGTTCACGCATTGTTCTAAACACTTATGTGTATTAACTCACTTCGTCCTAACCACTGCACCATGAGATGGTTAGGATGAACCATTCTCATATGGTACAGATGAGAATACTGAAGCACAAGTGACATTAAGTCACCCTCAGAAAATGCAAGGTGTGGAATTAGAGTCCAGGCAGTCTAGTTCCAAGGGTCACACCCTTAACCTCTACCTTCTGGCTAAATTTTAATCTCTTCTACAAAGATTATGTCAGCTTCTCTACTCTTTCCCTGAAAAGACTATTCAACTTCTGTTGTTAACCAGCATCTTACTTTGAGAAGGCAATTTGAGGATATTCAAAGGCTCTAAGATTCTTGACAAGGCAGATTAGGGTATTGTTCCTGATGGGAATGGTTTCTTTAAATGTCATATGGCATTTTGAACAACTTAATTGTTTTTATGGAGGACTATGCAGGGAGGTAAGTTTGCTTTTTCTATCCACCCCAGTCATTTTAAGGAAAGAAGCTACATTTTTAAACAAAGAAGCTACATTTAATCTTTCAGAGAGAAAATTACCTTGTATTATTGGTACAGAAATCATTGCTATACTATTAATAGTTTGTGAGGTTCTTTAAGCCAAATGGTCTTATGGTTGGGGAAATCTCCCCTCCCCCAAATCTATAAACTTTCAGAAACAAGACAGGAATTGCAATATTTTCTTGTTAGACTCCATAAAGGTTACTTTAGTAGGTCACTTATAAGTTACAGACACATATTCCTGTTGAGGGAAAAGTAATTTGTTGTAATCATTTTTAATTATAGTTATTTTTAATTATCTTTGCTGTATGTGTAAACATTAAAAATACAAACAGTGCTGCTATAGCACAGATGGTTGGTGCTTGTTACCCAGGCTGTCAAGCATAATTTGAACACCACCGCCTCCTTTTCTCTAATTGTAAGGAAAAGCAATAAAGTTGCTCCTTGGAAATGATTTTTATGTTTGAGAAAACTAGCTGTTACTAAAAATGGGAGAACGAATTTACGGACAATTTTGTCACCCCTCTCTCCCTCGATGAAGCTTTGAACTCCTCTCCATTTGAGACCCCTTCCCCCTTAATGGTTCTGGTTTACCCAGGAGTCAACCTAGACCAGCCCACGTTTGGTTTTGCTCCAACTCAATCAACGAATCGAGAACCTGGAATGGTTAAAAAAAATGGGTAGGGAGGGGCAGGACTCTTTTTAAAACCTGAGTGTGTGTGTTGAAGTGGTAATAGAAGTGTGCAGATGGTACCAATGTTCCAAATATCTGGTTTTATTCATGTCCACACACAGAAACCAAAGCAAAATTAAATAACATTCCAAGAATGTAACACTAGGAGCTCTCTGGTGTCAACATATGATTAGAGAAAATAGCTCCAATTTTTTCAGTTATTAACATGAGAACTATTACGTCTGCCACCTGGTGGCCAGCACCGAAGGGATCGAACTCCAGTTTGAATGTCCCTCAAATAGAAGATTAATTTGCTCCGTGAGTTTAGAGCCAAAAGTCAAAGGCTATATCATAATCTAAATGTTAAATCCCTCAGATCAATAAAAAGAAAAAAAAAAAAACTGCTCTTGGCTTAGCTTGATGTTGGTCAATACATTATATTCCCATTTATTTTTTTAAACTATTGTTCAATATTTAATGTTGCCTATCCAGGCATACTGGACTGCAGCCATGGCCAAAAGAAAAAGAGAGAGATTTTCATAATCAGCTTTGCACAGAAAAAAATGTTTTCTACAAACATGGAATTATAACCAAAAGAATAATTCAGGTTCCTAGGGAAGGGATTCTACCCACAAAGATGAAAATGAGCATAAAATATTTAAAAGAAAATGGTCCAAGAGCAGTCCATATCTGCTTTGGTGGTAATTATGGGGTAATAACCATCTACACTGACTCCTCCATCCTTACTACCAATCATTCTGATGATCTGGGAGGTCAGAAAGAACCTGCAATAAAAATAACCATGATATTTATTTCTGAACTTCTGTACTTCTGTCTTAGGTCATTTAAGTACTAATCTATAGAAAGATACACGCAGCGCAACACATAAATATTTAGGTATTCTCTTCTCACATACAGATACATGAGATAAGTTAATGAGATTGAGAGTCATTTAGTCAGAAGTTGAGGAATAAAACTTAATTTGAAAGAAAAAAGTGGCATTCTTTTTAGTCCAAAAATACTTGTTAATGATGAGTATTGAGATAACTAAAACTCAAATTTTAACTTATCACTGGAGGTGCCAGATGGACAGTACCAGAGTACAGGTCTGTTTTTATCATAGAAACAAGTTGCAAAGAAGACTCTGCCATTTTGTGTCAATCTTCTTTTTAATGATGAAATTGCCCTTATTAAAACCATAGTACATTGCTGAGAATATCCATGAGTTATAGAGCACTCTCCTCTTAAATTTGGAATGTGGGAAATAGTATGGTCAGGCTTAAACTCCAGTTACATAGAATATAGCCTGTAATGAATAAGCTAGCAGTGAACAATTTTTCACACCCGTTATTTAAGTTAGTGTCTATTACATGAGTCAGAATTTTAAAGTCTGTACTCTAAAAGCTTATTTTAATTGTATAAACAAGTAATTTAATTATATGTATAGTGTTTAGATAGTGAGTTCAGCAATATTCTTTATTTGATTTTATTGTTGATAGTATTACAGATGTCCCCCATTTCCCCCCTTTACCCTCATTCTCCCAGGCCCTGCCCCACCCCAGGCCTTCACCACACTATTGTTGGTGCCCATTGGTTATGCATATATGCATATAAGTTCTTTGGTTAATCTCCCTTCTGGAATATGTCAGTCTGTTCTATGCCTCCATGCCTCCGGACCTATTTTGCTCATCACTTTATTATGTTCATTAGGTTCCACTTATAAGTGAGATAATGTGATACTTGTCTTTCTCTGACTGGTTTATTTCACTCAGCATAATACTCTTTAGGTCTATCAATACTTTGCAAAGAGTAAGAAATCCTTTTTTATAGCTACATAGTATTCCACTCTGTAAATGTACCACAGCTTTATCATCCACAGAACTTTGAAGTCTGTACTATAAAAGTTTAATTATATGAACAGTAATTTGATTATATTTCCAGTGTCTAGATAGTGAGTCCAACAATATTCTTTAGAAAACTTAAGGGGCCTGAGAAGAAGTCCATGGACTTGCTTCTGACTTACAATCCTTTATAAAACAACTATATATAATACAAATTCAAAAAATGTTTAAAAGCATCATTGAGTTGGTAAAAAATACATACACATGAAGATAAAATTGAATGGAAAGAAAGAATCCAGAGAGGTAAATCAGTATTGTAGCCAGTTTTGCCTTAAAGACAAAAGTCAAAATCCAGCCTCACACAGCTTCCAAAGCAAATAGAAGACAGATATTTTCCTTAACACTGGTATGGTCCCAGAACCCTGGGATGCAAATGGCATGATGGGAAATGAGAGAGGAAATTTTCCTGACAGAAGAATACAACAAGGAAACTTCTTGTTCTGACTTTGGAGCCAAATGGAGGAAAGAAAAGCCTCCCTTGAGAATGCATCGCTACACGCCAATCCTCAGGAGATTCCAATACTAATTCACTCGTTCTTTTGTTATTCCAAAAATCCCTTAAATTTCATGTTTATTGCTCTTGTTTTAGGATTGGTGGCACTCCTTGTACCTAGCAGAAGTAAATGCTGCTCTTCATGAGAAAAACTCAGCTGTCACTCAGAGCACCCCCAAAATCTCAAAAAATAAATTTCCAGAAATCATAGTCCACATTCAAAAGTTAGGACACATCCCCAACAACACAGTACCATGAGCGAGATCCAGCAGAAATACGTACATAATCAAACACACAAAAACTTCCAAGTGATCAGTTACATAATAAGTGTGCTGCTATATATAGAAATATAATAACTTCTGGGAGCACTCTTTTTCTCAGCTTTTCACTCATTCACCCTATTGCTCCCCTGAGCTCTCAGTCACTAGCTTGGTACTAATTCATCTGGCTCTCTTTGTTGTCCTTGAAGTCCATTGAAATGTTGTTTTCCGATCTACTGTCCTCAGCCTGTTTTATAATATATAATAAAGGTCATACAAGTTGAATGAATACTAGCACTAGTTAAAAATAAATTCCCCTTTCTTAAAAATCTCTCTTAGCTTTAAAATTACAAAGATAATTGTTCATTGGGTCATTCACGCTAAGAGCCAAGTCAATGTCGGACCATTTTTCTCAAGGTGATTATAAGCAATTGGTCAGCTTGCATCTAGTATGAATGCTTAGATTAGTGTGTTCTGCTCCAATATATTTTCCACTTTTAAAAATATTTTTCTGTCCCAGTCAGCTATTTTTTATGGTTCAGAAGTTGAATAGTAGAAATGGCTTCTTAAATTTATTATTCTAAGAATAGTTATAAACTTATGAATATGGCTGATTATAATATAAGGAGTGCTGGTTAGATAGGTTGTTCCTGAGAAAATAGTTTGCCCTGTGAAGGATTCCTGCTACTGGCTATCAGAAAGCCTGAAGGCAAATTTGAGGTCTGCTCTGATCAAGTTTATTAGGACTTAAGCCATACATTTTTTCCCCCACAACTTCTTTCTTCACTGTTTTTCTCAGGTATGTATAATTTATGTTCTCTTACCATACTGCACACATCTTCATAAGCTCAGTCTTCTTCGAAAAAGGTGGATTGAAAGTAAACTAAAATATTCCTATATAAATCTGCATTACATAAGCCAAATATGTTCTGCACATAATGCATCGTGTTATGAACTCTGAAGACACACAAGAAAACTGGAAAACGTGTTACTATTAACAAGAATTATAAGCATACATACATAACCTCTCTCCTCACGTGAAACAGTGATGCACAATTTGCAAATATGCAACCATTAGAGAAATTTACGCGTAAATTAAGAACAAACATCTGCTAGGAGGAGCCAAATGGGAAGTAAAGAAAGGAATTAGAAAAGACGAATAGGTGATTACCCTTTGAATAAAAAGTGAGACATGGTTGAAAGATGAGGGGAGCCTTACAGAAAGAGAATGAAAGAGTGGAAGGCACAGACGTGGAAGCAAACACGTCATACGGAGAGCCGTACGATTACATGACTGTGTTAAGGGCCCATATAGATGCCTTAGGCTGATGAGAGCAGGATTCAAAAGGAGAAAAGTGGAGAGCCTTACGTTTGATTCAGTAAGAAACCCGGAGCCACATCATCCTGGAACAAGAAAGAGATGTAATGAAACAGTGTTTCAGGAAGATTAATTTTGTAAGCACTATGAAGAATGGATTGGCATGAAACTGAATTGAGGGAGAACCACTAGGAGTCTGTTGAAATAATCCATGTGTGAAGTTATGAGGGCCAGGATAAAAATGGTAACTGCTGAAATGGAAACAAGTAAAAAAAAAAAAAAAAAAGTAGAGAGTCATTATATGAAGCATCAGCAGTCTCCAACTTTAAAGGGAATCCAGCTGAGAACTGGAGGTCAAACTGACTGTATGGAAGCGTTAACCATGCTCATAACAGTGCATATGTCGTTATCTGTTTCTTCAGACCGAGGGGTTTACAAATAATGAACCCCGTGTCTACAATTCCTACCAATTCTAAAATAATCTCCCAGTTGCTATAATTTGTGCTCTGATGATTTCATGACAATGGTTTTTTCTTGATTCTAATTATATTGATCATTTCTGAAATAAATCACTGATTCTATCAACTCTCTGAAATTTGTCTTGTGTTCAGCTTCTTCTTTACAAAGTGTTTCAGCTTGTACCATAGATGAAAGATAAACCTAAAAAAAAAAATCCAAGGTATTATATTGCTCTGCCCAAAGGTTATATATAGTAACAGATATTTTTACATGTTACCTGCTATTTATATTTGGAATCTCCAACAGCATTATGCTCCCTAGGTCTGATGAAGATGACTGATTTTACCAAAATTCATGTTTTCCTATCTTCCTAGACACCAAACTTGACTACATTTTCCTTCAGCGTGGCAACGTGACTGAGTTCCTGCTAATGAATTATTAGTAGAATTGATATTCAGCACTTTGGGGTCTTGTCCATACCCACTCTATGGAAGTCTATGAATTTCAATTCCAAGTGACCTTGTAAACCACCTGCCCAAGTTGTTAAGACCTCAATCAGTTTAGATCCCTAAAGCATTGCACAAACCCCTCTCTTAGGGCAGACTTGTTACAGTCTTGGACTCTTATGTGAATGAAATAAAAATTTCCCCTTGTGCTTCAGACATTATATAGTTTAGGGTCTATTTGTTAGTAGTTAGCCTATGCTAACAGACTAGGTACTAGGTTTTTCCATGAACATGCTATTTGACAGAAACTGTAGTTCAGTCCTTTGAGATGAGAGTAAATACCAGTTTGAGTATCAAATTCCAGCCAAAATTGGAAATGGTTTTAAAAAATACTCATCTCTCTTTCCTGTGGCCTTGGAGCTGGGGCTGCTTGTTGTTAGTGTACAGCATGGGAAGTCTTAGGAGCTGGATCTAGAAGGCTATTTTCAGGATCACAAAACCACATACAAAAGATAAAGCAAGTCTCTAATGAAAGATATAATGAAAGATGAAAGAGTAAGATGCAGAGTTTATCAAAATGAGCATGCTTCAATAGTGGATGGTGGATTGGTAATGAAAGGTAGAAAAACAAATCGGAATATTTGTGACTACCAAAACTGTGTGTCAAAAAGAGAAACTATTAGATAATACTTGATATCTTGCCCCCTTCCTTTTTATTGCTTTGTAAATATTTTTGATATAGGGCATCTATAATTTACACACATTCTAAATTACAGTTTGATAAATTCTTACAATGTACACATACCCTCTTGTACACTTCATTCATAATCAGTTACTCTTCTGGCTTTTATCATTACAGATATATAAATAAAAGTATGCAGAACGTATTATACAGTGGGTGTTTCTTTTGTTCAATATTGACCTAGAATTGTATATAAAATACCGATTTTTCAATATTATTGAAATAGTTTTTCTTGTTTTGTATTTTCTTCTCTGAACATACCAAAATTAATTTATTCATTTTAATATTGATGAATATTTGGGTTCTTTCCAGTTTGCAGCTATTATAAATAATGCAACTAAGAAAATCATTGTGCAATTATTTTGGTGCATATTTGCATGTATCGCTGTTGAGTACAAGTGGAATTGCTGGATCATAAGATATTGCTATGTTCACTTTAGAAAATATTGACAGTTTTCCAAATTTACTTTAGCAATTATCATGGCCACTGGCAGCATACAAGAGTTCCAGTTCTCCCATAACTCTGCCAATACTTGATATTATAAGTTTGAAAAACATTGGCCATTCCAATAATTAGCTTTGGAGAAGGTAATGATTGGGAAGCGGCAAGTGAGAGACTTTTAGAATTATAATTGTACCTAATCCTTTCTAAAACTGATAATGTTAGTTCTTTTTAGTTTAGGCATTCTAGTGGGTGTGGTATGGTATATCATTTTGATTTTAATTTGTATTTCCCTGATAGTTTGGGATGTTGACCTTTGTGTTTATTGACCACCCAAATATCTTAATTAGTAAGGTCTTTAGTTATGGTTTTGCCTCTTATTTTCCTGGGTGTTTTTGCGTTAAATATCTATTTGCCACAATTTTTATATATTCTAGATATAGACATATTCTTTTCTAAGCTGTGGTTTGTCTACTCATTTCCTTGAAAATGTTTTGATAAGTAAAATTTTAAATTCTGGTAGATATCCAAATCATCCATTTTTTTTTCTCCCTAACATGAGCAGTTTTCTTAAGAAATCTTTGGCTATCTCAGAATTAGAAAGATACTGGTGTTTGTTGTATTCTAGAAGGCTATTGTTGCAGCATTTACATATAAGGCTGTAGTCTAGATCAAATAAGTTTTTGTATATAATGGTAGATATTGAGGTTCATTATTTTTTCCATGTGGCTATTTCATTGTTAAAGCACATTTCTTAAAAACAAACAAACAGCTTTTTTCCCTATTAAGGTGACTTGATTCTTTGTTTAAAATTAATTGAACATAGAAGTATGGGCCTACTTATGGACTATTTATTCTGTTGCATATCTGTGCTTATGCCAAACCACAGTTTTATTCAACATGGCTTAATATTAACTCTTGATTCAATATAGTAGATTGTGGCTAGTCTAGATCCTTTGTATTTCCATATAAATTTTAGAATCAGCTTGTCTATTTCTACCAAAGAAAGCCTGCTAGGATTTTGTTTGTAATTGTGCTCAATTTATAAATGGGCAGAATATTGTCAATCCATCAACATGGTGTATATCTATATTTATTTAAACATTCTTTACTTGTCTTCAGCAGTGTTTTATAGTTTTTAGGAAACAAATTTTTCTAATCATTTGTTATATTTATTCTTAAATATTAGTTTTTATGCCATTTTAAGTTGAAGTTGTTTAATTTTGTATTTTAACATTCATGCAATTTTATAGAAAAAAAAATGCTTTTTGTATATTGTCCTTGTAGCCTGAAACCCTGCCCATTTCAGGGGAAAGAAATTAGGCTGCAGCTTTGAAAGTAGTATAAAATAATTTTAATTATGTATGTATGTATGTGTGTGTATAATATATATGTAAATACATACATAGATATATTGAAGAAGTATATATTACTATATACTATATTCATAGTAAATTGAAGAAGTTATCTGCCATTTCTAGGTTTTTGAATTTCAATTACATTTTGAATTTTTCAAATGTTTTTTCTTGTTTATTAAATTATCATTGATTTTTTTCCTTCTTTAATCTGTTATTATGGTAAATTATATTGATTTTTCCAACATTAAACCAACTTTGCATTTCTGGTAAAAGCTCTTCTTGTTCATGTTATAGTATCTTTTTACTATGTTATTGGCTTTGATTTTCTAATATAATTGATTCTTATTTTTTGTGGTATTTATGTTCTATGAAGTCACCACAAACATTGAATTAACCAATATGGAATCATTACAATTTGGGAAGTATAGACCTAGGTTACTGCAAGCTTCTGTTCACAACATTTTTATCATCCAATTAATATTTAACCTTGTTTTTCTGTTTTTCTGTGCAAAGACACTTTAATATATATTGTTGTTGATTCATTATCATAGAATTTATGGCCAACAGTGGCATAACTGGACCTGGAGTTCAACTTGTTGAAGAGTTTCTAAATATGGCATCAATTTTTAAAATAGATACAAAGTTATTTTTATTTTAAAATTTTTATTTCTTCTTTTGTTAGTTTGGCTTATTCTGTTTTAAAAATAATTTATCTATTCTTTTCTAACTTGTCAAAAACATTGGCATAAATTTGTTCATAGTGCCCACTTATCCTTGTGATATCTATAGAATCTATGGTGCTATTGTCTCTCTCGATATTATTAGTAATTTGTATTTTCAATTTCTTGATCAGTCTTTCTAGAAGTTTATCAACTTATCACTCTTCTCAAGGAATCAACTTTTGAATGTGTTGATTAATGTTTCTTCAGTTTCTACTTAATTGTAATTATTTTTCTTTCTTGAATTTTTACTTTAGGCTTGGTTTGAACTAGAATAATTGATTTTAAATTATTTTTTTCTAATAGAAACATTTAAATAAATAACTTTACCTCTCAGCACTGTTAGCTGTATCCCACACATTTTAATATATTGTGTGTGTTTTTCATTCAGTTTAAAATATTTTCTAATTTCTCTTTTAATTTCCTTGTAACTTACTTGTTACATATAATACCTGAAACATATTCATATATTTTTCTGCTATTGATGTCTAAATTAACACAGTTATGGCTAGAAAATATACTCTGCCTTATTTCAGTTCTCCAAAATTCATTTAGACTTGTTTTTGGCATTTCTGAACTTGCTGAATACATGTCCATTAGGTAAATTTTAATATATTTATGAAATCATCCAATAGTCTCCAAATTCATGTCTACATGCATATAGACTCTTTATACATAAATTTTTGGTTAGTTTTTGCATGGTCTATTTTTCCCATTCTTTACTTTCAACCTCTCTGTGTCCTTACATTGGTGGTTTGTCTCTTTTAAGCAGTAAATATTGTAATCCCTTTAATTTACTCTGAAAAATGTCATTTCTATTTAGATTGTTGAGTTTATTTGGATTAAGTTCATTTTCATTTAATCTATCTACTGATATGTGTGGTTTTAAATTCCTGACTTGTTGTTTTCCATTTGCCTAATTTCTTCTTTGTTTATTTTTGCCATTTTTTATTATTTCATTTTGTAAAAATCTATCACTCTAGTATTACTTTCTTTTAGTAGTTACCTTAGACTAGAATTCTTATCAATTTCTGGACAAATCAATGTTCTTAATACACTTTTTTGTGCTATTGTTTAAGGTATTTTAAATCTACATATGCTTTAAAACCCGTAAGATATTTTAAAACTCAATGTCAGTTTAGGCTTACTTATGAGATTTTGGATTCTAGTGGTCTTCATTTCTTCTTACATTTTCATGTATTCATTTGACATTTTCATTTGCTTGAAGAACTTCCTTTAGAAATTTAGTTTGGGCCTGCTGGCAACTCTTATATCTATTTTTATTTGTACAAAAATATTTTCATCTTTGTATTTTGAAGGTATTTTGGGCAAGCATTTTTGACAGTTATTTTTTCCTAGAACTTTAAAATTGTAACTTCATTGTATTCTCTCCTCTTGAAAAATTTGCTCTCTGTTATATTGTTCCTCCTTTAAAAATTATATGTACGCCTTGGCCGGTGTGGCTCAGTTGGTTTTTATGTATTTCTGTGCACTGAAAGGTGCTAGGTTTGAATCCAGATCAGGGCACATACCCAGGTTGAGGGTTTGATCCCAAGTCAGGGCTCATGTAGGAGGCAGCTGATTGATGTTTCTCTCTCATATCGATATTTTCTTCTCTCTCTCCCTTCCTTTTTCTAAAATCAATGAAAAGCATATCCTCAGGTGAGGATTAAAATAATAATAAAAAATAAATAAATAAAAATGAAATGAAATGTATCAAATAATCTGTATCAATTATTTCCACAGAAAGAAATCTGGTAGAGTTGGTTATGTGACTAATTATAATGTCTAAAACATTATCAATAAAAATGAAGAAAGTAAAATTAAGTCAGTCAAATCAAGTTGATTATTTTCTTTTGATTTTGGTACATTGGCTTGCTATCTAATTGGCTAGTGGTTGAAACTCATTATTAAATCAACTCTTGTTAAAAAGAAAATTATTGCTATCTATCTATGGTATCAAGCTTAAGGAATCTCATCTGTGTTCCAGTCTTCAAGGATGTAAGTTAGTTTTGCATATAAGAGAGTCGACTCAAAAATACTGCACGTGTCCCATGAGGGCAGTTTCCAATCATTAGGCTGTATATGAGCATTTATTCTAGGCTATAAAACAAATAATGTATTAATCATGAGAATGCTGAAGATTACACTTTTTTTTTTTTAAGTTACAAATTAGAGAAGATTATAGATTATGCTTGTAACAGAATCCTTTGCTTTTGTTTGCATTAGTGGATGCTGACAGACAATTATTTATGGGTCTCTTGTGTTTCTATAGATCTTATGAACAGAGACACTGACTGCCCATTGTTCTGGGCTATATTTCCAAACATAATTGTATAGTGAAGAGCCGTGGAAGGTTGCCATAGCATCTCCCTAGAGCAAAGGAAAGTTTGGCTTACAGCCTTGAGAAATAGGATGAGTGTCCCCCTCTGGAGTAACAGGCAGGCATGCTCACTGTCCAGCACATAGGACTCAGGTTCCCTGAAACCAGGGTCCCTGCCTTGAATCTAATTTGTGAGCGCAGGTATTACCTGGCCTTCATCCCCGTGGGAATCAGAGCTCAGGGAAGGAGCCTAACAATATGGCAGCCTAGCAATTGATATTATCATGAGTAGTAAGATGTCCTCTCTCTCTGACCCAGGAGAACTGTGTTTTGGGCGACATCTGAAAACCTTTGGCAGGCTAACCTGTTAGCTGGCAGGTAGGGTCAACTTGCGCCCCTTCACAGTTTCTACACAGAGAAAAGAGAACTCAGTCCTAGAAGCACTTCTAGAAAATAACAGCAGGCACTAGACAGAGGGAGAATTGTTGGAGAAGGAATAAGCTTCTTTTCATAGGATTGCTTAGATTTACATATCTATGATCCTGGACTAGTTATTGCCACTTATCTGATCTGAAGGCTAACATAAAAGTGATTCATTATTTAACATGCTGTTGTTATTTGTATTTCTAATATCTTTTTGTTTCTTTCCTATCATAGAGCCAAATTTGGAGGCTAAGTCTATGTTTATTTATTTAAAAAGTTTCTTTAATGTGTTTTATTTCACTAAATTTTAAATAGTTTAACCAATCTACCAAAGACTCTATATCTCATGTCCAATAAAAAAAAAAGCAACAAAAATTTACCTATTGTCTAAGTCAATATTATGAATCAATATTATAGTAAAATAATTAATTTCCTTTTTTGAAAGTGTTATCTCCATTTTATATTTCATAATTCTGTTCAATTTCTATGTATTTGAATTCACTATTTTTCTTAGTTGATTTTAATATTAATTGATTTATTTATAAAAATGTGTCACTACATGTTTGATTTTCAATAGAAATATCCTATTGAAATGAGATATTCAATGGAATATGATTGGCTTATAAAATAATAATAAAAATTAAAATTTACATGATTCAAAACCAATTCTAACATGAAACATAGAGAGTCTGGTCATTTAGAATGTCAAACTGGGGAGCAACAAATGTGTTTTCCCTGTTCAGGTCATTAACATATGATCTACTTGACATAGATCATATGTTAGGCTGTCTTTGTGTACTCTCCAAATGAATTTAAGTTAGCAGTCTAGAGAAAATTTTACCCTTTTCTCAGAGGGAAAAAAAAAGCTTATTAAAATTAGGAAATTACATATTTAAATATCCAATACCAAGAACAGCAGGTATCTTTAACCTAAATTATCTTTCCTCATGTTGACATTTGAAATCTCAATGTACTCACGTGGAACATTTCATCATTTCCTTAACCCTAGTTTCTGCAGTATTTTTCTGTACAATGTTCTATGCTGCTCTCCATATAACATAAGACATTAGCGAGTGTGAGAGAAACCTTAGGAAGTGTGAATGTCACTTTTGTGGATTTCCTCACAGTCTTTCTTTGGTGCCTGCTAGTAAACCCACTTAATCAGCACCCTGATAAGTGGTGCATCCACGTAATTGGAATAATTGCCAAGGAGAAGAATCAGCGTAGTTCATTTCAATGACTCCAGACAATGGATAAATTGCTCACAGAGTCCATTTAAATAGCACCCCTGATGTTGTCTGTAGGCCTAAAACAGGTGTGAATTGGTACTTGCCAGCACGAACTTCCCACTGTGTAACCTTTCCTTGGCATCACGCTGCTTTCCTGTTCTACTGCAGCTGCTAAATTAGGTTAACTTACTTTGGATGAGAAAGTTCAAGTCCTTGAAGCTCTGATTCCTCAGCAATGTCCTCACATGAGCAATATACCAATAATAAAAGCAAGAAGTAGGCGTTTTGGAAGAGTAATTAAGTAATTAGATGGTGAAAGAGAAAAATGAAATGCAGTCAATATCTTTAAAAAAACTCAAAACACTACAATATCAGAATAATTCTCAGGCTTCCAATAAAAAAAGCATACCAGAGCACTTACGTCTCAATTATATATCTTCTGCAAGTTATATTAGAAGCTTGAATAGTTTTGCAGAAGAGGAGATAGGTGGCACAATATCTCTTTCTAATTTTTGTGGTTTATATTGTTGCATATGTGGGTATGACCTTTTGCAAATCAAGATGAGTGATTAATTAACACATTTATCTTTTATTTCAGAATCTGTGCTAATTAAGCATCTTCTACTATGGTGTGGGGGTTTTTCCAGTTTCTTTTAAAATGAAATCCATATGCAAAGTGTCTCTGTCTTCCTACATGTTTGTTTATCTATCTTGCAAACCTGTTTGCTGAAATCCGTTCATGAAAGACATTGAGGCTGGAGATCTAAGAGTAGAGTCAGGGGAATTAGGACTAATTTCCCTGGAGTTCCTGAAGTACTTTCTCACCATAAACTTGGGCACCTTTCAAACTGATGGGCTTCCCGAACTCTAGAAGAGAAGGGTAGGTGGCATGCTAGATATCATTCATGGAAAGCCCTTTTTTCAGATGAGGATTTTAAATCCTAGACAGACGTAGGTTGGTTTGAGTTCTCTCAGCTAGTTAGTGGTAGAATCAGGCTTCTCTGGTTCTTTTCTAAGAACCTTCACATTCTTCTCCAGCTCCATAAGAAAGTAGCTATTTTGTCTTACATGAAATAGATAATGTATGCTGAAGAGTAAACAGTTCATGTGTTTTGATCTGCAGTACTGTTTCTACATGCTTTTGCATTCTAAGCTCTTACTCAAACAATCATTTTCACATCCATTCAATTCACTCTATCAGCAACATGTATGAGTTCCTATTATATTTCAGGAACAGTGATGGGCCCCAGAGATTCAATGAATTGTCATGTCCCTGCTTTCAGGGATTTCACAGCAAAGTGAACGATACATTTAATTGCCACCCTTCATGACTCTGCTATATAACAGGCATCGCTCGTGGGCTTTGCATAACGCCTTATTTAACCTTCACTGCAACCTTAGGAAACAGGTAGTATTGACTACATTACACAGATGAGAAAAATGAGTTTCAAACCTGCTTAGCCACTAAGTGGCAGAGGCAAGTTTTTCATCTGTTGACTCAATCCAAATTCCCTTTCTTTCCCATGCCATCATTTACCCTGTAAAAAGCTAACTTTGCTCATGTGGTTTAGCTCAGGACACAGAGCTGGAAGGAAAGGAATGGAAGCCTTCCCTTCCACTCTAATTAATGAACTAAACTTGAGGATGGTTCCTCTCAAACAGTTCCTTTGTTTAGCCTTTCATGTGGATGTTATGGTCAGATTTTGAAGGAGTGGAAATGTAAATAAACCGCACAACATCACCATTACGATTACTAAGGAGAAATTTTATGCAGGTGAATGACAAAGGCAACATGGCAAAAAATAGACTATCGAAAGAGCAACAGGTAGACCTGAACAGAAAGAGTGAGATCAGCTATATGTACATGACCTGGTTACATATATATGAACATCAAATATTTTGGACAGCAAATCACAAAGTCTCAAGAAGCCACTGCTTATCACCTAGAATACAGAGCAGGGTGAAGGGCTCGGGGGTAAGAACCTGAGAATCAGGGCCCAGTGAGCAACCTCTGATCAACACTTTAAATGTAAACATGAAAACAATATTGCAGCTTTAAATTTTACAATCTACTGAACTTAACAAATATTTAATGAGTATTACATTACTCATGCCATCCCTAGCTCTGAATTTATATCCATGGAACACATCCCAAGAATTTATATTTTAATTTATCTTCTTTAAATATTGGCACAAAGGTACACTGTATTGTCCTACAACATTTCAATTCTGATCTCTCAATTGTGTATTATAATTTTGCTTCACAAAAACATATCTATAGTCTTTAAACATTGAAACAAAAATCAAACTGTTATTCAGATTAAAGGGAATTTTCCTGAAAAATATCTAATGTAACGGTATTATTTTTGAACAGATGGTAAATCTTAACTTTTATTTTTGCAATGCACATATTGTTAACACTTGACCTGGTATGTTCCCTTTGGATAATGATTGTAACATGATAAAGCGAAGGAAAAACTGCTAAAACTGTTATCCTGTTAGCAACTAAGATTAATTTGATAGAGCAAAGCGTTGCTAAATAATCTGGCAAACCATGAGGTATTTTGTATGTCTATTTTAAGAATGTAAACTAGTCATTCTAAAGGACAGTGACAAGCAGTTATGTTGCAAATTTCAGATTAATTAAAATGCCGTTTAACAGGCCCTATTAGAATGCAAGCGTTTTTCACAATTGCTGTCACAAGCTGGGTTTCAGTTTTGTTTGCCGGGTTCCTATTTACTTAAGTCTTTCTTTTCCCACATCCCCAGCTTCCATTCCACTGCACTGAAGTGAACCCAAGCACAGTAACATTAGCCTAATGCATGAGCACAATGAGGTGAAGGAAAAAAGACTGAAGAAGTCTAATTACTCTAGTTTCGTAGAATGCGCTTCTAAGGCTAAGTTCAGACTAGGGCAATTACCCGCCTAATTGCTCCAGTCTGAAAAGATGTTTTCAGCAATATGAGGGGAAAACATGCAAATTCAGTGGATTGGTGTGATCCCTATTGCCCTTTTTATTAAAGAAAAACCCCATGAAGTACTGAGATGACATTCCTTGAACATACTTCTAATGTAACACAAAGCCTTTCCTGATAGACTGCAAGCCAGTGTAGAATCGCATGTAAATCCATGTACTAACCTCACTCTAATAACTGATCAGTGAGCAGAAAGAGTGTCTCTAAAAATACACAGCCTGCATTTGTAGAGATGAATCTGGCAATATAAAATCTAATGAATATTTTTAAAAAAACACACAAAAAAACCCCTTTTTGTTCCTTTTTTTTTAAAAAAAAATTATGTCCTAATATAGCTAAGTTAGTTTTATAACCTAAGCTCTTAAACTGCAAGGTCTATGTATCTGAGTTAGAACTGATTGTGTATATAGACACAAACCAGCACATGGAACATTGTGCTGATGTAATCAAGTGATGAGTATTTATTGTTTCAATTTGTCTAGCACGTTATATAAAATAACATATCTTAGTAGTATTTTAATATGTTTGCTAACTAGATTTGCATTGATGGACAGATTAATACATGAGAAAATTATTAATTACAGTTTTATTCAGGCTAATGTGGACAAGTTAGAGGATATAGACTTTATTTTATTAGATACCAGAAGTTTGATCATCCTTAAGTTGTTCTCAAATATTGCTTTTCCCCCATGCAATCTACTTTAACCTTAGGCATAAAAGAATTCCCCCTTCTGGAAAGGTAAGTTTTCCTACAGAAATGTGTCTTCTGTCTGAAGTTTAAAATTGTGCCCAGCTGAACTAAATATTCTATGAACTATTAAGTATACATTATGATAAAAGAGCAATAGTCATTAAGGTCATCACACTTGAGGCTTCCATTTGAACTTCCTTTGGGTTCAAGGCAGACAAAAATCTTTTGTTTTACCTACTTTCTTCCTCAGCCCAGAGGCAATGTAAGGGGTATAAGAAAGAAAACTTCTCCCAAGGTTTTTGAAAACTTTGAAGACTAATGATAGCAAAGGGCTGCAGTTTGAAACATGAAAGGTCAGGGTAGCCTACTAGAGACACAGCAAATATATAACTTCTTATGGGAATCTTCGAGGCGTGAGATTATTCTGAGATTTCAATCTCATAGTTAAATAGTAATATATCAAAAAGACGGAGAAAATAGTTGCTTTATAAAATGTTCAGGAGCCAGTCATTTAACTCTCACAAAATGTCAGTAGCTTTATTCACAGGCCTTAAACTTAGGAAACTTGAGATATGAGTATTTAAGAAAACATCCTTCAAAAATAAACAAACTTTCTTTTAAGATTAACTTGAAATGAAACATTAAGTGAGTCATTTTCGCAAAGCAATTATTTGCCCATTTCCAACCCCTGAATGAATCCATACAGAAACAAACTGGTCAGATTCATACATCTGCCACCAAAGAGTTACCTTTTGTAAAGTCCCTGGGGACATAAAATATATTTACCAGAATTTCTGAAAAGTTGAATCACAGCCTTAAGTTTCTTGGGCCCCAGTCACCAATCACTGATAAGATGCTATTATCACCATCTGTATGAGATATATCTAATGCTCTGGCCCACATCTTGGCCTCATCTCTGATTTCAGCCAAGTCAGGACACTCCTGTGAAGGTTTTAACTCACTTTTTTTTCCCTCCCAACAATGTCTCTTGCCTTAGCTGTTGGTGTCTTAGCTTTCTTTTTTTTTTTTTTAAATATATCTTTATTGATTTCAGAGAGAGGAAAGGAGATGGAGAGATATAGAAACATCAATGATGAGAGAGTCATTGATCGGCTGCAGCCCCCAACCCGGGCATGTGCCCTGACTGGGAATTGAACCCCGATCGCCTGGATCCTAGGTTGACGCTCAACTGATGAGCCACACCCGGCCGGGCGGTGTCATAGCTTTCTGTATCCTACTCTCTACCCACACTTGAATAGCATGGAAGTGTAGGGAAATTGATGGGATGACTTTTAACCAACGGTGAACTCAGATGGATGAATAATAACCCCTTCATTGTGTCTTGGGTGGACAATTCTAAAAGACACTTTGTACTTTTAGCACCATCTCAAGGCCTCAATTGCCCACACTAGTCACCTCAATGAAGCTTTTCTCCCCTCTCTCTCTTCTGACATCCACCCCAGCTCTTCAGAGTTACCTTCCAAATACCACCTGAAATAAATCAGACTTGCTTTCAGGGGAATTTAAACTAAAGCACAATCAAATCATCACACGGGTATTTGTTACACCAGGTTTATATCTAAGAAAATTTATTTTTTTTCCATACTCACGGGGTCATAAAAAGACTCCTTATTTTATTACTATGCACCATTTCTCTTTGTTTACTAACTGTGTAGGCTTTAGCTACCTGCATGCTGTGCTGAATCTGCCCATCCCTCCATATGTGCAGCCACCTTAACTTGCCTTATTAAGGATACACTTCATCCTTCAGAGCCTTTCTGAAGACTCCCCATCAGAGTGTTCCAAGTCTGTGTCCCTGGCCCTAGAAACCTTCTTTCTGTAAGATAGAATCTAGATGAGGTGGTAGAATAATGGGAGAGAGAACTGGAGGGAACCTAATGGAAGAGAACTACCATTTGGGCACATGGGGAACATATTAACAGCAAAGGAATAGATTTTTAAAAAGTCAGAGTAAGCAGGGACAAGTAAAAGTAAAATAAATATTTGGTGGTGAGTGAATGCCAAAGACTGTTAGAGATAATCAGCGCCTTTCCATAAGTAGACATAAAAATATAAATATTGTAGAGAGATAATATAAATTTACCTAATGTAAACAATTATCTTTCATACCAAAAGAGGATTGATAGAGACGGGGATGGCTGTTTAAGGAAGGAAGAAAACATCAGAATAAGAGAGAAATTCAGACTGAACAAAAATACAGAATTAATTTTGAAATTCATGAGCAAATCCTGTTGGCTTTATTTTCATATCTCACCTCTCTAGTTCCACCAGTTTCTCTTTCCGAAAATATTGCCTTAGCCTCTACTTTGCTGATTTATCACGAGTCCACCTACGGTCTTCTATTTTTATTATAGGCAGAGGAATCTATTTCAAATACAGATTATCAGTTAAAGTAAAAAAAAAAAAATGCAAGCTGGTATGACAAATTAATGTTATAATACACAAAATAATACAAGCTTTATAAGCATTAATGTCACAGTTTAAATTGGTTTTCTACAAATAGGTGAGTTCTCCACATGGTCATTTAAGAACACAGGTTCTACATTTCATTTGCTGCATTCCAGTCGCAGGACCACATCGAAATCCAGGGGAGACTGAAGGTTGGTCAGTCTGACTACGTGTTCTCTCAGATCTCCTGGGAAAATATTTCTTGTTCTGTGCACCCATTTCTACAGCTTCTGTATACTTGGCACCTACAACCTTTATCAGGAGACTTGGGCTGCTAAAGCCGCTTTGCCCAGAAGCACTGTTATGCAGAAGTGCCTGGGAGTGTAAGTCTGCCCTGGGCTGCCCACAGCCTGGGACTGACTCCTGCAGGAGTGTGAAAGCCCAGAGCTCTTACTTCAAGGTGTTACAAACTCTGCCAAGTAATTTACACTCCAGAACACCCAGAAGGATCAGGCTGAGGCGAGGATTTCACCTGAAATTGCATTCGTGTTTAGCTTTTCCGCTTTTCCCTCCCTCTTGTCAGTTTTTTAAGAATTCATTTGCACGTGAATCCTTAACCCGGAGGAACCCAGACTAAGACCCTCCTCTTGTTTACTCTGCTCCAGACACACGCCAACCCTTGCTCTTTCTTGAACTTCCCAACGTGCCTCAATGTCAAGGACATGTGGGTGTTTTTCTTTCTGCCTAGAATGCTGTTCTCCCACATGCCAACATGGTTCACTCCTTTGCTTCCTTAGGTCTTTGCTCAAATATCAAGTAATCAAGGAAATCTTCCATGATCCTCACCTATCCTCAGCCACTCCCCATACACATACTCCTTTCTCCTTTATCATCCTAGCCTTCACAGCATTCATTTTCATCTGCTATACTATATATTTCTTTAAGCTTGCTAATTGATTGCGTTGCACACTAGGATATAGGTCCCATGTAGAGCACCAACTTTGTGTCCATTCCCTAGCTGCATTCTAGTGCCCAGTATAGCGCCTATGTTGATAGTAGGCATTAAGCACATATCTTCAAATAAATTGCACAGATAAATGAGTGACTATGAAAAACTTAACTATAAAATATGCTATATATAATTTTCACTCTACAATTAAGCGTTATGTTGCTTTTCTAATGTCCAAAGATTATTTAAATGGTATAAAAATATTATTGATAAATATCTGGACCAGCTTGCGTCAACTCTCTGTTACAGAATTGATAGTTACCTTCATTGTAGGGAGGCATGGTAAGCAGCATGTATTGTGGGATATTTATTTAATCAAGTTTAGATGGGGCCTGTCTGGAGTATGTTGTATAACAGATTATAGAATCAAAACTTCTGATAATATTAACAAAAAATGTATACACACTCTGCTGGAAAGCTGCCAATAATTTGAACACATTTATTGAGGAAAAAATTTGGTTAGAGGCCTTCTCTTGGAGATTTGTGCTGTTAGAGAATAAAAATCTAGGTGGAATAAATGTCAGAATTAAATTTATATACAATAAATGAAAGACAGTAAAACTTGCCCAGTAGTTTTATAGGAATGAGCAACTTTGGAAAGGAATGAGCCGTAAAGATAATGCTGAGGTGGTAAAGGCATTAATAAATTAAGAGAATCAAAGCATGAAATCAACAGTGAATTCTAAAGGTAACTTGATCAGAACATCAGGAGAGGTCTGAAGCCAGAGGACAGCACTGGGTACATATTATCTTTTTCCTCTATTGTTTTGACCTGAAGAGGCAGACGCCTGTTTCCAGTGTGGCTGGCACTTAGGATCTTTGATACATGCATGCAAACTTGTAGTAAAGTTGAGTCCTTTGTGAATGACACATAGTGATATAGAGTCAGGCTGTCTGTCCTTTATTATCTACAATGTGAGCACCTAAATTTTAATCTGAACAAGGGATTTATGACTGAAAGTATGTCACTATATTGGCTTATCATATTGACTTTCTGATAATGTTCTAAAGCAGTTGAGTAAAAGAGAGAGAATGCCACTGGGTACAAATCGCAGCATCAATTCCCTGCCAGACTGATCAATTGGATTTATATATTACCTCCAGCTACATTCTTAAAATCTGTGGTTTTACTTCCTCTCCAGTGCACAGCTCACAGCTTAAATAATTGCAGATACAGATGAATTTTAAAAGAATTGAACAGGCTTTAAATTAAAAATGTGTAAACATTGTTGTTTTAGTCACTCTTAATTATCTACTAATTCAACTCAATAAATTCATCTTTATTTCTCTCTCTCTCTCTCATATTCCCCTAAGGATAAACATTCCACCAAGCTTCTATGTCATCCTTCAAAGGACTTGGAACTATTTTAATCAATAAAAGAGATAATATGTATATATAGATTTTTAGATCCATTAAACTGGATCATTAAAAAGATTAGAAGTTCTAAATTTTAAATCCTTTGCCTTCAGTCTTACCTATCTCTCTCTTACAATTATAAGATTTTAAAATCCATTCATTAGACATCAATGTTGTATAAAGAGAATTAAAAATACATGTACTCAAAAAGTCTTCTAGCAGAATCCAGAACACTGAAGCCTTTTATTCATGGAATCTTTGTACAAAATTGCAAAGCTCTCACAGTAACCCCAAACATAATGCTACTTGCAGGAAATTCAATATATATTAGAGAAATTTATCAAAATTATATAATACAAAGACTTTAAAAATCTGCCTTATAATTTTTCTCTATATTTTGGATATTAAGAAAAATTACTTAAGCCATCTTTCACTAGAAAAATTTAAAAAGAGAATAATTTCAAATTGCTTTCATTGTTTAGTTTTGGTAGCTTCTTATGTCATAATTTAAATGTATGCTGTTTAGAATTATAATGCTAATGAATTACATTTACTGAATATTTATGGTTTACTAAGCAATAGGTTAAGCCATTAACATGCTTTAATTTAATTTGCTTTCACAAACATCAGTATGTTAAGAGTAATTATCTCCATTTACAGATCTAGAAACATAGACCTAAAGACGTTAAATAAGTTTATAGTTAATGTGAGAGATTGAACTAATGTGGAAAACTCTCCTCTCCAAAAAACACTTAGAAATATTGGATAAAGTAGAAAAAAATATTTATTTAAATAAGCAACCAACCACAAAAGAAAGTTAAATCTACAATTTTCAGAAACTAAAACAGAATTCAAATCAGTGACTCAAAGCTGAAGTCAAAATGGTGTCAAAGAAGGTATCAGAGACAGATATAGACCTTATAGATTTTATTCTAAATCTCCAATGGGAAAGAAATCTATGCCATAAACTGTAGGAGCTTGAATTTGATTTATTTACGTGAAACGCATAGTTATGAAAACTATCGTAGCCATGAAACAGGAACTAGGAAAATTAAAAGCAAAAATACCTTTTAACTTCCTGTGGCCATGAGAATATTAACGAACATGAGGAGAAGTAAAAGAGAACTCTCATGGATTGTCTAAACCCTCCTGTGGGACCCAAATTCACAATAGGCACATATTGCCTAGACACAAAACAAACAAACAAACAAACAAACAAACAAAAATGTGAAACATCCCAGAACAGATGCTTTATAACCCAGGGCATACAGATTTTTGGCCAAAAAACCCCATAAACTTTTATAGGATAAACTCATAAAAATAAACTATACAAGGAAGCAAAACATCAGAGAGAAAGTAAGATGATAAAAAGAATCATAATATTTCACTCCAAAAGATAGAACTATTAGAACAATCAAATGGATTTAAAATAAGTGTGGTTGTTATGGACTGAATGTTTTTATTCCACAAAAATTTATGTGTTAAAACCGTAATTCCCAATGTGATGGTATTTGAAAGTGGGACCTTTGGGCATAATAGATTTAGATGAAGTCATGAGGATGGGACTCAATAAAGAGATTAGTGTCCTTATAAGAAGAGAAAGACCAGAACATTCTCCCTCTCTCTCTCTCTCTCAGTCTCTCTCTCTCTCTCTCCCTGCCAGGAAGTGGGCTTTCACCAGAAAGTGAATTGGCTGGAATCTTGATCTTGGACTTCCAAGCCTCTACAACTGTGAAAAATAAATATCTGTTATATTTAAGTCCCCTGGTCTATGGTATTTTGTTACAGCAGCCTGAACTAAGACAATGATTAATATGTTGAAGTCAATAAAAAGTACTGGAAATTAGGAGCAAAAGATAGGACAATGTTAAATCAGAATAAAATGGATTGAGAAAAAAACAACAAACAAAAATGTTTACAGAACATAGTTTATTAGTCTGCATGAGCTGCTATAACAAAATATTATAGACAAATTTACTTTCTCACAGTTCTAGTAGTTGGAAGTCCAAGATTAAGGGGTCAGTAGGGTTGATTTCTTATGAGATTTTGCTCTTCAACTTGCTGACAGAGCCCTCTTGTTGTGTCCTTGCATGGCTTTTTCTCTGCATGTGCACATGGAGAGAGAGCACTCTGGTGTCTCTTAAAAGGATACCAGTTCTATCAGATTAGTGGCCCACCTTTATGTTCTTATTTAACCTTATTTATCTCCTTAAAGGCCATATCTCCAAATATAGTAATGTTGTGGGTTAGGGCTTCAACTTATGAATTTGGGAAGAACATTAATACATTAAGGATGCTGCCCTCAGATAGTAGAAATCTGTCTTCTGAATGCTGAGTGCTTCTTCTGAATAAAGATGTGCATATGTGGGAGAATTAGAAAATCATGATTGATGGATGTCCAGGGAAAGGCACAGGCTCAGAAAAGACCTGAGGAGAACTTAAGTTTATATCTCAACCTGATGCATATGCTAACTGAAATAAACTAGTCACAAAAGACAAATGTATAACTTGACCTAATTGATGTGTAAAGAATACTACACTCAAAAGCAGTGAAATACGTATTTTTCCAAGGGCACATGAAACATTTCCTAAGATAGATTATATATCAGGCCATAAAACTAGTTTCAAAAACTTAGAAAAATTGAAATAATACAGCATATTTTTACTGACCATAATAGAGTTAAATGAGGAATCAATAAGAACATATCTGGAATATCACAAATTTATGGGCATTTCACAACACACTTCTAAATAACCCATGGTGAAAGAAAAACTCACATATGAAAAAAGAAAATATCTTGTACTGAATGATAAAGAAAATACAACACATACAAAATTGTAGGATGCAGCTAAAGCAGAAATTAGGGGAAAATCATGGCTTTTATTGGGTATTTGAAAAAAATAAAATAAAAAATTTGAAAATCAATATATGTCTATCAAATATTTTAAAAATAAATAATACCAGCTCTATACAAACTCTTTCAAAATGAAAAGATGGGAAGATTTTCCAATTCACTCTCTAAAACCATAATTTCCCTGATGCCAAAGTCAGACAAATAATCTGGAAAAAAATACCTACTAATGTCCCTCGTGAACCTAGGTGCAAAATATGCTTCACAAACTTCTAGAAAATATGCCTGTATATATACATATATATTTTGAGGATTATCCCATAAATGCATGGCTGTATCACATTCAAAAATCAATTAATAATTATATGATAATCTTGATAGACACAGCAAAAGCATTTGGCAAAATCCAGTAGTTCTCTCCTCATAAAAATAGAGCTAACTTAGAATAAAGAGGAATTTTCTCAACCTAATACAGTCATGCACCACTTAAGGACAGGATACGTTCTGAGAAATGCATTGTTAGGCAATTTTGTTGTTGTTCAAACACTATACAGTGCTCTTATACAAACCTAGGAGGTCTAGCCTACTACACACCTGGACTATATGGGATAGCCTATTGCTCCTAGGCTACAAGCCTGTACAGCATGTTACTGCCCTAAATTAACTTGAGATTAAATGAAGTACAAAAGAAAATGATGCAATGGAAAAATTCAGTAAACATGAAATGTATGAGACGCTGTTGACATAACACCGCATATTGTTTTAAAGCAAACTTTTTTCGTTCATAAGTAAAGACAGTCCACTCTAAAGTAAGATAAAATGTATATTATATTAAATACAAAAACCAGTATTATAGTTGTTAATTATATTATCATTATCAAGTATTACATACTGAACATAATTGTATTGATACACTTTTATATGACTGGCAGCACAGTAGGTTTTCTTATCCCAGGATCACCACAAACAGGTGATAAATCCACTGTGCTGATGTTAGGATGACGAAGACATCACTAGGTGATAAGAATTATTCAGGTTCATTATAATTTTGGGGAAACACCATTGTACGTGTGGTTCATTGTTGAGCAAAGTGTCATTCGGTACAGACACACAGGTGAACACTCTCCCCTTAAGCTAAAGCACCATCTATCAGATTTAAAGGTCTGATGCCTCTGCCCCTTACTTTAAAATTTTTTTTTTTACCCTTTTGGAAACAGCCATTAGAGACTAGGATGTTCAAAGGCAACTACATGTAAAAGGTCATCTAAGGAAAAAAAAACAACTATAGTTAATACCATACTTTATGGTGAAATACTAAATGTTGTTCCCCTAAGATCAAGAATGAAGAAAAAACGACCACTTCAAGCATCTGTATCCAACTTGATGTCAAAAACTGTGAAAGGTGCGAGATTTTACTATACTTGAAAGGTAACAGCTTCCACAATTCTATGAATGACGGCGGTAGACATGAGACTACTGGGTCTGAGACAAAGAGCTTTACTTCTCAAAGCACAAGCAGAATGAGCTTCATAATCACGTCAGTTCCCCTTGACACCCCAACCCCACGGGGCCACATGAGGGTAGCTCAGGTGAATGCTTCATATGCAATGAATTTGTATCACAGTAGGGAACCCCAATGTTAGGAATTTCTAATATTTTGCAAGGAGATATAAGTAAACCTGACAAACACGTGTTCAAGGGAGAGAAAATCTCCACTGTACTGCATTGCTTACTGGAGTAAGAACACCTGCTCTCTGCTCTGGAGAAACACACCAATATCTTCCAAGGCTGTTAATTTATACACATTGTTGAAAAGAACAAAGGCTATCAGTGCCTCTGCACACAAAATGTGCAGAAACATGACAGACATGTGGAGAATTGTCTACCAATAATTCAGCCATCAATTCTACATCGTCTTAGTTTCTGAAAAAATTTCCCCAGACAGACAGATGATGGGCCACAGCTGTTTAATTAGTATATTTGTTTCATTTAATTAAGGCTACTTCAAACACACTACAAGCAGCAGCATGATGAGGCCAACCTGGTGTATTATAGCACAATCATAACTCCTAGGGTCCTGAACCCAACCCAAGTTCCAGAAAATTTCAGTGCCTACTTTAGAAAGGCAGATGGCTTTCTACTTATGTTTCTTTATTGAACTTTCCACTTGGCTTAAGGCATTAATCCAGGCATAGCAGGGCATATTAGCAATTGCACAGACTTTGCCTTGGCCTGAAAGGAGGAATACTGGGAAAATTCTATCATCTATAACAACTCTTGCTGGTAAGTTGAATCTGATCAATATGCCTCCATCTTTAAGGAAGCATCATCAATCACTCTGCAACTAAAATCAGAGACAAATTTTATACTATCTTTTCCAATTCTATGACTCTGATTGTGTGGGAAACTCCCCCGAGGATATTCATAAATAAGAATCTGTTATTACTCTGAGAATCCTCCCACCCCCCACCCCACCATAACCCATCTCAAGTAAACAAGGCTAACCACATTTTGGAAAAATCTACACCGTCATCTGAGAGCTGCATGATCTATTGGTGGTGCTTTCTTAAACGCTTGAAGCTATTTCATAACCATTCTTAAGGTCTTATTACTTGTTTTCAGGAGGCCAGTTTATGTCTGGATACTATGCAAGAGGCATAATCCCAGGAGCATAGGAGAGTATTGTTGATGCCCCCAAGTGATACCCATTTATATCATTTGGGGGGCACAGATTGATTGTGCCTCTAATGTGGGTCCCTGGCTGGCTGCTAAATCTTAAAATTCCTACTTCAGTTCAAATAATTGAGTCTGGTCATAGAATTTGAGAGGAGTCAGTCTAGTCTACCCACCACCGAGATGGCTTTCATCTGCCTCAACAAAAAACTGACTGTGTAGGCAAGGAAAATATCAAGAAGTGTCTGTTGGTGTTTTGCAAAGAAGTAGTAGGAGTTGGGGCCATTGTTGTTGTTGCCAAGTGACTCCTTATTAAATTTAGGAGAATGGCTATCTAATTTTAATCAGAACTTTCTGTTGATGAAGAGTAAACCCAGGAGTCAGTTAAATTTAAGCTTGTGACCATTTTGGAGTGCTGCACAGTTACTTTCCTTCATGGGGAAGGCTTCAGGATGGTTCTAAATGAGTAAGATCAGTAATGACAGTTGCCCCTCACTAGGCACCTGGTTTTTCTACTTCCGCAAAACTGGTGCGTCCATTTTAATATTTTTATCATCATCTCCTACTTACACCCTGAATTTTCATCCAAAAAGATCTGATGCAAGAGGAAGAAGAACATTCACATAAAACTTACGGAAACCCATTATACCCCCAACTTTGGCCCACCAGAGACATTGGAGAAGTCAGTGAGTAGTGATCTCAACCACATGGTCATTATCCTTACTATTTAGGACCAGGTTAAACCAATAAGAGAACCAAGGGGGCTAAACCAGAATTAAACTTGAATCCCCTACACTCTCTTTTGGCTGGAATGACACCCAGAACATGTACGAACCATGCTGGCCTAGAGTTGATGTTAGGGGAAAGAACGCTGCATCATTTTCAGGACAGATCAGACTGGAATTCCTAATTCTAAATATCAGTACATAAAACCTTCTACCCTCTTTGTTTTGATCTTTGTACAGCAGCAGCTGAGAGGAGATGATCTTTTTTGGAAACATCCACATTCAGTGACTCACCTGCAATACTACAGTTTTGGCGTTTCTCTTCTATTTCTTTATTCCTAGCCTGCTTTTTCCCTCTCCTTTCTTTCTATATTTAGCTATGAATGGGTAGAGAATTTTGTTAAATGCTTATTTGCATCTTTTAAAATACTCTTATGGCCTTTCCCTTTTATTTTATGTTAAATTACATTTATTGACTTCTCAGACTTTAAAGCAAATTTGCATTGCCAAAACAAATATTTTATATTATTTTAATATATCATTGACTTAAATTTTAAAATAATTTTTACATGTATGGTTATGAGGAATTCTATATTTCTCTTTTCTTGTAAAATATTTGTCTAATTTTGATGAAGAGTTACTGGCCTCATGAACATAGTTGAAAAGTGTTTCCTGCTCTTCTATTTTTCTAGAAGTGTTCACAATGAATTAGTAATAATTCTTCTTTAATTATTTGAGGGAATTCACCAGTTAATCCAGGTAGAATTGTCTTCGTAGGTATTTCTTTAACTAGGAAAGAATTTTTCAAATTTTTAAATGTTTTCTTTGGTCAGTTTTGGTAATTGTGTCTTTAAAGGAATATTTTTATTTCATCTTAGCTATTGAAATTTTTGACATAAAGTTTCCCTTAACACCTCCTATCTTAACTTTAATATTATTACAATCTGTAGTGATGCCATCTCTCTACTCTGATATTGATAATTTGTATTTTCTCTACTACTCTTGAACAATCTTCTTAGGTTTATGAATTTTATTCTTTTTCCTCCAAAAACCTACTTTTAGATTTACCAATTTCCTCTATTTTTCTGTCTGAGTTAGAATTTACTTCTTATCTTTATTATTTTCTTTCTTCTACTTAATTTGGACTTAAATGTTCTTCTTTTTTCTGATTTCTTAAGTAGGAATCTCAAGTATGAATTTGAAACCTTTTCAATTTAAGGCCATGTCTCATACTCCTTTACTTATCTCTCCCAAAATTTCCTATGTTGTAGTTTCATTGTTATTCAGTTCCTGTATTTTTAAATCCCCCTATTATTTCTTTTTCCACTATTTGATTATTTAGAAGTATGTTGTTTAATTTCCAAATCTTTTCAGTTTCATGGTTCTATTATGGTTATTGATTTCTTGTTTAATTTCAGTGTTTCTGGTAGTTGCCTTTAAATTATATCCTAATTTCATGGTTGCTCTCTGAAGGTTAGTCATCTGATAAGTTCTTCTGTCATTACTTTAAATGGAAATCAGCAGAGAGATTTTTAAAGAAAATAATTGTGTTGATAACGAAAACCAGAAGTCAAAATTTTAAAAGTTTTTAATCTTAAAATATCATTACAAAATTATTCATTTGTTTTTCATGTTCTGTTTGGACCACCAATCCAAACACAGAAAATAATACAAGTTACATTGAACTTTGCATCTTTCTTGAAGATACTATGAATTTTTATAGGATGTTTTCTAGAAATTAATAGAAAAGGTGGGAAGGATCAAAATGGACTTATAGTTAGACAATACCTCTTTCTTTTGTTTTATATCCCATGTCACTGCTTGCAAAGTAGGTACTGCCATCATGTCTTTTGAAATACACTTAGTAGTAAACAGGAATGATACAGACACTCTATGTAAATATATTTTTCTCTTTAAGTCCCACTTTGTTACCATTAATAACACACACACACACACACATCATAGAAAAAACTACTTTGATCATTGTGTTTCCAACTTCTGCAAACAAATAGAACTGGCTTGGAGTCAAAAATAAAAAAAATTAAAAGGGTGAGATAGTTTTGTGTTTTCTTGATTGTTTGATTTTCACTGTCCTGATTCCATTATTGATACCACAATTTAAACATCTACATGAGCCAAGAAACAATATTAATTTCTGCCAGTGTCAAATTGTTTCTTTTAAATTTTTCCGTCAGTAACTATAATATGATAAACGTGCTTTATTTTTATTTTTTGATTATGTAGGAGTGCCCCATGCTTGAGAATGTATTAGAAATAAAAATTGTTATGTTACTTTCTGTTTAATTATAAAAATGGAAGATATGCCAAATTTTTCTTTACATTTTATAAAGTAATTAAAATAATATTTTGTTACTGTAGTTGGCTTTTCTTTTTTAACATAAAACAGACAAAATTTTGTTTATCAATAATGATGTTTAGGTCAATGGTCTTCAACTGGGAATGATTTTGCCTCCCAGGGAACATTTGGCTATGATTGGAAATACATATTTTGGTTGTAACAACAGGGAAGTGCTACTGGCATCTAGTGGTTAGAGACCAAGGATGCTGCTAAACATTTTACAACTTACAAAAGACCTGCCTACAGCAAATTACTGACCCAAAATGCCAATAGAGCTGAGGTTGAGACGCGCTCTGTTAGGTGAATTCTGGTTACTCTTATTTCCAAGATAATATAATATGATGATTCAATATTATTTGTGTAAAATGTTACTCTAGTTACATGTGGATTAACAGGATTATAGAAAAAGTTAAATTATTTTTCCAGTTTTAATCAAAAATTATTATTAATAAAATTAAATCTATAAAATGAATAATTATGTTTCATTTAAGAAATTGAATTTTCTTCATCAAAAGGATATAAAAGTATAAAATATGTAACAACTTCAATATGGGTCTTAGAAAATTTATGGACACAATACTTAAGAGAACTCATAATATTACAAAAAGGAAGTGTTCTTTTATAAACTCAGAATTTTCTATACCTGACTCATGAGTCTCCTTTTGTTTTGTTTTTTGTTTTTTTCCTTCTTACAGCAAAACAATCATTCAGTTATGGGATGTTGTGATATTTCTCCAACTTATTCTCTAAAATAATACTAAAAAAATAAGAAACATTACCTAAAGGATAGAAAATATCAAAAAGGTAAATAGTTTACAGAAGGTAAGGCACTTCTACTCTCATAATATACTACTACACAATTACTAGAAGTTTCTAAATTTGTCTTATTTGTTAATTTGAGGGCTCCGTATTTTCACATACTTTTTTGGGACCTATAAATTTTATATTCTGAATCCATCACTTACACTCTTTGTAACTGTAAGATTAGCAAATTTTAATTTGCATTCCCTGGACTATTTAGTAATAGTGGACTATTATATCTGACAATTCAGAAACTTGCTGACAGAATTTTTGTAAACATACAAATTTTAACTAGAGTTTTACATTTAGAGTTTTATTTTCTTTCGCTTGGTGACCTTCTTTGGATAAGATAGTTCACTTGCTTAACTGTTTTCTCTGTAGAAATTTTTAAAAATTATATTGGTTTTCTACTAAATCTGAGTATATAATGTGAATGATTCTGAGAACACAGACATTTCAAAAATTATGTAATATAGCACATCCTTGAAAATTTACTTTATTTAATTATAGGTTTTCAGATTAACTCAATAATAATAAGCCATATGACTAAGAGAACATTAAATGTGTTATTCAGTAAATACTAATTAAAAGTAATAGAGTTTGTTATAAATTTTTGAAAAGCATTAACCAGCATATTTTATATTAAAATATATCACATTCAAATATAATGGCAAAAATTAAGCCAAGGAGTTGTTTTCCTCATGTTGTTTTGCTTCAGACTGATTTAGAGTGACCATAACTTTTGCTTCAAAAAATAGACAAAAATTATTTATTTTAGTATCTGAAATGTTTTCCCAGGTAAGTGATCTCCAATAATAGTTTATAAATTTTGTCTTTATAGAAATTTTAATATTTTACTCTTCCACAGAAATTAACTTTAACTTTAAATTATTGTCTTGAGGGAGACGAACCCCTTTATGCATACATTCTGCTTGATATGATAAATACAAATAGTATACATAACTCCCTTCCATAGTACTCAATTTGAACAAGCTAATCTAAAACCCACATTAAAAAAAAATTGTGAAATAATAAGAGTGTTGGTTTCATGGGCACTTCAAAGTGAAAATTATGGCCCATTTGCAGAAATCTGCACGAACAAACAGGGGTTGCTATTCTTCCTGAATTAAAAGTCCCTAATAACTCTAAAAAATATGAGCACTAGAGTGAATCCTTTTATAAAAAAACAAAAGCAAGCAATTTAGCAATTTAAACCTTTCATAGTTATTCCATGTAGCAGGGAAAGTTCATGCTTAGGGAGGGCCCATCTGGCCTCTCCACAAATGGGAAGCTTTGTACATATGGGCCATAACATATGCACAGTTAGCTGAACCAACCCCTGCAACTAAATAGTAATTAGCATGGGGCAGGTTTTTTATGGCTGCCAGCACACTAGCAAGTCCTTCCTGACCTATATCCAAATGGACATATGATTACATAAAATGGGTAGTTTCTTTCTCAAGCATTTATTTGTGTGCAAAAATGTAGGATTTGTTTAACTGCCGCCAACTAAAGAACTGAGACCCATATGTTACCCCATAAACTTACCGGTTAGCAATTTGTTATAAGCAAGATGCAAATATTATGGTAAGCTTTCAGAACGTTTATTCAACGAACCTTATGTTGTAAATGGAAACAACAGTATGTCTGAAAATTCTGCAATCACAATTTTACCCCTGGTCCCATTTTATGTGTAACTTAATGTATCCAAAAATCTACAATTTTCAGTTAGAGACATCAGGTCAACAGAGTTTTTAATACAAATAAAGCAATGGATAATTCCATTTTAAGGGGAAAGAAATAGTTAAAATCTATACGAGACAGTGCAATGTTTAATTCTAAGTAGGTCACAGAGTCATTATGTACATCAGACAGAACACAATCCTTTTTAATTGAATTTATAGGGGTGACATTGGTTAACAAAATTATATACTTTTCAGGTGTACAATTCTATAATATATCATGTGTATATTGTATTGCATGTTCAACACCCCAAGTCAAGTCTTCTTCCATCACCATTTATCTCCTCTTTACCCTTTTCTACCTCCCTCAACTCGCCTTCCCTCTGATAAATGATAATCACCATATTGTTGTCTGTATCTAGCAAGTTTTTTTGCTTAATCCCTTCACCTTTTCATACAGCCCACCAACACCCCTTCCCTCTGACAGCTGTCAATCTGTTCTCTGTATTTATGAGTCTGTTTCCATTTTGTTTGTTACTTTATTTTGTTCATTAGCGTCCACATGTAAGTCAAATCATTTGGTACTGTCTTTCTCTGACTGGCTTATTTTACTTTGCATAATAATCTCCAGGTCCATCCATTCTGTCCCAAAAGGTAAGATTTCTTTCTTTTTAACAGCCAAGTAATATTCCATTGTGTAAATGTACCACAGCTTTTTATCCACTCATCTACTGATGTATGATGAAAAATCAGAAATTGTGTAATCCAATAAGAATTTAAACACAGAAGTCTATTATTTTGAGGGGTTATGTTCTAGTTTTACTAATTGCTCCTATTGCTTATAAATAGTCAAAAAGAATGCTTTTCACTCAATTTTGCCATGTTAAAAACAGAAAGAAAATATAGAATTTTGACTAGATTATTGTTATGTGCATAATATATTTTAGAAATTATTTTAGACTGTAAACAACATTAATGTAGACTAGTTTTTGTCAGAAACTCTTAGACATTAACAAGGAAACATCAACCAATACTTTCATCTTTATCTTAAAAGTTTGAAAATTTCAGTCCATAAATTAAGATTCTTTTAGTTGTAAGTGTTAGAAAAACCAACCTTTTATGGAATAAAAATAAAATTTACATTACTTTAAAAACAGGTCTGACTTCAAGTATACTTAATCCAGAATCTCAAAAATGCTATAAGGTTTTGTTTTGTTTTGTTTGTTTTCACTGAATTTTTTAGCTCTGTCTTCTATGTTGGCTTTATTACTGAGCTGACTCCCTATATGGTGGTGAGATGGCTGCTGGAAACTCCAACTTTATCTCCACACTTTCAAATTCAGTGGAAGGGCTTCTCTTACTTACAAGCAGCAGAAAACATCACTTTTCACCTTATAAACATCATCTGTGGGTACGAGGGATGGCATTTTTTAATCTGCCCTTTAGTTCCATATTGTGTGATTCTAGAATAATGCTTGGCACACTAAGTCACTCCATTGATAACTTTTCAATGAGTGAATAAAAAAATCCTCCCCAAATTGCATGGCTGAGAATACAGATACATGTTTTCCCTAAAGCAAAAATTTCCCCTCCCCCCTCTTTCTTCCCTCTGCCACCCCTCCCTTTCTTTTTCCTTTTTTTGCCTTCCCTCCTTTCTCTCTCTCTGCTTGCTTCTTTCCTTCTCTCATGCTCTTCCTTCCTCCTTTCTTCCTTATTATGATCATCTTCTCCGTTATTGAAGTCTTCTAATATCTTAGTATTTTTGTAATATTTCAACTCCTTATACTAAATTTGAGCACATGACCATGACAATGTGGACCTATGGGCCACTTTGTGAGTAAAAGTTGGCTGTTTTTTCCCCTAAAAACAGTATACTAGTAATAGTGATGAGTATTATAGTAAAGTAATATTACAGCCGTAATATTTTATGTTATCATGAGAAATATCATTATAGTCCTGAGTACTACATCCAATAAATAGTTTGAAGTTCATATTTTGTTTGGAATCCAACATATTTAGTTTTTGTTTACTAACTTTCTCAGAGACCAGACTCCTCTGGCTGTCCTACTCTCTGCTGCTCCTTCTCAGTCTTCTCTGCAATTTCTTTTATTCTTTCCTGACCACTAAATATTGGGATTCCTCAGGGATTTTTTTTCTAATCACATTTCTTATTTTATAGGACTCACCTTCCTCTGACAATTTTATTCATTCCCAGGTTTCAAGTACTATCTTTATAGAATAACTGTGAAACTTATATCTACCACCAGACTTCTCTTTAATACTTTAGACTCACACATCCAACTGCTTACTAAACATTTTAAATGTTGAATCACAAATTCTTCCAATTTAACGAATTCAAAACTTAAATCATCACCTCACCTACATTTTTGTTTTTTGCCCAACATATCCCTTCTCCAGTATTCCTTACATCAGCCGATGAAATCACCGCCCACTTGTTTAACCCGTATGAAAGACACATACTGGAAATTCTGTTTGACGCCTGCGTGTACTGTCGGTGCTCTGCTCAGATTCGCTCAAATTGTTTTTATGATTCTGTTTTTTTGTGTCCTTTTTAGGCTTTTTACACTTTTATGCCCAATGTCCTACAACTTCAACTCCTCTTAAGGAAACATTTTTTGGGTCCTAAAGTCATTTTGCCTGACGTGCAGAAATCCAGAGTTACATAGGAGTAACTGTGGGGTTTAGCCACTGACAAATGATGCAGAAATACAGTATTTTGACTAGACTTGTTTGGCCTGTTTATGCTTATATAATAAAACCAAATTTGTCTTCTCTGCTAGACTCTGACTCCATGAGGGCAGGAAATGTGTGTTCTTTGTCTCCATTTTTCATTTCTATAGGCTCAGCAATGGACATAATGCCTGATGCATAATAAGTGCTTTATAAATATTTGTTGAAAGAATGAGGTCATAATTCGTTTAACTATTGAAAGTTTTCCTGAGATACCTAAGTTGGATAGGCACAACCAAGATGCATAATTACATTCCTTGTTGGCAGGTGGGGGCCATGAACACACATGTAAACAAATATCTACATCACAAGATATGCATGCTATTTTGTATACATATGAATGCAAGAGTTCCAGATTGTTTATAAGGTGCCAAATGGCACTAAGTATTGTCTTGTGTAATTTTAAAAAAATAACACTAAATTTGAAGCACTTTAAAGTATGTGTCACTTCTTTCCATGTGTCTTCTACAATCTTTCCCCAACTAAAAACAACAAAACCCCAATTCAGATCACACTCATTTTTTTCTTATAGTTTCTTACAACTTTACCGAATCCATGAACACAAGTGTTATCTCATGGAATCCTTGTGAGTTATCATGTATGTAACATATTTTATACATAAGGATGCCGCATATCTTATGGATGTAGATATTTGTTTACATGTGTCTGCATGCCCCCACCAGTACAGAATTACCTAATCCTGCCAATGAAAGAATGTGATTATCCACATTGGCTGTGCCTACCCAATTTAGGCATCAGGATACAAGTGTTATCTCATGGAATTTTTTTGTGGGGGGTAGACTTTATGCTCACATGTTCATTTGTCACAAATTCAGGACTAGAAACCATCTGTCTTGACTCCATCTCCAGAATGTTTTCCTCTCCCCCAGCACTCAGTCCCTGGTGCCATGTCTTACCCTGCACAGGCACAATGAGCGTGGCTCCTTTATCGTTCACCTGCTGCCGACACCCCCAGCCCAACTTCACTAGAGGCATTTTATTTTTAATTAATTTATGCTACTCATTTATTTTTAAAATCAATTAAGATATTTTAATTATATTTAATTTTTTCTTTATCCCCTACTTTTCTGCTTAATTAAGATGCCTTCTTCACATACTGGCACCAAAAAGCCAAAATTCAGGTAAAGGAAATCTCCTGTGTTTGCTACATAGGACCAAATAGTTCATGCTTCTATACCTGGTGCCTTTTTTTGGTCTTTATTTTTTTCTGATGTTTATTTATTATGGGAAGAAACCAAAGAAGTATCAGAGTAAGAAAAGATGGGGGGCTGGGTGAGCAGAAAAGCACAATAAGGATATTTCATACTGTATTAGTATGTCATTATAAGGCTTCTGACTTTATAATTCTTGGCACGTCCTAACCCCCATATGCAATTGAACAGTCCTTATTGATTATAACTGAGTATCTCTCAAGTTCACCCACTTCTTTCCATTTCAACCATCTTCACCCTAATTCAGTCTTCCCCCAATTAGCTCCTATCAACTTGTACCCACTCTTGCCCATCCAGTGCATGTCCCACACTGTAGACAAAATGACCAGAAAGGACTTTCAAGCCTCATGTAAAACCCTATAGGGAATAATAACGATCATCATAACCGTTATTAAAATTTATTAAGCATTTCTTATGCACCAGCACTTTTTAATTTTTTTAATTGAGCCCTTAAATGTAAGAGATCCAGTTTATCTTTTTATTTACTTTGGCATGCCGTGTGAAAACAGCTCATACTGTTTTCTGTGTCTTAGTGGGAAAATGTGTGTACACACATGCACACACACACAAGCACACATCAGTATATCTTAGGTGTTATACTTGGTTTAACATGAACCATGCTTGTGGGCTTTATTTTCTTGGCTCCTGAGGAAAACGGTTTTCTGAGTTGAATTATAAAATCTGTTTGTCATAATTTTATATTAGAACCTACTACTTGGAAAAACCCTGCATTATTGCGTGCTGTGTCTGTGTAGTGTGGTGTGTCTCTAGGACGTTTACTCTTTTTTTTTTGGTACCCAGGACACAAAGTACCACCTTCTATTATCAATCTTAGGTTGGCTTCCTTTTCTTCTTTCTTTCTTTTTTGAGGTATATATTTTTCTTTTTACCATCATACTCATTTTTAATTTAGCCAAACACACAACTTTTCACCTCTCATACATATTTCAAAAACCATGATATTAGGTTGTAAAAGAAAACTTTCATTTTATCAACTATATATGTCTTTCAGAGTGTTATCTCTGTAGTCATAAAATCTACAAAGAAGTATTGATACTTTTTCTACAATTCTTCTTTCAACAGATTTAACATCTTAGGAACTTTCCTGGAAATATATTCATTGTTTTTAACACCGCTTCTCTGATTTCATACCAAACTTATGCTTATCACACGATTGCTCACCCAATTATACAACAAAATAAAAAGCGTCATCAAATAGTTTCATAGGAATATAGGAAAATAGTTTGGTCCATCAAATGATACAGAAAATAATGTGACAACGAAAAATTCTGATTGCGAGTGAGATATTAGTTGTGCTAGAATCTGTATCGCCACGTTAGGGAAAAAGGAAAATATAGAGCTTTGAGAATATAAAAAAAAAAAAAATAACTGAAGTGTATGAACACAGTAAGATCACCAAGTTTTTAAAATACGACAACACAATATAAAATATTTATGCCTAAATATTTAATTGTGACAGATTCTAAGTCCTGGGAGGGGAAGACCACACCTCGTTGAAATTGGTGTTAATGATTATCTCCTGGCGTGACCCAGTGTTCGTGGGATTTCCCACATTATTTTAAATAAATATTTAGCAGATAATGAGAATAAACAATTATTCTAAGGTCAGTATCTTCCCTTAAAAAAAGAAAAAAGGAACGCTGAATAACCATCTTCGCGTGCGCACCGGCGCCTGGAGAGACGTGCTACAAAATCTCCCTCAGTTTGCCGTTTCTGAGCTACTTTTTATTCGAGCCCTTCACCAAGTCATTTTGTTAACATCTAACATTGAAACTGTGCAATCCTAATATGACTTTTCAGCCATCTCTGTATACCTAGCTGAATCCTTCGAACGCAATCTCCTGAAGTACTTCGTCTTTTTCTTTCTGCAGCGCGTCTAGATGGGCGCTCCTGGGCTCGAGGGAGCGCGCGCTCTGCAGGGCCCGCGCCGGGCGCCTCGCTTTCCTCCGCCGCGGCGGGACGGCAGGGGCCAGGCGGGGCGTCCTCAGCCTCCTTAGGCTCTGAAGGCGGGACAGAGGACAGGGCGCGGGACAGGGCGCGGGACAGGGCGCGGGACAGGGCGCGGGGGAGGCTGGAGGCGGCGCCGCCCGCAGCCCCGCAGCCGGGCGCAGACAGGAGCCCCCCAGAGGCTCGCAAGCCGCTGACCGCGTGTCCACAGGTTATCATTACCGTCTGAAAAAAGAAAGCCTGGTCGATCCCTCCCGACCACGCCGACGCTCTGGGGCACCGCCCGCCCCGCTGGGGAGCGACTGCCCCGCGCCCTGGGGTATCATTACCGAGGGGGGGGGGAAGGGCGCGAGCCAGTGGGGGAGGGGAGGGAGGGGCCGAGGGGTGGGCGCCCCCAGCTCCCGGGGTCTCCCTCCCTCCTGAACTCCCTGACCTTTCGCTCCGAGCCCCTGGAGCCTGGAGAGCTTTCATTGAACGGGGCCTCGGACGTGTTTGGACGGCGGGAGAGGAAGAAAGGGGGCAGGGAGGGAGGCTGGCCGCGCGGGAAGGGCGAGCGGGGCACTTCCCGTGACCTTCACAGGCTAATTGCCGGCTCTGCCCAGGCCCTGGCGCGGGGCTCGCCCGGCTCGGGTGTCGTCGGGGGGAGGGGGGGGGTCGTCGGGGAAGCCCCTCCCGGCCGCTCCGGGCTGCGGCAGGGCCATAGCGGGGCCGGGCGGGGCGCCCCCGCCCCTCGGGCAGGCCCGTCCCGTCCCGGCTTCCCCGGCACCCCGCATTAATCTGCGCCCTGGAAAGAGGAAAAGGAGTACAGGGTTGACCAGGAGCACTGGGGGGGGGGGGGGGGGGGGGGGCGGGGGGGGGTGTCTGTCCTTTCCATTGTTAGTTTAATGGAATAAAATCGAAACCAGGGAGAGGCCTCAACCCCCTCCTCTGGCACTTGCGCTCGGTCTCGCTCCCATTGTTTGTCTGAAATTATAAATCGCAGGGAGTAACCAGATTAAGAGTTTATCCACGAACACTGCCCCTCCCCACGTCTCCCTCTCTCTAAATCCTGTCTTTACGGGGCTTTGAGTGTGTGTGTGTGTGTGTGTGTGTGTGTGTGTGTGTGTGCGCGCACGTGGGTGTTGGTTTTTTTTTTTGAACACAAGTAAAAAGGAGTCAGTGAATGTCAGCTGAGTTAAATGGGTGACAAGGGAGATGGAAAGAAGAAAATTCATTCCTTCTTGTCTTTGAGAGCAATTTAATTAGGCCTCAGCCCCCTGTGAGTGGGGAAGAGAAAGGCTGGGGGTGGCTTGCCTGGGCTTCCTCCAGAGGCAGAAGTGGCCTTGGACGCCGCGTCAGTGCCCGTGCGCACACACACAAAGGATTTTCAAAGGATCATGTAAGAAGATCAGCCGATAAGCAGCTAATTTTGTGTACTTAGGGAGCAAACGAGTGAGCACCCTCCCACTGGAATACCTCGGGTAGCAGGATAAAAAGAAGGAGGGAGGAAAGATCTTAAGTATTTTACTGTTAATGCTGATCACTGAAATTAAAGATTCATACTGCTTGACAGGATGGCTAGCTGCAGCTGCTGGGAAGCCCGCGCCCGCGTGTGTGTGTGTGTGTGGGGGGGGGGGTGTATGTGTGTGTGCATATCAGTGCTTGTATAGGTGTATGTGAAGTATGAGTTGATAATAGATACACATACAAATATGAATTTTTTTTTATGTATCTCTCAGTTATTTTGACAATTTTCATCAGAAACCACTTTTAAACTAATTGGAGTATGCAGAGAGGAAACCTCATTTTTGGTTCAAATGAATTTTCTGAAATGTCATTTGATTCGGGAAATATGACTGATGGGCCGGGTTTCTTGATAAGAGATGAAATGAGCTGTTGTCCTTCTGGATATCATAGACTTGAAATGGGGGATTTTATGGTTAATGCCATCAGATAGAAGTGTCCTACTTTGAAAGGAGAAGTCCATCAGCCTCAGGGGAAGTCTGAAGTCTGAATTCCTCTTTAAATCCGCTGCTGCAGTTAAAGCTGGCATGAAGCAATGGTAGGTTTTTTGGGTTTTTCCCCCCCTAAGCAATAATTACAAAATAAATGGCAATAAATAGTGAGGTGGTTGATACCAAAAAGTTAATAGTTTTATCCCTTAACCTTTTGGATTTCACTTTAAGTTCCTAATGACAGTGTTTGGTGTGGGAGTCAAGAGTGAACACAGAAGCTGAATTAATATGTTTGGACCTCAGGATGGAATATTAAATTTTTAGAAGTACGATTAACATAGCCATTCTTATAAAACACAATGTCAACAATGGGGATGGAAAATCAATAAGAAAATAAAACTGAAAACAATATAGGAGAAAAAGCACACATGGCCAGAAGCAAGAAGGAGAAGAATATCTGGGTCCTTGACCTCAGGCACAGATGAGTGGAAAAGTGCGCAGCCTGGTTAGGAAAAGGTAAGCAGTGCGGTGGAGGCGGTCATGCCATATTGAGGTGCGCGTTTTAAATGGATTGCAACAGGCTGGAGAAAACCATTGAACTAGATCTATTCCATGGGAAGGAAACTCCTTGTGAATAAAACTTATCTCTGCTGTCTCGAGAAACTACTGACCAAGCCCTTCTCCCTCAACAGCCCCACCCTGCACCCCTGGACTGGGCATTCACCTTTTCTACTCTCCATGTGCTTATGCTGAGAGGTTGTATACCATGGTCAGGGGGATTTAGAGTTCTGCAACAAATAAACATTTCCTTGAAGCTTACTCAGAATGTAACAGAAAAGAGCTGTGAGAAGAAAAAGATGAAAGATAAGATAAGGGAAAGGTGTGTTTCAAAGTGGCCTCCTTCAGTGCGGAGGGAAGGAGTGAGGGAGATAAGAGAAGAAAGAAGCGAAGAGCCAGTAGAGGATGGCAGGAGCCGAATACATTTGATGAGAGAAAAGTGGGGATGGAGATAGTGTTTTAAATTGCGTCTCCCCTTATTTTTTAGATACGTTCTAATTTCAATTACCACCTAGAAATATGAGAACTTTATTCTGCAAATCACATATGCGTGTGTTCATACTAGTACTACCTTACACGCAGAAACAACATCATAAAATATTTTATATTCTATCAGTGAAGTGGATATGCACATTGTTATGATATATCAAATGGTATGCATTGACTCTATTTATAAATGTTGGCATGTCACTGCTTTCTCATAGCCTTTTTAGAAATAAAATCTGAATGATTAAAGAAAAGTTACTTTCAGAGAACTTCCTTGAAAACAGGCAATCAGAACTCTCAAATATGTAGAGGAGTAACTCATAGTGTAATCCTACATAAACCTAGAATAAGAGTTTTCCAGTCAGTTTCCTGATTAACATACAGCTATTCTGCAAAATGCCAATAGAGACAAAATTTTGACACTTTCATAATTACCTGACCAATAGTTTGTATATACTTGTATACAGGGTGGGGCAAAAGTAGGTTTAGAGTTGTTCATATGGAAAATAATACAATAATTAATAAATAATAATACAAGAGTAAACTGTGTTTGGCAAACCTACTTTTGCCCCACGCTGTATATTGGAGAGTCACCTACATATTTTTTTTTCCAATATTTCTTCCTTGGCACTCCAGACACATTTATAAAAGAATATAAAAAGGAATAGTACACAGATGATGTTTAGATGACTTATTTTTGAAATTAAATGATTTTCTATTTTAAAATGCTTAATGTTAATAATAAGAAGGCATTAACTTCAGGGATTTCAATTTCTTAAGACAAATAAGCTATGTGTATGTAATAACAAAAGGGGTCAGTCTACTTGTCCCACTTGCATGTAAACCAGACAAAAATGAAAATTTTATTTCAGGCTTAAGATAACAGTTTATACATGAAAATGCACTCTGTATATTTTTTTTTAAAGTCTCAGCAAATCCATATGACATACAGTAGTCTTAGAGTATGACATGCATTTGTTGTGTCTCACATTTTGTACAGCAACTACTGAATAAGAGGACCCAGAAAGAATTACAATCGCATAGGCATTGATGTAGCAAGGCTAAGAGGGGATGATATAACTCAGCCTTAGATTGCACCCTCAAGAAATCATGTTGAATTTCACAACAGGTAAGCATCTTGATAAATCCTTCTGAGTATGATGAAATCAGCTTGCAAAAATAGCATAAGATTACATTCTGGGTAACATCCCAGATACATCAATTTTGTTTCCAGGACCTTTAGAGTATTATACTTAACTAGAGGTATAGCAGGGTACATCAACCACACCATTGATCTTATGAAGCCAATGCCGGTAACCTTGTTATAATATGAAATTTATCAGCTGCACTTTTTTAATTCTGAAATTTTATTAACCTTATGTTGATAAAAGCATTAACATAGGAAAAGTACGTTTGCTCTCACAAATACCACACATCAGTTAAATTGTAGAGGCTGCTCCTCCAAGAGACATTACTTTTAAATTTAGATATTCCATATGTTATTCATATAAGTGCTATTATTTTAAAGTGTGCTTATGTGGAGCATAACAGAAACTAGATTTTTCCACAAATACCACTGATACCAATTTTTCACAAATACCCATCTTCTAAACTTTACATTAACATATTTTTTAATTCAACACCTACTAAATAAACTTCTGTGTGCCTACAGATGTGTAGTTTGTTCACTATTATATCCCCAGCACTGAGCAGAATGCCTGACATATAGTAGGCACACAACGAAAGTATTAAATATACAGATTAAAATTTTGGGTATACCGTTAAGCAAGTGGAACAAAAGTTGTAATTAAGAAAGCTGAAATGCTATGTTTCTTTTTTGAATTCTAACAGGAAATCATCCCTCAAACCATGACACCCTTACATAGATAATAAGCATATATACTTGCCTTGGACTGGATAAAAAATGACTATTATCCTGTGACTGTTCTAGAGCCTCAAGAAGACATAGTGGTATACAGCAGGGTTCAAAAGGAGAACGGGATCCCAGATGAAACCCAGATTAAGAGATTTCTCTATTATCTTTCCAAGAGCAGGGGAAAGGAGGTTAAGGAGTCTTCATTGAGAAGAATGTCAAAGGCTAGATAGAGAGGTTCTGAGGACAGAGGCAGAATTTCTTTCTTAGAAAAGATCCTCTTACAGATTAAAAAATAACTTTGAAGAGCTATGAAATATTAACTATAGGCAATTAGCAAATTAATCTCTACAACCTCCACACTTGGATTAAAAACGACAGCTGAAAAAGTCACTTGAGATGGCCCTTTCATCCACCTACTTTTCAAACTGGCTTACGGGCAGAATCAGACTCTCACACATATCAAGAGCACGCCCCTCAAACACTTTCAGTATTCCACTGTGAAGGAACAGTTCATTGAGCGTCTAACATAAATGCTGTTAGTTTTCATTTCTACTGGGAATAGAATATTTAACCTTGGCATTAACTCTGACCACTAATGATTAAGTCCACAGTTAGAGGTAAGAAAATTTTAAGTTATTAATATAATAGGATGACCATAAGACTCCAAAACTTTGCGACATACTGTTAAGCTAATGAAGTCAGAAATCAGATTCAGCTATGTAGACAGGGAAAGGAAGATTTAGACCTTCACAATCTCAAGTTTCAGGGGGCTACCAAGATCACTCATGATGCTGCTATTGGTGAGGTGTTCTCCTTGCCTTCACCTGTTGCTGGTGGAAGTGGGCTTTTGTGATGCCCCAAGAAAAAGAATTTTTTTGAGACTCATATAGGAGAATGAATGGCACTTATTTGCATGAAATTAACCCCCTGAGTTTTAATAGTCTCATCTCCTTCCATCCTGTCAAGGATAATATCCAGCTGTGTCTTTAACAGAGCTAGGATTAAGGACATTGCCCAGAGTTTCCATACCATATTTGCACAGTCCAGTCCAGCATCAGGCTAGCTTAGCTTGTGTTCCCAGCTATAGTCCATTGTTTGTGGGGTCTGCATGGCCACATGGCTATGGAGGGAACATGGACAAGTACAAGGAAGCAGGGACAAAGCCAGAGGAACAAGAGAGTGAGAATTTCTTTGTCCATGGATTTTGATCTTCAAAGATTTCATGCACTGGCTGTGGCTCCACCCCATCTAGCCAATTATCTTTGTTTTCAGATTAGACTTTTCCTACATCACCCAACTTTATTGCACGCCTCACTTTTGTTACACATGTTTACCCTTTGTTGGACTCCCTACTCCAGTAATCTGCAGGGAATGGACTAGTGAGTGATTCCCTGGGGAGTGTGAAATTGTAGTTTCCTGGTGAAGCTGCCCAAACGACCATGTTTATAATGTTTAGCCTTCCTTTTGCTTCTTTCCTATTATTAATAACTAACTAATTACAATGGTAACAGTAACAATAGAGTTAAAATGGAAAGGGGAAAGTGATATAATTTAAATTTTATATATTATATTATTCTTACCTTTTCTCTAGGGCTCTGTACTGTATAGTAGGCAAACAAGAATACTAATTGTAGAATGAATGAATGTGCATATAAATAAATCTATCTAAGAAAGACATTTTTGTGGAGAAAAAACAATACTGCATGCTATAATTATCCATATTATTATATATTTCTGAAATACTTACTAATTTAAAATCCTGATATAATGATTCCTATACCTATGCTATATTTTTTAAAATCAGAGTGATACTATTTTCTAACCAAGTTTTAAAATATTAAATTAAAGCATCAGAAGACTCTTTCCAATTTATAGATTCCATAAATTGGTTTCATAAGTCACTAAAACAATGGAATGCACAAGACACTTCCAATAATATTGTGAGTTAAATTTGGAATAATAAAAGTAATGTATAGTTATTTGAACACATATTATGCACTTTGAATAAACCTGTGATAATATGGCTGAACAATGTAACTTCTAAAATAAATACTACTTTCATTTATGCTTACTGTTATGGGTAATACACAAGAAAAAATAACTGCAAAAATGTAATTATAGAAAAAAATACATTCAAAATTACTTGTACATGAGTTCTGCCTCTAACCATGAGAGAGTAAGGGACTTGATTGACTTTCCCATCTCCAACAACAAAAAATTAAACAAAAAATATTAAATGACAATCTTCAAACATTGGAAATAAGCTACATGAGACGATGATCCCTGAGAGAAGGGAAACAAATGAGGTGAGCCTTTTGAATGTTACAGCTTCTTGCCTGAAGTCAATTTCCAGTTAACAATGAAAGAAAGGGGATTCAAAACAGATCTCAAGGGACTCTGAGTTGGAGAGGCAGACTGAAAATTGGGAAGGACAAGGTGACTGCAATTTGTGAACGTAGTTCTGAAGAATATATACCAGGGAGAGACAATGAATGCTCCAAAAATCAGCAGAATTGTTCACTTTAATCTCTGGCTTAGTAATTCTCTGGGCATTTATGAGAGGAACCACGAATTTACATTTTCTCACCAGCCAGAGAAGAAAGAATTAATAATACAAGAGGTTTCAGAAGAAATCTTAAAAGGTAACACATGAGTAGCGGCGTTAAATTCATCATGGATTAAATGCTACTGTGTATTTGTGATAATAAACCATAAGAGCAAGCCTCAAAATAATGTAATAGATAGATTCCTCATTCCAGAACGAAGTCCAACACTGTTTAAAGGAATACAACAAAATCCAGCAACAACAGTATCAAATCCACATTGTCTCTTATCCATTAAAAATTTCCCAACATGAAAAATATCAGTCATAGCTGGAGAAAGTCAATTAATACAAACAGACTGAAAAATGACACAGGTAATAGAATTATCAGACAAGGTCATAAAATAAGCTATTTTCCATATTTTTGAAAACTATATAAGAAAATATAACCATGATGACAAAAGTAATGTAAAAAGAGATACAAATACTACTTCTAGAAATTAAAAAATACAATGTCTGAAAAAAATACACTAAATAAAATTAATAACATAGTAGAATAGTAATTCCTGTAAAGAACGCTTAACAGTAGCAAAAAGAAAGAAAGGAAAACAAAAGACAAACAAAGTAAAAAACATAATCAAAAATTATGCAAAGGGAGAAAAGAAAATGAATATAAAGAAAAAATTAATAGTGAGCTCTGATATCATCAAGGAATCTAAAATGTATGCAACAGAAGTCTGAAAAGAGCGGCAGAGAACATATTTGAAGAAATATAGCATTTCCCCCTAGTTTTATAAAGAGTATAAAAACTAGAAACCTGAAAAACTCATTAAAACCAGAAGAAAGTTGAAAACAACAAAGTATATCATAGATTGCTAAAAACCAGTCATAAAGAGAAAAGTCTAAAAGCTTTTAGAAAAAAAGACACATTATATACATATGAATTATAGAAGACTTGTCAGAAAGTATACAAATGAGATAAAAATAGAGCAACATCTTTTAAGCACTGAAATTTAAAAAAACTATCAATCTAAATTTTATATTCAACAAAATAAGATTTTTTTAAAATAATGAAATAAAGAGGTTTTCAGGCAAGTAATCACTGAAATCATTTATTACCAATAGACATGCATGAAAAGAAGTGTTAAAAGATATGAAGATGACATAAGATTTAATTTGCATCTATACAAAGCTATTTTTAAAACAAACAAACAAAAAACTTTGAAATGGTGAATAGGTGGGGGAATGAACAAGACTTTTGTTCTCCTTTCCAATCTCTTTAAAAGATAATCTACCTTGAGGAGTCTAAGATGGCAGCAAATTGAGTGGAAGCTACACTGAAACTCTCTCAGTACCAAACTGGAATTACAACTAAAATATAGAAAAACCATCCTGAGTGATCAACTGAAGACTTACTGGAGACCACCCTCATAACCAAGGACCTAAAGTGGAGACTACATAGAGACTGGTAGGAAGTGCAGAGGCTCTAGAGGGCTGGCTGGGCTCCCACAGGCAGCAGCTGAAATTCATGGAGGGATATCTCAGCTGTGCGTGGGGTGGTTCCCACTAAGAACTCTGGGGCCTAAACCCCAGACCAGGCTTCTCAGCCCAGAGCATGAGAAATGAGAAAGGTGTCCACATAACATATGGCTGTGAAAAGCAGTGGGGTTTCTGCCTGCCAAGGAGAGATTGCTGGAAATGTTTCTTAAAAGGCCAACACACAAAGTGTCATGTGTAGCTACTCACTTTGGTTTCCAGTGGAGGGAGGGTAGAGTGGACTAGAGCTGTGTGAGAAGAATTTAGGGTTGTGGGCTCTGGAGATGGAGCTTGGAGGGCACCCATCTGAATTCCCGTGCTGAGTCATTCCCCCCTACAGCAGAGGACATCTTTATTGGCACACATTTATCATCCAAGCAGCTTTAGTCTGGGGGGGGCGCAATTGCCCCATCCTGTTGGAAAAGCTTTTGCCCCACACTATAGAGTTTCTACTGCCCGAGGCTCATTAAGAGACTGAATAACAATCAGGCTCTGGGTGCCTTGAGTCTTTGCCTGATTAGCTTCTGGATCCAGGGCTAGAAAAGCAACCTTGGTAGGCATCTTGGTACTTCCCAAACATACCCAGCCCCAGCAGACGGAAGCACAGGCTGTGGAGTGGGGAAAGCTGCAAACAGGGTACTCAAGGCTGGTCACAAACAGCATCTGATATTGCCCTGCACCAGAAACCTTCCAAAAGACTGGGAGTCCTAGCAGATACGTAATACACAGAAACAAATCCAAACAGGCAGCCAAAATGGGGAGACAAAAAAACAAGCCTCAAATGAAAGAACAAAAGAATTCTCCAGAAAAAGGAAAATGAAATGTAGGTAAGCAATCTATCAGATATAGAGTTCAGAATACTGATCATAAGGATGCTCAACAGCAGGAAAAAAGATATAGAAACTATGAAGGAAATTAAGAATGACATAATATGAAAAAGAATGAGATCCAAGATGGCAGCAGACTGAATGGAAGCTACACTGATACTCTCTCAGAACCAATCTGGATTTAAAACTAAAACATAGAAAAACCATCATGAAAACCAATTGAAGACTAGCTGGAGAGCATCCTCATAACCAAGGAGGAAAAGTGGGGACTGCACAGAGACTAGTAGGAACTACAGATGCAGGAGGGCTGGCTGGGCTCCCACAGGCAGCAGCTGAAAGTCCAGAGGGATATCTCAGCTGTGGGGGTTCCCACTGAGGACTCTGGGGCATAAACCCCAGGCTGGGCTCCCCAGCCCAAAGCACCAGAACTGAGAAAGGTGCCCACATAACATCTGGCTGTGAAAAGCAGCTAAGTTTCTGTCTGCCAGGGAGAGGCAGCTGGAACTGCAGACACCCTCTTAAAGACCCAATGCACAAAGTTTTGTGTGCAGCCACTCACCTTGGGCTCCAGAAGAGGGGAAGCGGAGTGGACTGGAGCTGTGTGGGTAGAGTCTGGGGTTATGGGCTCTGGAGAGTGAGAGCAGAAGATGCCCATCTGGATTCCTGTGCCAAGTTATTCCCCCAGACTGTGGAGGACTTCTTTCTGGGGCAGTGAATATTTGGCTTTTGCCTGAGGGGGGAAGCAATTGCTCCACCCTGCTAGAAAGCCTCTCACCCTGCCCATAGGAGTTTTTACAGCCTGAGGGTTGTTAAGAGACTGATAACAACCAGCTGCCCCACCCTGTAGAGCTTCTATAGCCTGAGGCTCATTAAGAAAATCAGATTAATCAGTCGGCTTGCAGAGGAAGGCCTCAGGGTGCTTTGAGTCTTTGCCTGATCTGTTTTGGGACCTGGGACTTAGAAAAGCAGACTTTGGTGTGCATCTTGGTCCTGTCCAAATGCACCCAGCCACAGAGTGGAGACCTCAAGCCTAGGGTTGTTGATAGCCCCAAACAGGGTACTCAAGGCCAGTTACAAACTGCATCTGACATTGGCCTGTACCAGAGACCCTCCAAAAAGACTGAGAGTCCTAGAAGATCTACCTAACACTTAAAAAGAAACCCCAAAAAGTAGCCAAAGTGGGGAGACCAAAAAACAGGCCTCAAATGAAAGAACAAGAGAAGTCTCCAGAAAAGGAGCCAAATGTAATGAAGATAAGCAATCTCTCAGATATACAGTTCAGAATACTGATTGCAAGGATGCTCAACAGAATAAAAAAAGATATGGACGCTATGAAAAATGATCAGTCAGAAATGAAGAGTGACATAGCAGAAATAATGAATACATTGGAAGGAATAAATAGCAGATTAGAGAAAGCTGAGGATTGGACCAGTGAATTAGAAGACAGCATAGAAAAAAATCTCTCAACCAGAGACCCAAAAACAAAAAACAATTAAAAAACAGGAGGACAGTCTAAGGGAGCTGTGGAACAGCATGAAACGTAACAATATCAGTATTATAAGAGTGCCAAAGGAGGTCAAAAGTAAGCAGGGGTTAGAGAACCTGTTTGATTAAATAATGGCCGAAAACTTCCCTAACCTGGTCAAGGAAAAAGGCACACAAGTTCAGGAGGCACACAGAGTCCCAAGCAATAAGAATCCAAAGAGGCCCAGGCCCAGACACATCATAATTAAAATGTCAAGAATTCAAGAGAAAGAGAGAATCTTAAAGGAAGCTAGAGAAAAGCAATCTGTTACCTAGAAAGGAGCTCCCATAAGGCTGTCATCTGACTTCTCATCAGACACTCTACAGGCCAGAAGGGAATGGTATGATGTATTCAAGGTAATGCAAAACAAGGATCTGAAACCAACACTACTCTATCCAACAAGATTATTAATCAAGATAGATGGTGAAATAAAGAGCTTCCCAGACAAAAAAAAAAAGAAAAAAAAAAAGGCTAAAAGACTTTATCACTACAAAACCAGCATTACAGGAAATGTTAAAGGGACTGCTATAATTAGAAGTAGAAATAAAGAGAATGAGAAACATAGGCATAAAGAAACAAAATGAGCCCAGCCAGGCATGGCTCAGCGGTTGAGCATCAACCTGGGATCCAGGCAATCAGGGTTCGATTCCTGGTCAGGGCACATGCCGAGGTTGTGGGCTTGATCCCCAATCGGAGGCATGCAGGAGGTGGCCAATCAATGACTCTCTCATCATTGATGTTTTTATCTCTCTCTCTCCCTCTCCTTTCCTCTCTCTGAAATCAATAAAGATTTTTTTTTTTAAAGGAAACAAAATGGCAGTAGATAAGTATCTTTCAATAATAACCTTAAATGTAAATGGATTAAAATGCCCCAATAAAAAGATGTATGGTGACTGAATGGATAAGAAAACATGACCCGAATATATGCTGTCTACAAAAGATTCACCTCAGAACAAAAGACTCACACAGGATGAGAGTGATGGGATAGAAAAAATTTTTCCATGTAAATAGAAATGAAAAAAAAAAAAAAAAGCTGGGGTAGAAATACTCATATCAGACAAAATGGACTTCAAAATGAAAACCATAATGAGAAAAGAAAGGTCATTACATTATATTAAAGGGATCAATCCAACAAGAGGATATAACCCTGATAAACATAAATGCACCTAATATAGGAGCAACTAAATTTATAGAAATACTTCTAGAGGACTTTAAGGGAGAGGTGGAGAGCAATGCAGTCATACTAAGAACTTTAACACCCCACTGACTTCAATGGATAGGTCTTCCAAACATAAAATCAACAATGAAATGGTAACCTAAATGACACACTAGGTCAGATGGATTTAATTGACATTTACAGAACACTCTATCCCAAAGCTGCAGAATATACATTCTTCTCAAGTGCACATGGGACATTCTCAAAGATAGACCACATGTTAGGACACAAAATAAGTCTCTACAAGTTCAAGAAGATTGAAATCATATCAAGCAGCCTCTCAGACCACAGTGGCATGAAATAAGAAATCAACTACAATAAAAACACTAAAAAACATATAAACACATGGAGGCTGAAAAGCATGTTTTTAAACAATGAATGGTATATACCAAAGAGATCAAGAAAGAAATCAAAAACTTCCTGGAAACAAATGATAATGAACACACAACGTCTCCAGATCTATGGGACACAATGAAAGCAATCCTGAGAGAGAAGTTCATAGCACCACAAGCCTACCTCAAAAAACAAGAAAAACTTCTAATAGACTCTCTAACCCTACAACTAAAAACTTAGAAAGAAAACAACAGGATAAGCCCAGAGTAAGTAGAAGGAAAGAAATAAAGATTAGAGCAGAAATAAATGACATAGAGAGTAAAAAAAGGCAATATAAAATATCAACGAAACCAAGAACTGGTTCTTTGAAAAGATAAACAAGATTGGTGAACCTAAGAATAAGACAGAGAGGCACTTCCACGACTCTTATTCAACATAGTACCAGAAGTCCTAGCCACAGCCATCAGACAAGAAGAAAACATAAAAGGCATCCAAATTGGAAAGGAAAAAGCAAAAGTGTCATTTTTTGCAGATGACATGATATTGTACATAGAGAATCCTAAAGACTCCACCAAAAAATGACTAGATTTAGTAAATCAATTCAGCAAGGTAGCAGGATACAAAATTAACACCCTGAAATCGATGACATTTTTATAAACAAATAATGAACTCTCAGAAAGAGAAACTAAAAAAAAATACCATTTACCATGGCAAATAAAAAAATAACATACCTAGGATAAACTTTACCAAAGATGTAAAAGACCTTTACTTGGAAAACTACAGGATGCTGAAAAAAGAAATAGAGGAAGATATAAACAAATGGAAAAATATACCATGTTCATGGATTGGAAGACTTAACATCATTAAAATGTCCATACTACCCAAAGCAGCCTATAAAGTCAATGCAATCTCTGTAAAAATACCAACAGCATATTTCACAGATCTAGAAGAAACACTTTGGAAATTTATATGGAACCAAAAAACACCCCAAATAGCCATGGCGATATTGAGAAAGAAGAACAAAGTTGGAGGAATCACAATATTAGATATCAAGTTATACTACAAAGTCACTGTAATCAAAATGTCTGGTAATGGCATGACAACAGACATATAGATCAGTGGAACAGAACAGAGAACCTAGAAATTGACCCATGCCATTATGGTCAATTCATAGTTGACATAGGAGGCAAGAACATACAATGGAGTAAAGACAGTCTCTTCAATAAATGGTGTTGGGGAAATTGGACAGGTACGTGCAAAAAAAAATAAAACTAGACCACCAACTTACACCATACACAAAAGTAAATTCAAAATGAATAAAAGACTTAAATGTAAGACATGAAACCATAAAAATCCTAGATAAACACATAGGCAGCAAAATCGCAGACATCTCTCGCATCAATATGTTTGCTGATACATCTCCTTGGGCAAGAGAAACTAAGGAGAAAATAAACAAATAGGACTGCATAAAAAAAGAGAGCTTCTGCACAGCAAAGGAAACCATCAACAAAAGGAAAAGGGAGCCCACTGTATGGAAGAACATATTTGCCAATTACACATCGAATAAAGGGTTAATATTCAAAAGGAACACATACAACTGAACAAAAGGAAGACAAACAATCCAATTAAAAAATGGGCAAAGCACCTAAATAGACACTTCCCCAAAGAGAACATACAAATGGCTAAGAGACATATGAAAAAATCCTCAACATCACTAGTCATCAGAGAGATTCAAATTAAAACCACAATGAGGTATAACTTTACACCTGTCAGAATGGCTACTAACAACAAATCAATGAGCTACAAGTGCTGGCAAGTGTGTGGAGAAAAGAGCACCCTAGTACACTGTTGGTGGGAATGCAGACTGGTGCAACCACTATGGAAAGCAGTATGGAGTTTCCTCAAAAGATTAAAAATTGACCTGCCATTTGATCCAGTGACCTCAGTTCTAGGAATATATCCTAAGGAGGCCGTAACACCAATCACAAAAAACGTATGCACCCTCATGTTCATAGCAGCACAATTTACAATAGCTAAGATCTGGAAACAGCCCAAGTGCCCATCAGTAGATGAGTGGATAAAAAAGCTGTGGCACATTTACACCATGGAATACTATGCAGCTGTAAAGAGGAAGGATCTTTTATCCTTTGGCACAGCATGGAGAGAACTGGAAAGTATTATGCTAAGTGAAATAAGCCAGTCAGAGAAAGACAAGTACCACATGATCTCACTTACATATGGAATATAATAAACAAAATAAACTGATGGACAAAGTGGATCCAGAGACTTAGAAGCATGGAAAAGACTGAGGGATCTTAGAGGGAAGGTGAAGAGGGGGAGTGGGTTGGGGGAGATTAATTAAAGAACCTATATGTTTGTAAGCATAACCCATGGACATAGACATTGGTATGGGGAAATCCTGGGTGTGAGATGGATACAGGGTGGAGGGGATCAATGGAGATTAAAAGGGGACATCTGTAATATTTTCAACAATAAAGATAAAGAAACTTAAAAAAATGGTTCTTAGTTTAAAAAATAATTAATTAATTAATTAATTTATGTTAAGTAAATTGTCCAAGTCAGGCAAAAAAAAAAAAAAAAAAAAAAGAGAGAAAATAAAAAAAGAATGACATAGTACAAATAAAAAATACATTGGAAGGAGTAAACAGCAAATTAGTGGAAGCTGAGGATTAAATCAGCAAATTAGAAGACAGGGCAGAAAAAAATCACTCAATCAGGGATCCAAAAAGAAAAACCAATTAAAAAACAAGAGGACAGTCTAAGGGAGTTGTGGGACAACATAAAATGTAAAAATATTTGCATCTTAAGAATGCCAGAAGATGCAGAAAGTAAGCAAGGGTTAGAGAATCTGTCCGAAGAAATAATGGCAGAAACTTCCCTTACTTCATCAAGGGAAAAGTCACACAAGTCCAGGAGGCTCAGAGCACCCTAAGCAAAAAGAACCCAAAGAGGCCCATGCCCAGAAACATCATAATTAAAATGCCAAAGATTCAAGACAAAGGAGAATCTTAAAGGGAACAAGAGAAAAGCAATCTGTTACCTATAAAGGAGCTCCCATAAGGCTGTCAGCTGATTTCTCATCAGAAATTCTACAGGTCAGAAGGGAATGGCACGAAGTATTTAAGGTAATGAAAATCAAGGATCTGAAACCAAGACTACTCTATCCAGCAAGGCCTTTGCTCAAAATAGATGGTGAAATAAAGAGCTTCTCAGACAAAAAGAAAAAAATAAGGCTAAAGAAGTTTATCACCACCAAACCAGCATTGCAAGAAAAATTAAAGGGTCTGCTGTAATAAGAAACCTAAATAGAAAGAAAGAGCAACATAGGCATAAAAAAATATAATGGCAATAGATAAGTACCTATCAATAATCACCTTAAATATAAATGGATTAAATATCCCAATCAAAAGACATAAGGTAGCTGAATGGATGAAAAAATAGGACCCAAATATATGCTGTCTACAAGAGACACACCTCAAAACAAAAGACTCACAAAGGCTGAAAAAAAAAACAAAAACTTCTGGAAGACTTTAAGAGAGAGATCGACAGTAATACAGTCATAATAGGGGATTTTAACACCTTACTGACTTCATTGGATAGGTCTTCCAGACAAAAAATCAACAAGGAAACAGTGACTCTAAATGACACACTAGATCAGATGGATTTAACTGACATTTACAGAACATTTTACCCCAAAGCTGCAGAATATACATTCTTCTCAAGTGCACACAGGACATTCTCAAAGATAGATCACATGTTAGGACACAAAACAAGTCTCTACAAGTTCAAGAAGATTGAAATCATATCAAGCATCTTTTCAGACATTTACACCATGGAATACTATGCAGCTATAAAAAAGAAGGTTCCCTTACCCTTTGAGACAGCATGGTACAACCTGGAGAATATTATGCTAAGTGAAATAAGCCAGTCAGAGAAAGAAAAATACCACATGATCTTACTCATATGTGGAATCTAACGAACAAAATAAACTGATGAACAAAATAGATCCAGAGACATAGAAGCATGGAACAGACTGACGAATCTCAGGGGGGTTGAGGAAGAGATTATCCTAAGAACTTATATACACATATGCATAACCTATGGACACAGACTATAGTGTGGTGAAGGCCTGTGGGGGTGGGGGATGCAGGGCAGTGGGGATCAATGAGGGAAAAAGGGGACATTTGTAATACTTTCAACAAAAGATAAATTAAAACGAAAATATAAAAATAGCCCAGCTGGGCATAGCTCAGCGGTTGAGCATTGACCTAGGATCCAGGAGATAGTTGGTTTAAACAAGCCGGGGTTGCAGGTTCAATCTCCAGTTGGGGGTGTGCAAGAGGCAGCCAATCAATGTTTCTATCTCTCTCTCTCCTTCTCTCTTCCTCTCTCTCAAGTCAATGAAAAAGGGCAACATCTGTAATACTTTCAACAATAAAGATAAATGAATAAAAAAAGAATCCATGACCCTGAATAAATGAATAATAAAGGAAAAAATAAGTGAATGTTAAAGTAAATAGTTGAGAGTATGTAAACAGAGTAGAAGCAACAGTGATTGCTTCATAATTAGAATACAGTTGATATGGTCATATTTTGAAGTTATACAAACTAAGGCACATTTCATGAATGTATGTGCAATTGTGTGTATGAGAGCTGGAAAAGCAATTTTATTGACAGATTCCATCAAGTTCATTATCCATGTTCAGATGAAGTTGGAGAAAGGAAATTTTATTTCATTTAAGACCAAAATTTTTAATACTAAACTAATATAGAATACCAATATTTTATATGGGCAAAAACAATTTCCCCAAATACCAATTTAGCTACATTTATATTAAAATTATACTGATAAAATATTCTCACAAATGTGAGACTTTCCAAATATGAGCACAGTGGTCAAAACCTCCATAAGGCAAGCAAAGTCAGAAATAGCTAATATTACAATAGAAAAAATATAATAGTTTAGCAGGAAGATTATTTAGACATGGTCCTTTCCAAACATCACTACCACCTCCACCTACTTTTTTCATAGACTATAAAATAAAACTTTACAGATGTGTATTCACTTACCTAAACTCACAGTGTGGCAGAGCCTACACAGGAAGCTAAAACTGGATTTTCATCAGTGTGTTCTTTTTACAATGCGTACTACCTCTTATATTCATCAAAACATGAGTCAATTGGGAATAGGCAATGCTAACATTATAAAATATATCCCTAAGCACCTCCTGGGAAATCACAAACTTACTCCTCAGATTTAGAGCAGTCCCTGGGGCAGATTTGTAGTTTTCTGTCAAATGCAACAAGTCTTTCACCAGTCAAATTACACCTACCTCACACATTTTCCAAGTTGAAAAATCATGGATCCCAGCAACAACTGACATCAAGTAGCATGTAAAACACACCCAAGACCAATACTGAAACTAGATGTTGAAGGAATAAAAAGCCAGGTTTGCAAGGAATGGATAATAGATATATAGTAGGCTTTCAACACAGAGTTAAAAAGATAGAAAATCTATTTGGGTAAAACACTCCTTAATGCATTGACAGGGATAACCAGTGTTATCTAAATATCATTGACATCTTTTACTGTACAAATGTGGTATGTTGTACTGTTTTGAAAGAAAAGATCATATTTCAAGCAAATTCAGAACATAGCACAAATTGAATCACTTCATAAAATATTTACTTAGTAATATACTACAAAGGAAGGAATGTTTTGCAAAATAGTAGTTTGTACATTTGTCTTTGAAAAATACTTTTGCCTAGCTCTTTTCTGTAACAGAGTTTGAATGCAAAGTAAGTTATTCTTAATAAATAGTTTATGTCCTTCAAAATGTTTTACTGATAATTTCTGTGGTGTTGGAAGGAGACTATATGAAACAAATTTGCTCGAATGGATTATTTTGCTTTTGTTGTCCAGAATACTTTGGTAAATTATTATGGTTGAAATGTGAAGGAAGGAATAAGTTCATAGGTAGTCTTAGTGGGTATTAAATATTTTTAAATGTCACACATTGAATATATATTATCTTTATTTTATATCTAAAAGGATATATTTTTATACAATTGTGATTAGATTCTATAATTTTAAGAAAATGTTTATAACCAGACTGTTGGTATTTGTCATTGAATATTTAGTTCTATACACTTTTAAATTTTAATCTCAAATGTGGTTTAAAAAAATTTTTTTTCCTTCCTCCCAGTGCAGCTAGAGCTGTAGCCTTGGCTATTTAAAATAGATTACATGTTCTGGCTGGTTTGGCTCAGTGGTTAGACCATCAACCTGTAGACCAAAGGGTTGTTGGTTCAATTTCCAGTCCAGGGTGCATACCTCAGTTGCAGGTTCAATGCCCAGGGTGCGGGTGGGATGCAACAAACTGATGTATCTCTCTCACATTGATGTGTGTCTCTCTCTCTTTCTCTCCCTCCTCCCTCCCTTCCACTCTCTCTAAAAATCAATGGAAAAAATATCCTCAGATGAGGATTAATAAAAATAAATAAAAGGATGACATAAGGTGTCACGTGGCTCTGTGACAACTTCTCTCTCTCTATTCTTTAGAAACAAACTCCTTTTCTATTAGTGGAAGTGAGGAAGATAGGAAGATTGTAGTCTTCTAACTTTACTCCACTATAGACAGTTTGCTGAGTCTTCATTAACTTATTTTTGTTCAGTCTGATCTTGATTGACACTTATAGCTTCCCTGATATGGAGAGATTTATGTATGTCTTGTGCTTGGGTTCTCTGAAGTAATGTTCAGATTCTCCCTGGTGATCTCCAAAGTGAAGGACCCCTGCAGACCTATCACTGGACCTACCACTAGTACTTTCCCCAAAACTTTCTTTGGGTTGAGCATCACATTTTTTGGTCCAACAATCATTCAGGCAGTATGATGGCTTCTGACCCTCCACTGACATCTAAGGTCCTTAATGGTGTCCGTGGGAACTACCATAGAATTCTTCAATATGCCTAAAAGTTTGGAAAGATTGCATGGAGGTTAACTCCATCTTCTTTCTACATGGCATTGAGATTGTGATGTTTAATTTTATGTGTCAGTTTCACTGGGACGTGGGGTGCCCAAGTTAAACATTATTTCTACGTGTGTCTGCAAGGATGTTTCAGATGAGAAGTCTTCCTTATCCAAGTTTATATTCTGTCCTAGATCCAGTACCCTCAGGATCCACCACCAGGAATACTCTTCTTACATGTGACAGTATATGTGAGCCAGCTGCTATAACTTTTTTGTCAAACACTCCTGGTACTCCTTTAGCAGAGCCAGTACTTCACTATTTAAATCACACTAAGATTTGACTCTCATTGTGAGTCTGGTGACCATAGGGTGGTTGAAAACATATTCTGAGGAAGGCAGCATTGTCTTTTAAGGTACCTGACCTATTTTGTGCTTCTACATAGTCTTCAAAGGTGGGAGGGTCTCCATCTTACAACAGGGGGCATAGGTGACTTCTCCAGGCCCCAAAAGTTCAGGAAATTTTGGGTTCAAGGTTTTCCAGGGTATTTATCCAGATATCCTTATTTTATATGTCAGAACCCAACTTTTTTCAGATCAATAGCCTGAATTTGACATTAGGAATTTTCCTAGGCTAATAATTTAGCCTTTTAGGCCAAACTTACAATGAAATTCTAGGGTCATACTTCTATTCTGTCTATGACTCACTTACAGGAGATTAATAGCTCTTTAAATGCCATTAAGTATACTATCTGACTCCCATTTTGATTTAATTAGTGATCAATCATCCTAAACCTGTTATTCTCTTTTTTCAAATCATCTATTTGACTCATACATAGCAATTCAATTTCATAGACTTTGTAGTCACCCCCCACATGCCTATTAACACCACAGAGATTACACAAGTAAGTATATCTCCTTCCACCAAGTTTACCATGGTTGAAATTTTTAACAATGGAACTTACATACCTCCACTTTTCACCAGTGATGGGGTCATAATTCTCAGCTACATTGGGATGGTCCAACTCCAGAATCCCATCATTAGTGTCTGTTTCTTAAGATCTATCCTGGTACCAACCATTTTAAGTTGGATTCTTTAGAAGTGAGCATGAGACAATGAATCATGTGCACATGATTCATTAAAATAATGCTCTTCAGAAAAACCTGTAAAGATATGACAGATTATTTTCAAAAAAAGATTAAAAAAAAAAAACAAGAATGAAGTCTTAGGTAACATCTAGTCTTTTCTTGATTCACAAGGTGATCTGGAGCATAAATCACACTACAGAGTTATTCACTTTTGAGAAAAAAGGACACAAATTTTTATTTATCCACATCTGTTAATCATTACTTGCAGAGAACTAAAGGTGAGGAAGTTCTTTTTGACTGACACCTATTTGTATGATTGGCTAGAGAGAGAAGTAAATATGAGATATTAGGAGCAAATACTCAGCATTTGGATGATGAGGATTCTAGTCTGACAAAGGGAATCTGAACATGGCACCAATACTGTCTATTGCACTGGCACATAGTAAATACTCCATGATAATTAAAATAAAAATAACATACATCAAAATCTATTAATCATAGAAGATTGATATTATCATCATATTATAATTATAATTTTATCAGGCACATGGGGGATTTTTGAAAATGCACATACCCCAAAACTATCAGAATTGCTATAAGAATAGAGAACATAAATTTATTTTGGAAATAATTAACAGTTGTTACTAATATTCACCTTATATGCATACATACACACAGAGACATGGCATTAAGAAATCATTAAGAAGTTTTTCAGAAATTGACTCTTGACTATTTTAATTTGTGTATGTGACAATTCTCCTTGTGATTTTATTTCTGTAAATACAGAAAGACACACATCTTCCAGGACTCTCTTTCTTAAAAATATCTAATTTTGTCATTTTGCCTACATGCCACTATTATTGTGAGGTTGTATTTAAACCTCTATACATAATTTATTACTTCATTCACAGGGCTTCTACAGTTATATTCACATTCAACTAATTTCATTATGTTTAAATATTTATTATAATATGTTTATTTACTAAACTATGAAATAACTGAAAGGATAGTCTCGGTTTTATTTTTCAAGGGTTATTTGCGTTGGGTATAGAATTCTTGGTTGATAGTTATTTTAGCACCTTGAATATAACATTCCAAAGATATACACATTCATTGTTTCTTTTGAGAAGTCAATTGTCCATGTTATTATTGGCCCTTTATTAATCACCTTCTTTTCCTTTCACCCCTCCTAGATGATTTTGCAATTTTTTTCTTTATCTTTGGGTTTTCAGTGGTTTTACTATGATGTACTAGGTATTGTTTTCTTTTTATTTCTTCTGCTTAAGAGTCTATGTATTTTCAAGATTCATTCATGTTGCAACATATGTCAGTACTTCTTTTCTTTTTATTGTTGTATAATATTTTATTTTGTGGATGTACCAGCTTTTACTTATTTGTCAATTAATTGATATTTGGGTGTTTCCATTTTTTATTATTATAAATAATATTACTATGAATATTTATGTACAAATTTTTATGTAGATGTAGTATTAATTTATTTTGAATTTACAGTTAGAAATGTAATTGATGGATGATATAGCAATTGGATATTCTGAGGAACTGCCAGACAGTTTTGCAATATGGTTGCACCATTTTATATTCTTACAAGCACTGAATAATGTTCCAATTTCTCCACATCCTTGTCAACATTTGTTATCATCTGACATTTTCATTATAGCCATCCTGGTGTGTATGATGCGATAAGTCACTGAGGTTTTGATTTTCATTTCTCTAATGTCTAATAATGTTTAACATATCTTCATGTGCTTATTTTCTCTATATCTTCCTTGTAGCCCACTGAGATCCTGTATCCATTTTATAATTTGTATTTTTGACTTTCTAACATGAAGTTTAAAGAATTCTTTATATATTCTTGATAAAATTCTTTTATCAGATATATGGCTTGCAAGTATTTTCTCCCAGTCAGTGCATTGTCATTTCAATTTATTAATGTGTTCTCACATTTTTGCTATGATATGTTTGGATATTGATTTGTTTATCTTACTTGGATTTCTTTTTGGCCTCTTGGATGTATAGATTAACATTTTTATTATATTGAAAAGTTTTCAGCCATTATTTCTTCAATATATATTCTTCTTCATCTCTCCTCTCCCTTTCTGATACTTCTGTTTATGTGTATGTTTACAAACAGAGTTATGGCTAGTCATAACTTGCATTTCTTTGAGGTTTTGTTTCACTTTTCTTATTCTTTTTGTGTGATCTAAGAATGTTTAATCTCTATCAAAATATCTACAAGTTTACCAATTCAGATCTGTGCCTGAGCACCTCTAGTGGATTTTTTCACTCTGGTTATTCAAATTCTCAACACCCTCATTTTCATTACTTGCTTTTATCACTTTTTCTTTATCAATTTTTATTTGATAAGATATTGTCATCATTCTTTCTGTTACTCTTTGAGTGTGGTTTCTTTGTTTTACTCTCCTCTTTCCTCCCATGTAGGCGAGTGTCATTACTACTAATGGGTCACAAAAAACCTAGTCTGCCACCATTTTTGTTTGACTGGGGGAGGAAACTCTCAAGGTTCATATATGAACATGAAGCCCTGCAAGAACATTAGGACTACTTGATAATGGGCTCAGGAAAAATACTGCCTGAAAGCATGTGAAAAAGTATTTCAAATACATGCCTAAGAATGTCAGAGCTCAATCTGCTTACTAAATTAATACTATAGTACAATGACAATAATAACTAGTTTATCTCAGTCTTATTAAGTGTCAGGCACTGTGCTAAGTGCTTTTACAGACTTCCTATAATTTAAACCTTTTATCAAACAGGTACTGTTACAGATGAATAAAATGAAGACTAAATTTTACAAATGCTAAAGAATTTGCAGAAATTTATATTGTTACTGAGGGAACATATGAACGCTTAATACATGTTTATCATATGAAAACCCGCTCCTCTAAACCAGAAGTCTGTGAACTTTTTCAGTAAAGGCACAAATAGAAAATAGTCTGGGATTTGTGGGCCATACAGCTACTCAGCTATTAGTAATATATTGCAAAGCAACCAGAGACAAAAGCTAAACAAATGGGTATGCCTGTGTTTCAATAAAACTTTATTTACAAAAACAGATGACTGATGACTTTTTTCAGGACTGGCCACTCTTGTCCAATAAGCTGTAGTGTACAAACTTCTGCTAACATGTTATACTATATGGCTTGATTTAACATTATTTTAGTGGATGGCTAAATTCTGTTTCAGGATATAGGGAAATTAAACATAAGATATTCTTTCTGAGGTACTCACACCAATATAGAACTTCACCAAAAAGGAATCAAGCTCTATAGAGTCATTTTTCCTCAAAATGGATTAAATTGCACAACTGTTTCCATGCTAAGTCTTGTATAGTTTATCAACAAAAACACTGATCCATATTTATCCTTTCTCTGTCAAGGGGCTCAATTGCTTTTAAAACATTATCTCCTTAATCTTGCCTATAGCCCTGTGAGGGAGGGAGATGACAAGTATTTAAAAACTTTTGAAGTCTTAGATTCAATTCAAAAGTTGAAAGAAGCTAAGTGACACATGCTTGCTGCCCTCATAGTCTCCCAGTTTCCTTAAAATATGTACTTTGAGTCCTTTAGAGGTATGCTGCTCCTCAGCTGGCTGCTTCTGGGGAAAGGGATCCAGCACCAGAAAATCCATTTTCCTAAAATGTCCTTATTTGGGGCTATATCTGCCACAAGGATTTGGTTTCCATAGAGTTTTTCTTCACTTCTTGCATTAGCAAGATGCTCTGTTCTACAAACCAGCTGTTCTCTTTCTTCTGGTTAATGACTATGCTTTAGTAATGGGAAAAGCAATCCAGAACAGTAATATATTTGGGTCTTTATGTCTTATAGATATGCATATTATATTTGTATATATTCATTATATGGGATATATATATATAAGAAGAATATATATTGCATGTATATATTTATCTATGACTAGTAGTAATAGAGTGGGTGATAGTAATTTAAGCATAAAATAAGGCAATAAATTTTACTATTAGGTCTTAAATGAGAATCATAATAAATATAATATGTTCAAATTAGAAAATAACTTTCCTCGGTTTCTACTTTCATTGGGCCATACCACTGTCCAGCATTTATAAGGAATAAATATTATTCTTATGAAATCCAGCTATTTTGACCTATCCTTTGATTCTTTCAGAAACTCAGACCTGTGCCAGGATATACATTTCTCAGATTCCATGACTTGTGTCTCTATACAGTTTAAGAAAACATGTCTAACACTGTTCATAGGTTATGTATGTATTCATGGAAATACATATCTCAACATGCAGCTCCTTCCACTGAGAATGACTGACTCATCTTTCTTTCCACTATTTTATATTAATTTTGGTAAGAACCCTTCTTAAAGTTCCTTTTCTCCAGAAAGTCTTTCATGATCAAATCAACTCAAGGCAGGAAACCATTTATTTAAAAATATTTATGGAATTCCCATTATATACAAGATATAATGCTAGAGTCTTTGAGGCCTATCTGGTAAATTAGTGCCACCTTAAAGGAACATAGAAAGCAGGACAAATAAATAAACCCCAAGGAATAAGGAAGATTAGCTACAAAGAACAAGATGGTGTGATCAGAAATGTAGGAGAGCCAGAAGGGCATGTTTCATGAAAGCCATGAATAGTTAGTTGAAAGAAGAATGGTTTCCTCAGCATTGTTATATGCTGCATAGCAATGGTTTTGAGAATTTAAGAGATTATTGTGACTTTTTGAAATGGAATATTTTATAATAGGGTGGGAAGAGAACCAAGATTCCAGGGTTTCAATATGAATAGAAAATGAAAAGTGGAAGCACCAGATAAAGATTATAATATTATTTTTCATTCTTTCATTCAAAAATGTTATTGAATGTATATAAAATATACAACAGAATAATAGAGATGATAGTATGGGATATAAAAGTGAATCATAGATAAAACCTAACCTTGGGAAACTTAATTAAAAAACATGAACACCCAATAATGTATCAGAGACTAAGCTAGGCACTAGGGATTCATTGGAAGCATGGCTTTTTTTCAATCATACATTCATTCATTCCTTCATTCATTCAATAAACATTACTCTGTGCTAGACATGGGAAATACAAGAGACAAATAAAAAAATCATCCTTTTTTAGTGGAGGCTGCATTTTCATAATAAAGCAGGCAAAAGGGTAAAAATAATTAAAATTCAACACAAGTTCTTGAATTATAACACATAGAAAATGCAATGAGTTTAATATAAAAAATAATTTTATTTTTCAAAGGTTGTTAAGTGTTAAAAATTCTCTTTGGAGTTCAAAAATTATGAAAATGAATACCTATAGAATTACTGGAGAATTAGGGAAGGACTTTATTTTCATTTATGTATTATTGTTAGGGTGAAATGACCTGAACAGATTTATAAACTCTGATCATTGATCCTGGGAAGGACAGACCAGAGATAAAAAGAATGAAATTATAAGTGAAGCAATAAATTATTTAATCTACATTATTTAAGACTGATTATGTTCAGATTTGAAATTATACATTCATAATTAAATTAATAAAATGTGATTCTAATTCTATACTAATGAACTTTAATATATTTAAAATTCTTCATTGTGCATTGACAGCTCAAAACCACATTTTATACACCAAATTGGATGTTTAACATTTTTAATGAGTGGGAATTCTGAGCTATCACATGGGGGCACTGTCTCCCAGACAACAGTTCAGTGTCAATAGTGTCACCATTTTCATCTTTAGGACAGTGTTGATGTAATTATTTGAAAATGTATACATTTTTATCTTTATTCTTTCATAAAGATGAGTTTACAAGTATAAAGGTAAATAATTCTTACAAATTTAATAAAGATGATTTGTAGAGATAAAAATCAATAGACAGAATAAAAGTGGCAATTCTCCAAATTAGGTTCATTAGTTGGATATTTCATTATGAGGAACAAGAACATTTAAAAATGTATATAAAATACTTAAAATATATGATTGGTTTGTATCAAAGGCAAGTGTTTTGGGAACTTTGTAATAACTTTTTAACTTTCTGGGAAAAGAATCTTCTCTCTACATGGACAATTTCTCCTTTGTATATTAAGCATTTGTAAATGTGTTAAAAATGCATTAGGCATCAGTTTAAGGGTTTTTCTTCTTTATTGTGCATTAATTGCTGCTTCCAGCACTAATATTCCAAGGAACACTATTCCTTCAAGTTGCAAACAGGAGTACAGTAAGTGTTCTATATTCAATTCAGTTCAGAGAATGTTGGTTTATTCCAAGTTGAAAAGGATTTTTACTGCAAGACTTCTCAGAACTTTTGCATATGAGCAAAATAAAATACAAATGTTCATTTTTATGCCCCAAAAAGAGTGTATGGTAAACAGTGTTCCCCAAATTAATTTGACCAGTCTTCCGCCCCACACACAAAGTACCTATTAAAATCCACCAGAACTAGTGTTCTGCAAAAAACTGCTTGGAAAGTGCTCTGCATTTTAGAAGAATTCTCATGACTAGAATGATTGTCAACAGGAAGCAACTCATAAGACTGAGAGATAGAAATGATCCTAGAGGTCATATCTATTACAACGTCCACGCAGAAAAGCATTGCGCCAGCACCTCTCTGATAGTCATCGAGATTTTGTTTAAATTCTCTATTTCATGATACTATATTCTGTGTCAGTCCTATCTATTCTTTTTGTTGTTGTTGTTAATTCTCACCCAAGGATATTTTTTCCATTTTTTTGTTTAGAGAGAATGGAAGGGAGGGAGAGAGCGGGGAAGAGAGAGAGAGAGAGATACATCAATTGGTTGTCTCCGACCAGGGCATGTTCCATAACATGCCATGACCAGGCCAGGGATGGAACCTGCAACCCAGGTACATGCCCTTGACTGAGAATCGAACCTGAGAGCCCTCAGTGTGAAAGCTGATGCTTTAACCACTTAGCCACACTGACCAGGGCAGTGCTATCTATTCTTAATGAGTCCTTCCATTCATTAAGCCCATATATGACTCTTTGGTCCTTATTGTATTTGCCCCCTCTCTACATGACAATTCTTTAAATATTTGAAGACAGCTTACATTCCTCTAATAGATCCTTTCTTCTTCTAGATAACCATTCCACATTCTTATAAATCTACCTCATATCATATAAAGAAGTTATCAGATTCCTCATTACATCAGTTGTCTTTCCCTGTGTGCCTTGGAGTCTGACAAAAGAACATGATTGTTCAACTCCTCCTACTGAAGTTTGGACATTTATCCATGTTAATTTTTATCTGGCCTGTGTTATATTTTTATAAAAGCACATTTTGGGCTTATCAAACTTCCTTAAGGTTAGGAAAAATGTAACTGAAGGCAAACAGGATTTCTCTTCCTGTACTTACTTAGTTAATTAATCTTTTCTCATTGTAGCCAAGAGAATCCATTTTAGAGATTGCCTTAAAATACAACTTTCTATCCCTCTGCAGTGATCAAATTACTTGTGAGCTGTAAAAACACAAGCATGTGTTTCTATATCTGAAATAGCTTATTCTGGGTGCTAAATTGTTGTTTGATATTTTATGATCATAAAACAAAATAAAAGTATATTATATATATGTGCATGTGTGTAATGTATTTTGTGTGCATGTATACATATTCTGAATTTTAAAAAGAAGTGAAGAAATAAACATTTAAGTAATATTTCTATTGTTAAAAAAACTTCATCAGGTTCTAAATTTCAATTTGGTTTTCTTTCCTTCTTGTCACTGCACAAAAATAAGAAGTCTGATTAATTTAGTACTAGGAGAGCAATAGAATTTCTGGTTGAAGCGGTAGAGTGTTATTTATAAGACTAAATGGTGTAAAGAAAAAACATTTACTTTGGATGAGGGACAACATAGTTGCAAAAACTACAAAGATTTACTCAATATTATATCACCGAATAATTATATCTTCTATGTTCTTATAAATTCTCCTTTTGGGGAAAAAGAAAGAAAAAAGTTAATGAGATTGTGGTGTTGCAGGTGTAGTGCAAAAACAATGGAGGTAAACGTGTAGAGAAATTAGGTCTGAAGTGCGGGATAATTGTAGAGGGCCCCCGGCAAAAACCAAAACATAGATGTGCAGGAGTCATAGCACATCTTGTCTTCACTTGTCTTTGTTAGTGCAAGTGAAAAGGTTAATGCCGTTCAGTTCCATCAACACAGAGCGAGGAACTGTGGCACCTTTGAATTCTAAAGTTACCCACAGTGCAAGGAATTTAATTCCTGTGAGAATGGTACTATTTACAAGTTTGCTCCCGAAAATGAATGTCAATTAACCACGTGCTCCTGCACAATCTTCCTCTCTCTCTCCCTTTTTATTTTGTTCTAGAGAAATTGTTTTTTAAATCATTATCACAGGTAACAATTCACTATTATTTAAAGCTTCCTTTGATTGGGAAAAAAATTGTCAGATACACATTAGCCTATAGCCTTAAGCCTTCTCTAGTCTCAAGTTCATCACATATAGGGTGTCCCCCAAAAATGCAAACACGCTTTGAGATTATAAAGTCAGTGTTTATTAACACACAGTACATTTTCAAAATTTAAAAGAATCTACAGAAATGAGTGTGTGTACATTCTGGGGGACAACCAGTATTACATTCTCATATGTGTCCTTGACATCTAATGCCTTGACTAATCTTTGGCATTTTCTAGTTTTCTGCCCCGGTGTATTGCTGCTGGTGATTGCACTATTAGCTTTCAATATTCTTGTAAAACCTGCCATTTTTAAGTATAAAAATATCAATATATATGTGTGTGTGTGTGTGTGCGTGTGTGTGCAGTTTTTTCCAGACATTCGGGCATCAGGCGACAGCCTTATTCTTCCTCCTTCCTTCGGCTTCGTGTCCCTACACCCTTCCCCCTCGCTGAATATAGTCCACTCAGCTCTCAGAAGGCCTCTCCACATACCCTCCTAGCCCTGACGACTATTCAGTCTTTACCATAGAGTTTTATATCTGTACATTGTTACTTGAGGCTTTGCTATATATTCATGTTTTTCAATTAAAATTAATGTAAACACTGAGTTTCATTGATGTTTTTAAGTTTTATGAATCTTAAACACATAAAATACAATTATTCACTCTGGTACTTTTGTTTTAACATCAATATACAATAATATCGCAGTATTATTTTCTTTGGTGTTACACCCATAAATATTGAGCGTATGGTGTGCTCTCTTTGTTCTCAATAAATTCCTTATTGATTCCCACTCTTCTCGTTGTAACAACCACCTACCTCTCCACCAAATCTCTCCCATCTTTCCCTCTGATCTTTTACTCATCAAGTGGGGCTTTTGTTCTTCCTGGCCACCTCTTGGAACAGGTAACTGTGCTGCTCTCTGCCAGAGTCCTGCTGTCTTTGGCTAGAATATAATATAAAGGCTTTAAACCTGTATTACTCTTCTTGAAGTAATGCATTAATGCAGCTAATTTGTTAGGTCTTTTTCCTTGGAGAGAATGATGCCTAGAACATAGCTTTTCTTCCTCAGTAGATAGACTCCTACAAGAAAGTATCTTATTAAGATTACTGAGTCTACAAGCAAGTTTTCTCTAGTTTTAAAATATTGAACATGTGCTTTATGCTGGCAGAGGCCATAGAGGTGAGTGGGCACATGTACCAGATTGTGCACCCAGCTGGGCAATTCACCTCCGTACCTCACACCTCAGACCCGCATCAGTGTCGCTCATTCGGTGGAGTGACAGGAAAGTCAGGAGATGTGTGTCTAAATCAGGACATAACAAACATGGCTAAGATTACTGTTAAGGGAATGAGGATTATCTTTTCTCATCAGTACCATGATAAATAAGGTGAGTGGACATTTAGATATTTCTACGTCCCAAAAATTCTCAGTATCACTGACTGCTTACTTGCTTAATGTTAATTATATGTTATTTTGGTATTTTCTGTTAATTAAATCTCTTTCTATAATATTATGAGTGTAGGAATTGGTTTCATGTAATAGAGACTTCCTTGAATGACAGGAGGAAAATGCCCTGAAAATGCAGTATTACCAATGACAAGAGTATTTGCACAAGGATGCCAATACATGAGGAGTTTGGATGTGCGGTAACTCCTCACTTACCCTCGTGGGTAAGTTCTTGGAAGCAGACTTTAGCATAAGCTAAGTGATACAAACAACAGTTAGGTTCCTACAGCATGACTCTGGTCACAGGAACATCACCAAACTTCTAAATAAAGACCCCAAACACTTCTAATATTAAATATTGAAATAAATGTGACCTATAGATGCATTTAAGAAAGATTAATACAAACAAGGAAAATTATTCTTTTCTAACCTGTTTATTCCAGTTTAGGCTCAAAGGTGGCCCGAGTCTATCTTGGCAGCTCAGGGCACAAGGTGGAGCCCAACCCTGGAGGGGAGGCCCTCCATCACAGGGCATACCACACTCACTCAGGCTGGGACAATTAGACACACCAGTTCACCTAATACGCACACCTTTGAGGTGTGGGGTGAAAGTAGGGTCCCAGAGGAACCCCACACAGGCATGGGGAGAACTTGCAGAGTCCACAGAGGCAGTGGTTCCCACGGGAATCAAATTTTTTTCTCATCAAAGTTATAATGAAATGATGTTGAATGAAATGATGTTATTCAAACTGCTATAGTCTCTAACAAAGCTACCACAAAACACAATCTGCTAAATGAATTAATCAGGTGTAGCTCTGAGGCTGCAATCTAGAGGAAATCTCAATGGCATATATTATAGTAAACATATGTGTGTATTGTTGTGGATGAGCAAGAGAAGCTTGGGAGAGACATTAAATGTCATGAGTGCTTTATTTGCTTCTAGAAACAAAAGACAGCAAGATGAGGACTAGCAGATGCACTTTTCATTCCTAGGGGAACAGCCCCTACCCTTATCCCCTTTGATGGCGATCTGACCAGAATCACCTTGATACTGGGTCCTTCTGTCCCATTTTTTAGTTCCGCTGGTTCGTGGTTCCTTTCAACTTCCTCACAGTCCTCCGGGCAATAGATGACACAATTAAACATATTTTATGGAAAAAGAAAGAATTGAAGTGAGGTTGGGAGAAAAAACTAGAGAAGTGGGGACTGTGGTGAGGTCACTTTTTCACAATCTCTATGTAATTCGCAAATGGAATCTATTTATTCTGAAGTTTGGGAAGCCAGAAAATTCCCATTGGGGTTACAATGCCCTGGAGCACTATGTGTACTTTGTTACATGAATTTTGACTCAAGTATGATTGAAAAACCTTGAAAGACTCTTGCTGCTTTAACAAAGTGGTAAGAAATACTGACTAGGCTTTTAGTAAGAGTGTCTTAGGGACTTGTGAGAATTGCAGGAACAGCCTGGACCTTGATTACTATAAGGAATAATATGTTATTTGGAAAGGAATTGAAGAGTCACTTTTGATTTTTTTTTTTCTCAAATGAATTAGTCTTATACTAGTGGGAATTAGCTCCTGTTATTCACAGGTTAACACTTAACCACATCATCTTAGTTGTGAAGAGGTGAAGTTCCAGAGCTATCTTCCTGGATTCAAATCCTGGCTCTACCACTCATTAGCCATGTAACCTGGGGCCAATTATATATCTGTCTGGACCACAGTTTCTTCATCTATATAATGAAGGTAATAAGAGTAACTACCTTTTAGGTTTATTTTGAGGATTAAATAAATTCACAACTATTGGGTACTTAGAATGGGGCCTGGCACAGATTTAAGTGCTCAGTAAATATTCAGCACAACTTTCTCCATTCATTGATAATAAATAATTCAAAGATAATATGCATTATCTTTCCATAAGATGGGCACAGAATATCTGTTGGTACCACACTGCTATCTCCAATGTAAACTTCTTTGAACTTCAATTCATATTTGGATAAGGCAGGATGGTGGGATGGTGAAATACTCATCTCCTAAGTATATTTTGAATATTAAATATATATTCATTTTCTTCCAGATTATTTTAACATTTTGAACCTTTTTTCTCCATATTCTAATACATTTTTGAAATTATTGTACACACAAGTTTACATTTATATTGATTATGTTTCATGTGGCCAGATTCTTAGGTAAGGATAATCTTTTAACCAAGTACCAAAATTTAAGAGACTAGCATCCCAGATATGGCTCCTATAAGAACCCTTATACATCATTTGAGAAAATACAGGAACAGAAACAAATCAATCAGACTATGTCATGGAAGGAAGGAGATGTGGCAGTTATGGAAGAAAAAAGAAAAACATATATTTTTAAGTATCAGGTATGCTTAAAGAAAGGTTTACAGACTCCAGGCAACCAAGAAAGAGGAGTGAAGGCTCTCAGTGAAAAACTTTAACATATAATTCTTAACCTGTACATTTAAAATTCCCAAACATTCAGCATGCAAGGAAACACAGATGTTAATTATAGATTTTAAAGACTTCGACAGCAGCAACAATGTATAATCATTAATATACCTGATTCCCTGCCTAAATCTATACAGATGGTGCAATGCAAAACCAGGACAAAAACTTCCTTTCTTGAAGTAGGTTGCCAATCTTTATTTGAGCCAAGCTTCTTGAAAGAGTAATGAATATTTGTTGGTTTCCCTTTTATATTTTCATGACACCTCCTTCTGCAAAATGAAATCTGCTCCCACACTCTATTGAAACTTCTCACTCTAAGGTTGCTAGTGATTGCTTTTAGCAAAATCAAGTCAGTTGTATACATACATACATATATATATATATATATATATATATATATATATATATATATATATATATTTGCATTTTTTCCTTTCTTTATTCATACTTGCTAAAGCTCTCTACCGCATTTGACATAGTTAATCTTGAAAATCTCATTAGTTTATTTACATACAAATCCTCTTGTTTTCCTGCATTTCTGGCATCTTGGACCATTTTATTCCAGTTTCTTCATGGGTTAGACTCTTCCTGATCCAATGACAAACTGACTTCTCCCTCTAGATACTTTCCTTGAGTAATTTCATCCACTCTGAAGAAATTTATTTTCCTATTCACTGAGGACCTCAATTATCTAGATCGGGGGTCTGCAAGCTGTGGCCTGCAGGCTGGATTTAGCTTGCCACTTGTTTTTGTAAATGAAAATTTAGTGAAACACAGCCATGCCTCTTTGTTCTGTCTATGGCTGCTTTGATGCTACAAACGCAAGTTGAACAAACCAAGAACATATGGTCCTCAAAGATGAAAATGCTGCCTGACCCTTTATAACAACAACAGAAAAGCCAACATCTGATCTAGTTTTTAAGATGAAACTTTCAGTACAATATATCTAATCATCTAAAGGAAATATACACCTTAATATACTGAAAGTGGTTAAATTCAAATGTTCAAACCTTGTCCTCCTTCTACACTCACTTTTTCTCCTAATAGGAATCTATATTTAGCAAACCAGGAGCCTAGGAGTCATTCTAGACTTTGTTTTTTCCTTCATCTCACATCACACCAATCTCCAAGCCCTGCTTAATATCATTCATATTTGTCTTCTCCCCATCACTATGACCACAGTCATAATTCAGGATCCTAGTTGTGCTTCTCATGGTTGTAGGTAAAAGTTTCCATCAATAATTGCCTCTGTGTCACTTATCATTTCTCCAGGTAATGTCTCCACCATTATCTAAGACTTAAGTGAACTGACCCCATCCAAACTATTTCGTGTGGATACGCTTTCAATAATTCAGGACTTTCAGAACTCCCAACTGTGGAATGAGGTTTTGCTATCAAGAGGTGTCATTATTGTATAAAGGGGAAAGCCCAATGTCTGTACTGGGGGGGGGGGGGGGGGTGGCTGTAGTGGAACATCCTCCCAAGGCAAATACTATAAGATTAGTAGCTAAGCTAAGGATGTCAACTGCCTGGGAGAGTCTGGAAAGCCTTTGCAGAGGAAGTGACATCTGAAATAAATCTTAAAAACATAAGGAAGATATTTTCAGTATGATACATTCTAAGTAAGCAAGTAGACTGCACAAAATCAGGAGAGAAAGAAAGAAAATGGAAAGCGTTCTGCAAGGTTGGAATAAGGGCTGTGTGGACTGTTAGCAAAAATGTAGGCTGAAAAGAAAATTTAAGCCTGGATGTGAAAGTTTGTTTTTTAACTCCATGCTTGAGTGTATAGACTTTATAATAAAAATAGTGAGAAACCTAATTTTTAAACAAGAGAGGGACATATGATTGACATTTCTAAAAGGTGCTTATAGTGACAGATTAGTGTGTAAGCACATCACAGTGAGAAATAAAACCTTGTCACAGACAAAATTTAGGAGTCCATTGCAATAATCTATTAAGAGAAGTTAATTGCTTAAGCTAAGTCAATGTCAGCAAGAGCACATTGAAGGGGTAGGACTCAAGAGACAATTCTGAGATAAATCTGCAAGACTTATATCTACTTAGCTGAAATTGGGTGGGGCTGGAGGAGAGGAAGATGGGTAGAGGGCAAACCAAAAAGGTCCAAGCAAAGCAGACAAGAGCAGGCAATGGTACTATTAACCAAGGAATTAACCTTCCACAAAAGGAATAAAAGGTTTTGGGGAGCAAGAGAATGAGCTTATTTGGGACTACATCAAACTTGAAATGCCTTTGAGACAATCAAGATGACAAATAAAAATGTCCAGGAGAAGACTGGAAACACTAGAGTGGAGCATATGGTAAGAACAGGGATACGGAAACCATGCCTACAGACTGAGAAATATTACACAGTGGACCTGGAGACAAACTCATCCAAACACTAGATCGTCCCTCTTTCTGAAAAGCGAGCTTAAGTGTTTATTTTTCAAGATAAAGCACATATTCTTAACAGATCCTCTGTCAAAATGCTAAGCTGTTGTAAGAGTAACATATTAAATGTTGATTCATATCAATATGTTATCTTGAACTATTTTACTGATAGAGTTTTGGTTATTTAAAGAAGGCTTTAAAAACACCAAAAGAACCAGAAGCATGGATACATAGGACAGACTGGCCGGTGCCAGAGGGGAGGGGAGTGGGGGTGACTGAATTAAGAAGGTGAAGGGATTAGCTAAAAAACATAAATGCCTACCCCACGAACACTGACAATAGTGTGGTGAAGGCCAAGGAGGGGGTGGTGAAGGTGGGCAAAGGCCGGGGAAAAGGGGGACACCTGCAATTATGTCAACGTTAATTTTTTTTAAAAAAGATACCAGCAGTCCACAAAAACTAAACAAATAAATAAATAAATACACCAGATCTAGGCCACAGACTATAATACATTTTAAAAGTCAGAAATAGGAGGTATTATCAGGCAAACCAAAACAGAGAGGTGGGGTGTAATCAGAGGGAGGAGAAAAGGAGCCCAAAACAGGGAAGAAAGTCAGGGAAAGGGTGAAAACGGGAAGTGAAGAAAAGCAATGCCTACTGATTTCCCAGTCTGGATCAGTTCTCTGAATGTATCAAAAGTTCTCCTGTCTTTTGTTTTGTGTCTTTTTTGTTTTAATCATCCCCCCCTTTTAAAAAAATCTTAGAATGACAACATGTGCTATGGTTGAGTTTCACTCAAACATTCAGAAATTGAAAACCAACAAGCTCAATTCTCTTAAGTGGTTTTTTTTTTTTTTTTTTTTTTTTCAGTTTTATAACTAAAATATTAAAAAATAAACTTTTAGGGGGGAAAAATTTCTTTGACAGCTTTAAGTAATTCAAAAGGCTCTCCAAACATTGTCTGTAATACACAATTCATTGCATTTTAGCTCTTTACAAATGCTTTAAAATCCCATCTATCCTAGCTATTTTTCCTTAATATCTTTTTCTATATATGCATTTTCTTCAGCCCTTAAAAGATTAGGGAGGGTTTAGATAGTAACTATTTGATTATGTCGGTCTATGTTTCCTGAATACCTGACTGATATTTTAATGCTCAAATTGTAAGGCAACACTCTATGTGATTGCATTGAAAAAATTTATTACTACTCTCCTCCAGGACTTAAAGTGCTTTCATCATTGGCATGACTAGAAATATAATATTGATGTAAATAAGCATATATTTGACCTCTATTTCAAGTTACTATATGGGGGGGGGGGGCGGAATGCCAAAGAAAAGAATCTTATAGAGGAGAAAAACAGACATATTAATTATAATAATTTTTTTTCAATTTTACCTCCACCTTACTTTGTATACCAATTATTAGTATTTCTATTTCTACAACTTATTTATCAGCAGAGGTTTATTAAAATCTGACTGCCTCATTGCATTAAAATTTAAAAGTCTGTGACAAAGTATATATGTGTATATATATACATATTTTATCATATACATACATGTAATGAAGTGTGTGTGCATGTATATTTATGTGTATTTGTTCAGCTGTTCAGTGGCAATAAAGGAAAATATAATTTAAGACTACAAACACAACTTATGATTGTATCAAACTTTGTTTTTATTGGTAAAGTATGACAAAAAATTATATAAAAACAATGAATTTTTAACTCTAGTTTTTGCAGTACTTTTTGGCGATTATGGTGACTTTATGCATTCCAGGAGACCGAAATGCCTTTTAAACCATTAAAGGCTATGTGTTATGCTTGTGCTACCTTGTTTTAGTGAAGCTAAGTGGTATGATGATTTTTTTTTTCCAGATTCCAACATCTTTTATATCAGGAAGTGTGTTACAATTGACATGATCAACTAGCAGCATTATTTCCTTAGTGATACATAAAGAAATAGTGTATCTAACAATAATGCTGCCAGATTCAATAGAATCCAGTATTAGTATATTTTACCTCTTGGAAAATGGTGAAAACAATGTGATATAATAACCGTTAACATAATATCCCTCTTATATTATCTGTAAATAGGAGTTGACTTTGGGTGTGATGTTTTTCATCTAGGTTTACACACACCTTGAAAGAACTATTTAAGCAATGAATTCCAAAAGATTTTTTCTAAGGCAGTAGTCATTTTATGTAACATTGGATAAAAATGTAAGGACAGATCAGGTGAATAACATGTCATCTAAGGTCATGACCTGTGTCACTGGCGAAGCCATTCAGCCAGTTTTGAATCAGTTCTAACTGCCACACACCCATCCACACGTTCTGGTGCTTTCTTTCTCCCCTAGTTCTCTCAAGACACTGCATGGGCCTTACGGAGGTTTGTCTGCCCTTTGAGTTTCCTCTGCTCCATTCTGCCAGTGGAATTGGTCCAGTCTTGTCAGAAATTAGTATGTCATCTAATTCCGTCCATAAGTACATACTGCAGATCAGTTTTCTAGACTTTAGAGTAACCTTTCTCTGTTCTTAGGATTTTTTAATGTATTACAGTTTACTTTTTGTAGAGTCATTTTGACATCCCTACGCCATAACCTTGAGAACTGCTAAGGGAAGAACTGCTAAAGAAGGCAACTTAAAAGAATATTTTTGAGACCAAGAAATGTGTCTGCTGGGCTGTTCACTGAAGAATGTACAACCTGGAAAGAACAAATGGGGCATTATGCTGTGTCCCCCATACATGTTAAGTGAGGAACTGTAAAATTACGATTACCTAGATTTGTGAGTGGATTCAACTTGAAAGTGCTTAAGCCAAATAATCCCAAACTGATAAAATAAAATAAAAGTTCAAGGCTTTATTTCTTGCTCTAGAAAATTTTATTCCACAAAGAAGTTTATAAATAATATCTTCATCTGAAAATAAACATTACTGTTTTTGCTCAACGAATACAGGAAAGAGTGCCATTAAGTGGAAAGCAATAAATATGAAAAGATGGCACATCAAAAATTAGGTATTAAATAACTAAAATTTTCTTTGCAAAATCAGAGTGTACTTTTTAAGGAAATATAGTAGATCACATATTTAAAAAACATTCACTTTGCAATAAACTTTCATGTTAAAACTTTGAAACGTCTGTGTTGCCAGTGCGCCTTCTCTGCAAGTGAAAATGAATTTGCCTTTGGCTTCACTTTTACTAGCTGAAAATGTGATATTATTATCTCCATACAGGCGTCCACACTTGTTCCATGCCAACAGCAATGTATGTGAAACTGAAAACAGCAGGGCAGTGCTTTCTGTGATGTGATATTAAAAGTAACGCTTCTCCTGGGTAAACTTTAAAAATAAAATTTGGTGGCTATTAGGGATATTTAAGAGATTCAACCCAAGAATAATTGGCAAAAAAGACTGAGATGGCGAGGGAACTAAGGCAAACAGATGTGAGGGGCCAGGGTCCTGGGAGGCACCAGGCCAGCCCCAGAGTTGCTAACACAGTGCCTGTGGATCAGCTTACTTGGAATGGTTGGCATGTGTGGAACACGCGTACATGTTTGCAATGTTTGCATTTGCAGGGTGACTTCAATTTTGTAATACATTTTATACATAGACAAGCTCTCGAGAACGCTTACAATCTATGTTAATCAAAGCCCAGGAGGTTGCTTCAGTTGGAACGAAGCGTAACCCTTAAGAAAGGCTCCCCACACTGTGCTCTGCTTTTCCTTTTAGCTTCTTCCCCTCGACAAAGTGGTGAGAGTTCAGCTGACAACAGAGTAAACAGATTATTGTGTTATTGCTGGCTGATTGCCGGAGTTATTTTGGAGCTTCATAATTCATTTAAAGAGATTTTTGACATTTATGAAATGACTTCTATAATCAACTGACAGTGCAATATCCTATAATTGTTCAATTAAAAATGACTACTAGTGCAGTCATTTATTAGTAGAATCAGATAATTGTCTTGCCACTAAAGAGTACTTCTCACTTTGCACATCAAATGAAAATGTTTGAGTATAAATCTGTGACACAGCAGCCAAAGTCCTGGGGATTTTCAAGTGCATATGTAATTATTACAGACCTCTGAAGTAAATATGGTTTAACGTGATAATCTTAAATGGATTGTGTGTGAGCCTTACAAAATACTTTTCTATATAAACCGGGGCATCTGTCAGAAGGGATAGGAATTCATTTCCTACCCATATGAAGTTAATGATATTCTCTCCAACACGTGGTTTAACATGTGTACTTAGAACACAGGACAGCATGCGCTGGCCTCAATTCTCATTTATCCTCTCTTCCCCCTGAAGATGAAGCTGATTGCCAAAGGAAGGAACCAGGAACGGTTGCATTGATAAATCAGTTTCATATGGAATACTACCCTGCTGGGGTCAGCATTCAGAAGCTGGCTCTCAGATACATACCCAGATAGGAATGCGAGCCCACGAAAACAGAAAGGTTTACACACACACATCCACACGATTTCAAACGCCGAATTTCTCTGAAATCACTTTGACCTACATTATCACGAACCATCTGTTAAGCTAAATCATAAATCAGACTTTGATTAAATAATTTTAAAAAGAAACCTTCACCACACAAAACAGAGAAGGCACCCATCCCTGAAAGGCCAATGTAAAGAAATAACTAAATGGAGGAAACCACAGCAGCCTCCTTAGAGACAATGATTGCTTTTTTTTTTTTCTTTTTTTTTTTTTTAGTTTGCATTGTGCTTCTTTGGACAAACTGGCTAAAACTCAAAATTTACATTCATATAGTGATCATTAAGGAAATTCAGAGTGTGCTCAACAGATGGAAGATATTGCTTAATTTGAGGTTGCTACAAAACAGAATTTAGTCGTGTCGATTCAAAGTTGCTGCCTAATTCTAATTTTTAAATAAACAATCGGATTTAGTTGTTTGTTGTTTCCCATTTTATTTGCAGGAGAATGTTTTAAAAATCGCTGTCGGATTCAATCACGGCCTCCCGCTTTCTTTCTAAACCCATCAGCTAGGAAGGAGCATTTTGAATCACAGCTGCTTTGGGCTTTTTGTTTTTGTTTCCCTTCAAAAAAAAAAAAAAAATGTTTTTTCAAGCCGGTTTTTTCTTCTTCTTGTAGGGCTTTTAGAAAGAGTTTTGATAAAGACAGCCCTGGCAGCTGGATGATAAATATTATTTTCTTAACCTGCCTAGCTTTGCCAGCCACCTGCGACCGCAGCCTGCCCGCGTGGGCAGCAGCTCATTAGCGGCGGCGCCGCCTCCCGGGAGCCCGCCTTGTTTGCAGGCACCTCGGGTGCGCGCGGCCCGGGGCCGGCCGGGCTCTGGCACGGCGAGCGGAGCGCGCTTCAGGCGGCCTCCCTGCTAAGGCTCAGAATCTCTCTTAAACACATTAAGCAGCCCATTTTGGAGTGATAGTGCAGTAATTATTCTGCTTCACCCTAAAAACCATCCTGGGGTAATTGGCGCAGAGGAAAATTACCCAGAGTCCTCCTGGGTAGTTAAGGAACGAATCCAGGGGAAGATAAGTGAAGCAGGGGGAAAAAAATCGGCACTTATTTGATTTTAATCTCACCACTTTGCAAGCATTTAAATTGCCTTAATCAGGTGGTTGGCTTCCAGCCTAGCTGGTAATCTGTTATCAAATTTGAAACTAGATTTTTTAAAATGTCAGTGTAGGCTGAGAATTGAAGTCTATTAACAGTTATGAGCCTCCCTCCTAAACTTCCATAATCTATGTATTAATAATCCTTTTAACAAAACTGTCAAATGTGACTTTATGGCAAGTCTGTGTTAATAAAATGGATGGGAGAGCAAGACTTAATTATTTATTTTTTATTTTTATTTTAAAGTTTGAGGGAACACATAATGCCAACGAGCTTAACACTAAAATCCACCCCCCTCCCCTTTTCTTCAGAAGCAATAGCTTGAGTCTATGGAATAACCTTGATAAATGTAATTGAATTTCTCTCTGATAAGATTAACTAGTGGTAATTGTGAATGGGGAGGTCTAACCCACTCCAAATGAGATGTATGACAAGCTGAAAATAATCAATTTTTTTTTTCTGTTCTTTATTTGAGCCCAAATTTTTTAAAAATGAAAAGAGAAAATCGGGCCTTGCAGGATGAGACATTTGTGTGGGAACTGTTTTTGTATACACTGCTTATCTCCCATCTCCTCAGTGTGTCTAATTGTGCTGAGCTTGGTTTAAAATGAGATCAACACATTGAAACCCCAGAAGGCTTAATTAAGGGGGGGACTTAATAGAACCAAAAAGGAGATTTATATATTTTTTAACAAACGTGCCGTAAATTTTACCTGCAACATCCCTGACGAAAAGCATCCCCAAATTGTTAGATCCATTAAACTGCCTCTTTTTTTAGAGAGAGAGTGAGAGAAGCAAAAGAAGAAAATAATTTTACTTTGAAAATCTTAATTACTGTGATAGCAGGGTTGGGTTGTGCCTTTTTTACGATTCCTGTATGATTTGCATTTTGAGTTAAGTTTTGTTCTTCACAGCACACAAGCCAGCAATCAGGAGCATATAGAAATGGCTTGATAGATTCCCCTTTTAAACATGCTTATGAAACATTTTGCCTGTGTAGCTTTTTGTATTACACATTCCATGGGGTTTCTCACATACCAATCAAGAAAGCATATCCCTTTTAATTCATTTTCTCAGAAGTTTAAGAGCCTGGAAATGTATATTAATACAGAACAAAACAAAAAAAAATTCAGAAACTGCTGCACCATTGTGAGAAGTTTCATTTCAAAAGCAAGAAATGTTGTCATTATTTTTATTCTTCTTTCACGATTTTTATCTGACCATAGAATTTGAGTGAGTAGATCAGACTACAATAGAGGCTGCTCCAACAACTTAGATTCCTAGTTCCTTTCCTAGTTTCTGACTCGGTTCAGTCAAAGACTCTTTCAGTAACATAAAATCTAGTGACAATGAAATAAATCACAATGTACAAAAGAAAAGCAGCTGGCAGCCAAACACTGAAAAAAGCCAAATGTGAATTTAACTAGCTATCAACCTCAATGTATGGAATATTTACATATTATGTACATCTATATATACTTTAGCGAGGCACAATCAGTATTGATGTCTTTTTATTTTTATGTCTACAGATTTCTTCTATTACCTCCAAATTACTTTTATTATTACTGGTGCATAGCACATTCAACTAAACATAATAACCATAGCCTGCCTCTCTTTGAAGATCAGGTCTTATTAAAACCTGGTCCTTATAGATATGCATATAATTCTATATCTGCTGGTTGGGCATTTCACTTTTGAAATAACTTTTAACATATGCCTTTGCCAAAAAATCACCTTCAAGAAAAACATTAGGGAGAGCTATAATGGATGTTTTTCTTTCATATATGTGCATGAGGCCTCCTACATCTTCGAAATAGAAAGGATATTTGAGCTTAAGTTAATGCCGTAAGGAAGTTACTGTATCTAATTTGTAATTTCTTATTATCAATATTAGTTGACTCTTATATGAGATTATGCTCAAGTTCATTGTGCTTGTGATTCCTCATAACACAGAGTGGGCTCTGGCTGAAACTGCCCGTTAGCATCTGTGTAGGAAGACCCACTGCTTCTCTGGTCCTCTCACTCAGCCTGTTCCGTACATTGGGAATGGCCTGCATCTCAGCCAGCTTTCTCATTGACCACTATCCTAAGTCACTGTATGTCATATGATATTAAAACCAGTGGAATATTTAGAAGGAAAAGTACTTTTTCACCTACAGACTTAGAGAAGTAAAGGTCATATTCGATTTGTTCATTTATTAAACCTGAATTTCAGTACTGTTTTGAAGGGTATAAAAATGAAATTTTTGCATGCTTTAAGAGAGCTACAGGCTATACCTGTGTAATCAATCTTTTTTATCTTATGTTTGTTATCGTATTAAAACACTTTAAAACCCTAACACCTGTTAACACGGAACTTTTGAGACCAACGCCTAATGTAGTCAAAGGGGTCAAAACAAATGAAAGTCCAGGTAAGCTCAATACTTAAACTCGTGTTATTTAGAGACAGTCACCCATTGCTCAGCTAATATATTATGAACAACCGCTATTTGCCAAGCCTTCTTCTCAGTCCTGAAGGTAAAGCTAAGAATAATATATTGCACTTGTCCTTAAGAAGTAACATCCCCTTGGGGAAATAGTTATGTGAGCTGATAATTATGATACATCATGGTAAGTGCCACGAAAGAGTATGAGTCAAGTTCTTTGACAGATCAAAGAAGGGAACTTAAATCTACCTGCAAAATTGAGGCTAGTATGATAAAGAGACATGTCATTTCTTGAATCTGAAAAAATAGACAATTAATGATATTCTATGTGTTAAATGTGCTTATTTCAAAAAGAAATACAGAAATAAGTTTAAAGGAATATGCCTCTACTTACAAGATTTTTATGTAGGCAATTCTCTTGTGACAATTATAACAGTAATAACAATAGTTAACATTTATTACACACTTATTATGCACCAGATGTTCTAAATGCTTACTTGCATTAACTCTATCACTGCTCATAACAATCATAGATCTATTATTATTATTTGCATTTTATATGTGTGTAACCCAGGACACTGACAGGCTAAATGGCTTGTTCAAGGTCAGGTCACAGAGCTAGAAAACCTAGAGAGGATATGAACTTAAGCAGTTGGTCTCCAAATCTGATTGTAAGGTTTTTATTTTCAATAAAGTACTTTATGATGGAATAATATTAAGCACTCTATTTTGAATAGTATTTTTTGTAAAATTCTTCTTCAATATCTCAAATGTCTAAAAGAGTAGCCTGCTACCCAGAACCACTTCACTCTTTGCACATTATGAAGTTAGCTGGTTCTAAGCTCCATAGCAATATATTCTCGAGAGCAAACAAGAACTGTCTTACTTTATTCCTCAGCTTTTGACAACCTTTATTATTTCATTTATCTGCTATTCATAGTGAGATGTAAACCTCTTACTTCCCAGTGTGATCCTCATATCAACAGTAGGTCGGTTTAAAATATTGGGAATCAATATGTTATAAAACATCAGCCAAGACTAAAAAGGCAGGCCCAGAGAAAATTCATTGAATGTCAAATAAAAAATAAACATCAACAGTTAAAAATATAATAAGATAATAAATAACAGTGGGGAATTAAAAAATTTCTTAACCCAAAAAGCAATTTGACAAGTAAGATATACCTGTATTAAACACAAAGCCACTTACAGTACAGGGAACAATGAATTTTTCATGCTGGTAGACAGAACAATTCTTTTCTGAATTTAATAGACAGAATACATGACATTAGTGCCATTGATGGTGGGGTGTGAGACTCAGGAAGGGAGGGGCAATGGAGTCTCTGTAAAGACATCAGTTAGCACAGGCTCTACCTTTTTTATTGATTTGGGTAGACACTTAAGACTAAACGTTTTTTGACTGAGGATCTCTTTTTCATCCCAGATATGTATGCATATATTTCCTACGTGCAGGTACTTGGCTCCTGTCCCTTGTTGTTGTTATTGTTTTGTTTTATACCTTCTTATCGCTCTCCTTCAAACCTGCACAATCTGATCTTATTGTCAGTTGGTCAATCAATCTATGTCTGTGTGAGACATCTTTTTATTGACCTATCATTCAACCTGTAGTTCTATAGAAAGCCTTGCAAAAGGCAACAAAAGTAGGGCATTCCATTCCATTCCTTTTGGGCTGCTTAAAATTTAATGTCCAATGGCTAATAAATGAAAGGAAACCAATAATATTCTTGAAACTTTTTGCCTGAATAAAATAGTCAAGAAAGCAAGAATCTAGCAAGAGTGTGATCACGGTCCTGTAGTCCTCTCAATTCATCCAGTTAAAAATACATTTCCTAACACACTTCCAGATATATTAGGATTTAACAAATGTTTCCTTCCTTCAGAGCTATTGCTTTTAGGTCTGGTACATACCCCTAGGAGTCATAGCCTTCTGCATGAGCATTTTCTTTACCTAACTTGTCTTTCTTCTGACCTTAAGTGCCTGCAGCAACCATAAGGCTCTTAACATGAAATAAAAGAAGCATAAACCAAGGAATGAGTCTCTAATTGTGAAGGGCGGGGATCAGAGAGTACGCAAAAAGGGTTTTCGTTTTATTGGTGTTTATGGCAGAATATTTACCCAAAGCCCTAGCAACTGCAAATATCTATTCTTTTATTCATGTTTTTTCAATGAATATTTTTAGTCTTTTGTGTCTTAGTCACTATGAAAATTTCTGGAGAAACAACATAATTCCTACCCTCAAGGCCCTTGCTCTAATGGATATATATGTATATGTGTGTGTGACATATCTGAATCTGGTGAACAAAGAAATACAGTTCTACAGAGGATAGTATGGGAAATACAGAGAAAGGGCACCAAAAAACCTGGGACATAGTAGAAAGGATTGGAAAATTGTCTTGGAAATGATGCCTGAACTCTGACCTATGGATGAGTGGTAAGTAGTTTTACAGCAGAGGGAAATTGTAAGCAACAACTGTAGATGAGCTTCTGTGAGAAACATAAAAAATTAGGTTGTAGCAATATAGAGAGCAAGGTAGAGAGTAGCAAAGATGACAATACAACCAGCCTGATCACATCACAGGGAGCCTGAGGTGCCCTGTTGTGTAGGCAGCCGGGTGGGTCTGCTCCAGTGGTGGGGGGGGGAGGCTGACAATGGAATACACATCCCAGGAAAAGGAAGAAAGTGGGACAGACTAGAGCTAAAAAGTCATGGTTGGGAAGCTCTTACTATAGTTCAGAGATAATGGAGATCTGGCCCAGAGCTGGGATCACAGTGTTAGTAAGGAGGCAACAAATCTAAGGCATATATATGTACTAGAGATTCCTGCATGTGGTGACAGGGTGAGGGAGAAATCACAAGTTACTTTCTAATACCACATGTTGAACAGGCCACCAGTTAAGATAATAGTTACGTAAAGGAGAAAGCATGTTTATGGGAGTTATTAAGTTCACATGTGGCAAAAATGTTAAGATGTACTAATATAGGTCCATTGGAAATCTACAGCTTAAGAGAACAGATTATATATAATTTATATACAATTGTGGGATAACCATATGTAGCTAATAATTGGAACTCTGAGATTATATAAAGCAACCCAAATATAGTGTATAAAATTAAAAAACATCATGGTCCAAGACTGGGAATACCAACATTTAAAGGACATATTAAAAAAAATAAGGTGCCTAAGGAGGAGAGTGAAAAATCTGATACTGGTATCACAGAGTACAAGGCTTCAATAATTTAAAAATAGAAAGGAGATGATCTTCAGAGTCAAGAATTTGTTGGTCAAAAAATATATATGATAAAATAAAGGCTACCAACCACTTATTACATTTGACAGTTAGGACTCCTTATTGATTATAGCTAGACCAGATGGGAGAAATGGGTATAAGCAAGAAAAAAATGGTGTCAGGTTGTGGATGAATGAATATATGTGGATATATATGTTTCAGAAATTTTGGATGAATATTGAGAGAACAAATAATTTAATTTGAATTAAGGAAGAGGTTGTTGTAGTGGATGAGAAAGACTTGAGTTGATTAATATTTGAAGAACAGAGACTGAGAGAGTATGACATTTAAAGATAGAAAATATTGGAGATGACACTTGGAACAATATCCCAAAGAGGACATTTGGTGATAGAATCAAGGGCAAAGATGAAGTTGTTTGTCTTCAATGTGAGGAAGAACATAACCTTCGAGACTATAGAAGAGGGTGAGACAGTGCTCATGGTTATAGTTAGTGAGGTAAGAAATTGAGCTGCATCATACCTGGGGTCCTCAGGCAGGTCTGGGACACCATCAGTGAGAGAAAAGAAAGTTGGGTAGGGAGATTAGGAAAAGAGGGAAATTTTTAGAATAGTCTTTGAAACAAATGAGAAAAGAAGTTGATCAAGTAAAATGCTGATGAGCAGACAAGAAGTTCAAGCAGATTTCCCAAAGGACAGATTTGCAGTATTGATAAGTGGGGGCATTATAATATTGTCCAACAGACTTCAAATATTCATCATATAAATGTCAAAAAAAAAGGTCAAATAAAACCCATTAGAGTATTTCTTTTAAGCTGGAATTTGCTGAGCAGATGTGATGGGAAGGTAGTTATTTATTCAGCCATTTGTGAGGGTGACCATTTTTCAGTTTAGCCCACTTCTTAAGATCAGCAGGTTCATCTCTTCACCACTAACCTTCAGGGGCCTTCAGAGTGTTACCCTGGTCTCCTTGTCCTGAACCCCTTGTCCAGACCAGCTATGCACTCTGCCTCTACTCACTTCCTTTCTATGGTTTTATAATATGGGCATTTTAATTTTATAATTCCATTTATTTAAAATATCCAGAATAAGCAAATCCAAAGAGATAGAAATCATAGATTAGTGGTTGCCAGGAACTGTGGGACAAGGGAATGGGGAGTGACTGCTAATGGGTAAGATTTTTTTTTTTATGGATTGTACTAGTTTTCTAGGATTTCCATAACAAAATACCATAGACTGGGTGGCTTCAACAATAGTTTATTTTCTCACAGTTCTGGAGGCTTGAAGCCCAATATCAAAGTGTCAATAAAGTTGGTTTCCTCTGAGACCTCTCTCTTTTGCTTGTAGATGGCCACTTGCTTGCTATATTATCACATGATTATCTCTTCTGTGTAATTCTGCACATGCCCCTGCTGTTTCTTTCTTTTTTTGATGCTTTATAAGCTTTATCTGCTATAAAGGAAATTTATAACACTGCCCTGGCTATGTATGCATAAGTAAGTGGAACAACAAATACCTCTCTCTCTCTCTCTCTCTCAAGTCAATCAATAAATATTTTTTAAAAAGAAAATTTACCTCTATTTATCTTTAATTATTAGGTAAAAGTCATGTGAGTTCGAATACAATTAAATTCACAGTTAGGCCTTTTATAATAGAGTTTTCCTATGTATTAATGCATTTTAGTCATTCAATCAATTTGTGTTAACCAAAGTTAAGAGATTGCTCATATGTTTGGATGTTATGTGTGCTTTTAAAAACCTGGAAAATTATTTTAAAATAATCTGGCTCTCAAGTCACATTGACCAATCCTGTGAGCTAGCCTACTACAAAATAGAGCTCAAAGCTGTCCATTCTTCTCTTTCCCCACTAGGATCACTTTAGTCCAAGCCACCAGCATTTCACCCAATGAACACCACTGTCTAGCCAGTTTTCCCACTTCCAACCTTGTCTATTTTTAAGTCTTTCTCTTAGTGATCATGTTTAAAATGTTATAAAAATGATTCTTTACCCCTTTATATTTTTGCACTTAGAAAAAGCTCAATTCCTTAATGAGACCTATAAATCTCTACAGGGCAGAACACCTACCTGTCCCTGACCTCATCTCCCACCACATGCTCCCTTGCCTTCAATACTTCCAGCCACATTAATTTTCTTTCATTTTTCTAGAACTTTCCAAGCACACTCCTCCCCTAGAGCCTTTGCACTAATTTTCTCCCTCAACCCAGATGCTCTTCTGTCTCATCTTCCCATGGCTGGCTTGTTCTCACTCTTGTTTCCAGCCTGAGGCTACCCTTCTAGAGTAATATTTCTTTTTACTGCATCTGATGTACATGACCTCACCATCCCTCCATAACTCTATAGTAACACCATATCTTTTTCTTAATAAAATATATATTCCAGCCCAGCCAGCATGGCTTGGTGGTTGAGCATCGACCTATGATCCAAGAGATTGCAGTTCGATTCCCCCTCAGGGCACACGCCCGGGTTGCGGGTTTGATCCCCAGTTGGGGGTGTGCAGGAGGCAGCCGATCAATGACTCTCATCATTGATGTTTCTATCTCTCACTCTTCCCTCTCCCTTCCTCTCTCTGAAATCAATAAAATATATTTTAAAAAATAATATATATATATTATTTCCTAGCAAATGGAAAAATAAAACAGTGCTATTAATGTATTTTACTACTCCTTGTTCTGTCTCTTTTACACTGAATTGTAAAATCTTTGGGGCAGAAAGCGTGTCTGGCTTGTATGACATTGTAACACCAGTCCCTAGCAAAATACCAGCTCATGAAATGAATGAAGATGAAAGAATGAATGATGGCCTGTTAATTGTCAAATACGTAGTACTAATTTTGGTCATCTTATCTTGAGCATTTAACAATATTGTTCATGTTTTCTTTGTAGACTCCACTTTACTTTGGGTTTCTGCAACATCTTGCACAGCAGGTAATCTTACTTCTTGGAGCACTTACTGTCATTTATAATTTCCTTTCTCCCTAACCACTCCTTAAATATTATCATTCTCTGGAGATTTATCTTTATCCCTATACTCTTCCCAGTCATCATATGTTTCAAGATAATTTAAACCATAATCACCACTTTAACCAAACCTATGTGCTAATAACTTCCAAACCCTTCAGCCCATACCTTTCTCCATCATGTGGTTTAAAGCTGTTTATCCAGATGCCCAGGATTTCTAAATTGATATTTCTAAGTTCCCTAAAACTTAAGATTTCTAAAATTAAACATTCTATTACTTATATCCCTACCCTGTTTCTGCTTTTACATTTCTCATGGCACCACCATCCATCTAGTTACCTAAGTCATCTATTAATTTATTCATTTTTGCAGTAAATATTTGAGTGACTTCTATGTGCCAGGCACTATTCTGGGAGCTTGGAACAGGTACATCGAGTAAAACTGCACACACACAACACACACATACACACACAGCAGAACAAGAAAAAGCTGCTTACATTCATCACAGAATCCTTAATCATTTCATAACCCTTTTCTCCTATTTCTAGCTGTAACCGAGTTTTGTAAATACTTTTGCTTACAAATTCTTAATTCATTTCATTTCCTTCATTCCTTCTCTTCCTCCCTTAGTTCAGAGCTTTATCATCTCTAGCATTACAATAGCTTTTTATTTGGTAAATCTTCCTGAGGCTACCCTACTATCCACCTCCAAAATACAAGGCAAATCATTCTAAAGTGCAAATCTTGTCATGATTCTCCCCTAGATTAAAATCTTTCAGTGGATCTCTATGCCTACAAAGTGAAAGCCTTGCTTAGACATTGACCAGGGGACTGACACAGACCAAGTAAAAATCAGAATTATGTAAAGCAAAGAGAGGAAAGAGCCCCAGGTGAACACCCCAAATATTTCAAAGTTTTCATTACAGCACATCATCATAATATGAAATGTGCTGGCACCAGCTGGGATAGACCGAGCTGATACAATCGATTTATGCAAGTGTTTTTTTCATCATAGAAATACTGCTTTCATTTTCTCTCTATCATTCTTTGTGCTTGTTATACGTTCTGATATTATACTATCTGTTAAATTATTAAGTTTAATTTTAACTTCCAATTCCTGATGATTTATGAGTACACTGAACAAAACAGTTCTCTAATGTAGACTTATGTGGGCCATGCTAGCTAGTTTTACTAAATATATGTATCATCATAAAGCAAGATTTATTTATATACATAATTCTCATTTCAACCTTAGTTTTCTTTTAAGGAAAACTTTATAGTAAATAACTATCTATCCATTGGACCAATGCAGAATTCATCTAGATTGCCCCTTAATGAATAAAAGAAACTTAATCACTCCACTTTTTAAAAAACAATTTCTGGAATGATGTGTTATTTATAAAATTATAACTCCCTTTGAACCAGAAATAATTATACTCTTCAAAAACTTTGGTATTTATTTTTTTAATTGGAACTAAAAACTGATGTTATAGGAATACATTGTCTTATTTGAAAGACATATTAAGTAAAGTCATGTCAGCCATTGTTTTCCTTGCTTGGCAGAATCAGTCAATCCAGCTATCAATAAAATATTTATTAGGTGCCAACTTCGAGCCTGGCATTGATCCAGTCCTGGGCATTAGTGAAATAATAAGTACAAGAGGAGAAAATAAGATAATGAATTCCAAATTATAAAATAGGGTTACGAGAATATTTTTATTTCCACCAAGATGAATTGTGTATATATATTTTTATGTGAAATATCTTTGTAAGAAGCATAATGTTTAGTGTAAATGATGAAAAGGTATTGTTTAGAATTTAATACTGTATAAACTTTCATGGTATTCAGATATCTTTGGGGAAACCTGTTTTCGAGCATTTGTGTCTTTCACTTGGTAACTTTGTATAATTATTTCCTTTTGAAGCAACGAACCAGTGCCTCCATCCTGCAAGTCACAACATTGGGTCACTGTGCCACCTTAGGAGGTCTTTCAGAGGGCTTGTATGGAAAGAACTAATTCTGAGCTCAGGGCTCTTTCCCAGAGGACTTCAAGACCCCGTTGTGTGATTCTGCATTTACACGCCACATCCACTTGAGCTCTGAACTTGAGAGTTCAAGTAATCCTTGTAGCGCTTAGTCCTGAGAGACCAAACAGAAGGTCAAAGGAGCTATGCATACGTTAAATCAACACACAACAATTACTGAAGGTTAGCCAGGATCTTCATGTAGAAAATACACTCTTCTTCGTGATTCTCAGATTGCACTTATTACAGATTCAAAATTTGAATTGGATGAGGAAATATAAAGTGAAAGAAGCCTCTTTAGTATGTTTTTTCCCCCCAGGACTCTTTGTCACTGCAGGAGTTAGTTAATAGATTCGAGTCCAAGTAACCATGTCCCAGAGGGATTACAATAATCAGAATCCTCTCTACGTCTAATTATTTCATCAGTAAACAACTCTTAAACAGGATAATGCAAGTCAGTTGAGTAAGCACAGAATACATTCAGCCAATAATGTGTAAATTTAGTGAATAGTGGAATATAGGGGCCAGCCAAATCGAAGTCACTGATTTTAGTCACCTGAGAAAATTGTTTGAACACTTTTTTGGGAGGTCAGATGATCCGAAGAATTCTCTACTGTGAACCCATTTTTTCAGTATTGATCTTGCAATTGCCAATTCCATTTATTTAAATACCTTATTGACATAATTCAAAAGATTGAGACTCACCTGTGTTTTTAGATGGGCCACTCACTAATGAGCCAGTCAGCACTTTCACACAGCACCCAATAGACAGGATTCCAGCGCCCTGACTTCCTCCTGTTATCTCCCATTATCTCTTCATTACCGCAACTTAAACTTACCAGAACCATGCTCTGCTGTGCATTTGTAGATAATAATGGTAACTTTATCTCTTTTAATATGTTGGTTAATAAATGTTAACTTGATTTAAAATAATAATGAATTCTGTTCCAATCATTTAGCCTTTCTACAAAGCAACTGGATTATATATAGCAAGTCTATAAACAGTAGGTAGTCTAATTTATTTAGGAAATATATTCTAAAATATAAGATTTATAGATGAAGATGTTTATTGTATTGTCCATAATGAATTTAAGGGTGTTCAATATATTATTCAGAAGGGCAAAAAAACTCAGGAAAACATTTGTAAAAATAATAATAATTAAATCAGGGCCTTAAAAGGTAAGAAAAAAGCACATCAAAATTTACAAGACATAATACAGTATATATAATAGTAATTCCATTCCATTTATAAAGAGTTCAGATGCAGGCAAAACTAATCTATGATAACACAAATCAAAATAGTGGTTGACTATGGGAGGTAAAAATGTTTGAAAGGAGGCACAAAAGAGCTTTCTGGGGTTACAAAAATAATTTGTCTTATTTGGGATATTGGTTACATGGGTGTACTCTACATATATTTGTCAGAATTTGTTGATCTGAATACAATGCACATCACTTTATACAAATTTTACCTCAAATACAAATTAAGCTTTTGTACCAATATGCCAGTTACTAGATTATTGTTTCTTAACTTCTATTTCACCTTCTACTGTCAACTTCGTGATGCCGAAACTGACTTGGCCGGTCACACCTTTCAGCTTTGCCAGGTAGCTCCGTGTTAGACTCTGTCAATAGGGGGCCATAGGGGGAGATAGGAGGCTGGAAGAAGGGAATGTCCCTGCTCACTTCCTCTTAGCTGTCGGTGTGTAGTTCTTGTGCATCTCACTCCAGCACACTTTCACCTTCAGAGTAGCAGATCCAGCCCACAGCAGCAGCTGAATTCAATGTGCAGTCTTTTTGACTTTGCAGAACCAACCTCATCAATACTCCCCAGAGACACCAGCATGTAGCTGGCACTTGCTCCTCAGAGTTCTGAGTTCCAGCCGAAGGGGTCCCTCCCTTGTGGTCAGAGACGCTGAAACCAGCTGAGCAGAGCCTCCTCCTCAGAAATTTGGGGTTTTGAGATCACAGAGAACTTTCTTTAAATTTCTAGGTTGTAAAAATTTCAATATCTTTGGTGGCTATTTCTCACAGTTGCTATTTTCTTGACATTAAATTTTTTTTTTTACCCTTTTAGTTATCTAATTAACAACTATACCTAGGAAACAGTTCTTTATATAAAACTTTCTCTGTTCATATAACCAGTTTATGGTTTTGCTTCTTGCTCCTTGACTCTGTATGTATATATATGTGTATATATTTTTCATATATCTGCCACTTATTAACTGACCAAAATTCTTAATTCCCTAAACCTCAGTTTCCTAATATGTAAAATGGGGCTAATATTAGTACCTACCTTATATGGCTGTTATTAAAATTAAATTAAACAATACATGCAAGTGTAAAATATGTAACAAACTTGAGTTTAAAATATTATACAGTCCCTAGGAGTTTATAATCTGGCCAATAAAATAACAAGAATATGTTCTCCTAATTCATAATCTATGGAGTGGATACATGAATGTTTATTTTATTTTTTGTCTATAAATTGTATATATGCACTCTTTTGTATTAATATTTACTTTGCAACAAATAAAAAATATACTAAAGATATAGCTGGCATGAAAGAATTATTATGAAAGACTATATATCGTGCAAAGTTGTGAAAAAAATAAGATTAGAAGAAAAATATGTAGGAATCTGAGCCTGGTTATAAATTTCTTCACTTATCAAATTTTCTAAAGTGAGTCATATATCCCTTTTACAACAAAAACAAATAAACCTAAAAAGTTAAGAATGATTTCCTTCGCTTAAGTGGAAACTGTTTTCTATGACAGAATTTTCAGAGCACAGAGGAGATTGCCTGTTGAGGTCCAGGAAGGGATACATGTGCCTGCTCTGCAGAGCATTTCCCACACCACCACCATGCTGCCATTTCTGAAAGCTGCCATGGCCACGAAAAGTTGAGTTCTGTCTGCCCAGGTATATCAGAAAGAGCTGTGGCTAAACGCAGACAATTTAACATGATCTTTATCATTCCTATCTTATAATAACCCATAAAATGAAAGTAACAATAAATAAATATATATATGCATATATAGGACGTCTTAAAAAATGTATACACACTTTAACAGCTGTTGTTAGCTCAATTGATATTTCTTTCTTTTCAGATTTAATCCATTGGAATTAATAATTATTCAAAATGCATATAAATTTTTTGGGACAGTCTGTATATACAAAAAAAAAGGCTAGATAAGGGGAAAAGAGAATCTAGCAGAATCAACAAAATTGTGAAGATGTTGAGAGGATAGCTGAGCCATGGTTTAGAGCTAGGTACTGAAAGCTAAAAGTCTACGGGAAGAGAAGCTAATGAGAAACAAGTCAATTCACACCCCAGAACTCAGAAACTAGAGGAACAGTTGAACTGGATTGAATTGGATTGTCAGCAATGAGTGTAAGCAGTCAGACCTCAGATCTGCTCTTTCCCAGACAGCACAGCCTGGCAGAAAACAAGAAAATTTCTTGAGAGCTGGAATGAGAGAGTTTCTTGACTCCAAGGACATCAGGCAAAAAGATCAACAGTCCCTTTCATACCTGAAGCTTTAAGATGTAATATGACCTCATATTACATCTCACCTCTCTATTCCTACACTCCTACTAACAAAGAATTAAAGGAGCCTTCTTTGGGGAAATTGACCAGCTGAGGAGTAATGGCCATAGATATCAATTTGATTTTAGGTCACTGACAAAATAGCTGGGTTCTTATTCAATTATCCTTCTATGAGACACACCATTATATAAATTAGTACTTCAATCTTAAACATGAATAGAGAGACAAGGGTGACTACATAATTTAGAGAACCCTCAAACATGGACAAGAGAAACAAGACCAAAACCACTGTTGGAAATAATTACTACTGAAACAAACATAATGTAGGGGGCAGAAGAAAACTTAAAAGAAATTATTACTATCCTTAGAGTGGTAAATGTATAAATATATGCACATATATATAACATATATATTTAGTTTATATGAAATGAGAACAGTATGCTATTAAGAAAGTAAAATTCAGAGAATAAGAAAGAGTTCTTGGAAATTAAAAATGTGATAGTAGAAATTTAAAAATTAATAAAAAATAGGAATAAAAAGTTGAAGAAATCTCTTTGAAAGTGATTGAAGAAAAAGAAATACTGTAGTATAAGACAGGAAAATAAGAAAATTAGAGAATAAAACCAAGGGCTTCAACATCTAAATAAGATTTATGAAAAGGCAGAAATAGAAGTAAAGAAAATATCACAGTAAAGAATATAAAAGTATTTCCTAAAGTCAATGGCATACCTAGTTTATCCAACATCCAGGACAGATCATTTTAATGTTAACTTCCTATAATTGACATATTCATATTTTGTAAGAATTGCTAATCATTATTTCTTTGATTCATCTTGCTTTACTATAAATAACAATTTTTAAAATAATAAATGTCAACTGACTAGATATTATTTAAATTTAGTAAAATATTACATGTGAACTAAAATCTGTACTTACAAAACCAATATTACACTCACAGGTTCTACTCTGTGTCAATTTTTAAAAATTTTAAACTTCCAAATAAAAAATCTCAGTGGTCACATGAATGACAGGATTGAAGTAATTCAAGCTTCATTTCTTTAACTTTATAATGACTATGCTGTCATTATTTTATTTTGAATATACTATTTAAATACAAGACTATGTAATAGAGTAAGTGCTGGAAACAGGAACTATATCCAAAAAGAACTCCAGATTCTAAACCCTTATAAACTTACTCTCGAAATGAATGAGTATAGGTGCACCTGCACATGTTCAGAAGGGGAGAGCTAACTGTATAACTAAGAGTTTTACACATTAATCTTCAGACAGAATACTTCTTAATAGAAGTAATGCAAATGTGCTAATTTCAAGTTTACATATATATTATTAAAACTCAACAGTATCAGCAGTTCTTCAGAACCTAGAGTAATCATAGATTTGGGGGAAGAATTGTTGGCACATGGTAATCAAAACACAGCATCTTCTAGTCAGTTTTAATATTATTTTTAAATTCTCTTAAGATATTTCCATAATGCTTGAGCTGGAGAACACTGCTCCATTGACCCATGTAGGTACTACAGCTCCTAGAACTGAAAAATAAGTTTCACGATTGAAATGGTCTACTAAATGCTCTGCAAAATAAACTTTAAAACAGCCACTCTAAAAATTTTATTTGGAAATTTCAGGATACTTGCCATAAAAAAATATATCTTTAAAATTTAAGAGAGAAAATACAGCTAATATGCTACCAATCAGATTGCACAACATCAGCAACGAAAGCTAGAAAATAATAGAACACATTCTGTGAAATTGTAAGAGAAATTTTCTTCCAACCAGAATTCTTATTCAAGCTAGGATACAGAAAGTATGGGGAAAGAATAATGGCATTTTAACACAGCCAAGTGTCAAAAAATGTACTTCCCATGCATCTTTCTCAAGAAGCTATTGGAGGTTGCACTATATCAAAAATGATGCGGAAAACTAAGAAAGAGGAAGATGAGCTGCAATACATAAAAGAAGAAAAAGGAATTTTCTCAGGATGGTGAAGATGGGGTAACATCTGAAAGCAGCCTGGTTTAGAACTAGTTTTAAAAAGTAGACAGGGCCTGGACACCCTGGCTCAGCGGTTGAGCAGCGACCTAAGATCCAAGAGATCACGGTTCAATTCCTGGTCAGGGCACATGCCGGGGTTGAGGGCTTGATCTCCAGCAGGGGGCGTGCAGGAGGCAGCTGATCAATGACTCTCATCATTGATGTTTCTCTCTCTCTCTCTCCCTCTCCCTTTCTCCTTTCCTCTCTCTGAAATCAATAAAAACATACTTCAAAAAAAAAAAAATGTAGATAAGATATTACAGAAGGAATGGCTAACAAATGTATGGAGTGGACAGATTGTCAAATACTCTTGATTCTCTTTGGGTTGGCTTTCCTGTTAGCATGTAATCTACGTGAGGGCAGAGAACGAGCCTGCCTCTTTAACTTATTGAAAGCTCAGAATTTTTTAACCATAGAGTGTCTAATATATAGATAAATACTTCATAATCATTTGCTGAAATTTAAGAGAACACTAAGATTTTAATTTCTGTTATGTTATCGTCCTACAAGAAATATCTCTTTGAGAGGAAGGGCGCTAAATGCCTGACAGAGCCTTCCCAAAGCCGATGCAGCCTACCGTTAAAAAAATAAAAGGAGGGACAAGGGGAGGAGGAAAGTGGGGGGTAGAAGAAAAGAGGTAAGTGTTTTAAAATATATTTTAAATGATCCTAAATTTTACCCATATGTTTAGGAGTGCAAATTAATAATAATAAACGCCCAAGTTTAAAATTTTGATTCAGCATTTTCATTTCTACATAACATAAAAGTGGCTTATACAAAGGTAGAGGGTGAAAAAATGGTCAATGCAGCATTCTTTATAATAGCTAAAAACTGGAAACTACCTATTTGTTTCTCATCTAAAGGAACCTGGCTAACAGAACTTCGAGGAAGCCATAAAATGAACACAAAATGAAGGAGATTTGCATGTGCTGACCTAGGAAAATCTCACAAGATATATTATTAAGTGAGAAAAGTGAGGTGGAAAAAGATAGGAATAGAATGATCCCACTTGTGCAAAGGAAAATATCCGTAAACAACATGAGACAATTTATAGGTATTCTGTCCCCCTAGGAAATACAAATTATCAGTCATAAATGGCATGCAGTGAATTAACATAATCAGTACATTTGGATTAATGAGAGGATTAACTCATGGTGTTCTGGTAAATATTTAAAGTTGACTCCTTAAGACAAAAAAAATCCTTGATTTGTAGTATTTGCCAATATCTTTTGTGTAACTATTCCTATCAGCTAACAGGCTAATTTTACATTGTCAACATAACGTTACTGAATTCAGAGTTGGGAAAGATGTTTTGGGGGAAAATTTGTTTACGGGAGCCAGGAGTAGCCAGCTCCAGCACAGCACTGGGGGGAATCACAAAACTAGCTTGTAGAACCAGGCCATGCGCTCTCCACTCTCAGTCCCCGTAGCTCCTTTACTCTTTCTTTGTCCAACGGGCAGGCCAGAAGGGCCGTTCAGCAGTGCAAAACTTTCTGTGATGTTTGATTTCTCTGTGAAGCTAGATGAGCAGAGCTGCTAAGTTCAGCTTTTGCACTGAACAAAGATCAGACAATTTACATGATTTTCCTTTGCCCCTTTTGGGCAGTTGGATGTGTTTGCATGTAAAGTAAAGAAAATATTAGGTATTACATGAATGAGCTATCAAATTGATATTTCCTGACCTTTAGAAATAGAAAGAACACCTTAAATTAACAACATGTATGGAATAAATGCAATGAGTTCTGCCCTTCGACTTCAAACTATTTACTTTCTAGATATGTGTGTATGACCATCAACTTTCTGACAGAAACCCTAATACTAGGTCTTTGGAAATCCCCACAGTAAATGCTTGGCTAAATAGCAAGAAAGGAGAAATGATCTTTCCTCTTAAGTGACTGCTGATCCGAGCAGCAGTTTCTTCATTTGCTCAGTGCAGTGTTGTCTACCCACTATCACATCTGGGCAAAGGTCATGCATCAACAATGTTTACCTCTTTCTATGTTTATTCACAACTGGAAGTAGACAGGAAGTGTAGTTGTAAAGAAAAGAAAAAAAAGAGACAAATTCCAGAAGGAGGAAGAGGCAGAATTTCTGCTATACTACATAGATCTTACACATCTTGATGATGTCCTAACAAGTACAAAATAGATGTTTCTATCATAGAAACCAAGGTATTTGTGAAAGGGGAGGAGGTATGTGATTGATAATTAAGACTGAATAAAAAGTATAAGTTGGGCTGTCCTGGGAAGTATAGGATACTTGGTTACTTATCAACAAATGATATTACAATTAAGTGCATGAAGTTGAGAGTGACATATTGGTGCCTTCACTAGATAATATAAAATCAATGTTCCCAAGAGAATATAAAAATATAGCTCAGGCAGATGATTAGGAAGAATAAACCTATGTGTGCCTTTAGATACAAAAGATCAGAATATATGAAATTAAAATATATAAACCAAGTTGTAGAGCTCCTATAGGATATTTTTAGAGAAATATAGTTGGATCTTGTTTTGTAGAAATAAAAGTATTTCTAAAAAGGCATTGATGAAGTGAATGTTTATTGAATTTATTTATCCTTTTATTTTAGAAATGAAAGCTGATATAAATCTTGAAAACTATCTAGTCCTACATATTTAAGAAAATTACAGTAATTTCACAAATGCTAAATTGCTTAAAAATAATATACCTACCGAAAATTTAACCAAACTAACATTGACAACTCAACATTGTGCAAAGTTTCTTAAGTTTTGGTTTAATGTTAAGAACATTATATTAAAGACATAAAGGAAAAGAAATAACATTTTAATCAAACAGACAGACCACATTGTTCCAAACAGTAAGTTCTACCAAATTTATTTCCCAACATTGTGCAACAGAACATGTTTTCTCTTTGTGAGAACTTGTCTCATAATAGTTTATAAAACATACTGAAATAAAGAAATTTAAAAAAAGTTGATGTAGATTAAACACTGAAAAAGATTCAAGAATAAGAGACAGTCCCTCAAAATACAGCAATAAATTTACTTTGCACATTCACATTTGTTGGAATTTACAAAACTGTGGCTAAAGTAACGGGATATTGCATTTTTTCCTCAAGTGCTAATTTAAGCAGCAGATTTTTAGGACTCTCTATTCAATGAGGAGAATAAAAATTATCTGATGTGATAATTCCATTAGTTCATGTCAAAACAAAGTCCTGAATTATCAATTTGGAGATGGCAAATTTCTGTGCATAGAGTTTCTGCATTACAGCATGAACTTGTACAACTTAAAAGGACTGTCACTTTTCCCATTAGACAAAACTCTGTTCAGACCCTAGCCAGAATAAAATGTCAGGTTCTGATCTCTAAAACCATGGAGGAATGTGTAGCACATAATCAAACCAAGTTTTTCCTTGCTAAAGCCAGAAATAATTTCTTTTGGGTTGCTTCTGACTTTGTCCAGGCCATGTAATCCCAACCAAACATGACCAGTTCTAGGGCTTTGGGGCTCACTGTACTAGGAACTCTATAGAATGTCTTTAAAAATAAATTCAAATATTCAAAGTTCTTTCATTTCAAATGAAATTTTAATGTGTATAAATTAAGATCCAGAATTTATAAAGGCCCTAATGTCATTAACTATAATATTTGTGAAAGATTATTCTATAATTATGTTTAAATTGATGGAACAAGTGTATCTGCAGACACAAACCGGAATAGAAAAGAAGCATGACTTGAATGTAAATCTTAATTGGTATTAAAATAAAATCTGAAGAATTGAACAAGCGTGTGGAATAGAAACTCTGTTTAATAAATAAATACAGTGCTGCACTTAATAAAAGAATGTTTGTAAAGAAAATGTTTGGGCATCGTGTTACTAGCCTATTCACTCTAAACGTAATTGTCAGCTTTATTTTCCTTTGCCAGAGCAAGCAGCTGCATCTTTAGGATATTTACAATTTGGGCAATTTATTGAGACAGATCCAATTCCTTTTTTATTTGTTTTCCCAAAGCACCTATTTTTTTACCTTTGCTGACCAGTGCAAAATCATCCTCACTAATGTTTATAAAATACCACATTATTGTTAGATATCGAATCCAAATGCAAACACTGCAGGTTCTAACAGATAAGGCCTTGATGGAATCTGTCTTTAGATTGCTGCTGTCCAGACTGCCTAAACACAGATTCTGTAAAAGCCAGTTACGTGAAAATACGGACAGGAAGAAAGTGCGTGTGCATGTGTGTGCATGTGTGCACAGACATGTGTTTGAGAGAAAGAGACAGATGGATACAAATGGACAGAGAGAGAAAGAAAGAAATTTCAGCTACAAAAAAACCAAAGCCACATTCTAAAACTTAGGTAAAAAAATGGCAATCTGATTGTTTCCAATGGCTATGATCCCATCATAATAAATTAAACATAAGAAAATTAGAGTTTACACTCAGAAACAGGTTAAATTTGAATTCAAAATATTTATGTCATCAGTAATCCAAATTCTTAGTGTTTATGAATAATATTACATGTTATAAAAAGCATCAACTACCAGAAGAGTGCTGGATTTGGTAACTTCTAACTAAATTAAAATGATAGATGTGCTGTTTGCCAGTAGTTAAGAAGCCGTAGAACACGTTACTGCTATTTCCTCAGTCAGGACTGCAACCCTGCCTTCCCTCCCCACCTTAAGGACAGTGGAATATTTGCTGGGTGGTGAGAATGTGCAGGGACTTGACTTCCCTAAATTCTCTGACCAGCAATATAGAACAATGGGAACTATTTCTTCTTGTTCCAAGCATATGGCTCACCTTAAAGTTTTAAAAAAAGAAATACAAAAAGCAAGAATGGAATCAACAATGATGATATATGTACAATATGCTAAGAATTTGTATAGGATCTTTTTTTACATGAACCCCTTTAATCCTCCCAATAATTTTGGGATACAATAATCACCCCCATTTTTCTAATGAAGTAAATGAAGGTCTAAGATAAGCAAATTACTCAAAGTAATAGAGGAAGTAAGCATCCCCATAAGAAGATATAGGCACATGTCTAGATCTTTTGATGTGTAAAGCCTGGAAGGAGGTCGTAATAAACACCTTACAGGATTTACGAGGAAATCCAGAATATTTGAGCATTATTTACAAATGCATTGCTGCTTAATTCATATGAGTTCTATTTGCATTACTATGAAATTCATGTATGTAGGTATTAATGGGGAAAACCTTTGGTCTATAAATATTTTACATGTGTAATCAATTAAATGAGTTACCTTTAGTTATCTAAAGTGGCAGTTGAAATCCAGTTTGAAATGACCACCAATCACCTAAAAGCCTAGCTAAGTTTCCGAGATCTATGGCTAAAAAGGCTAAGATCACTTTGACAGAATCTCAATTGCACCTCCAAATGGGGATTTAAGGGAGGAGAGTTCTAGGTTTTTAAGGCCTGGATTGGGTGATTGTAAGGTGGATATTGAAGCTGGGAAGCTTGTTGGGTTTAAATTGAGTTTATGATATAGTAGCTTTGAGTCGGTGGAAACAATAAGGAGAAATTCCTGAATTGAGTCTTGATCAGTAAACTGTTAGTTTCAATAATAACTTATTAATAGTCATTGGATCAAATACTTCCAGTAGCAACTTTTTCTTAGAGCACATATTTAAATTCATTTTACTTATTCCATGTTGTTCAACACAAAGGAAGGAGATTAAGATGGCTTCAGTTACCATTTGTGTCATGATAAATATCAAATGTTTCAGTTTGACACAAAAGCCCATGCCGCTCCGCATGCTTCCTCTTCTGAAAAGAAAGTTGAAACTATGAGCGAGCCCTCAACACTCTAGCTTTACCTTAATATGGATTTCCCATTTTTTCCTGGCCTTTTACTCTTCCAGTTATAGAAGGGAAACATTCTTTCTAGTGAGAATCAGCCTACTTATCTGAAGATTAGAATGCATGCCTGCATAACTCCTTTGGGATGAGTCTTACTTCCAGTATCTCTCATTACTCTCATTCTTCTCTTGCCTTATCCTCAATGTTTAAATATCTTATTCTTGTGGTCTTTACAGAAACGACTTAAAATGATCTGATACAACCTGAAGGCATCCATATTAGTTTGGATGCACTGGTTTTCCAGAGAGAAAAACTTAGGGAGTTTATGGCAATATTCTCCTCAAAATACGGAACATGAAGGAAAGTCTTTATAGAGTTTTATTCCTACTAGTTAAGGAGCTATACATTTGGATGGTAGAAACAGACACCTGTTTCGTGAAAAGGGAATTCTAATAAATGAGGGGTTATAAACCTAGTTTAGTTGGTATTAATCCCAGACAAATTATAGAGTTGGGATCAAATATTAATCCTACTAAGGTAGTCCCTGCCCCAAAAGAGAAAGAAAGAGTTTCCCAAATGAAATTCAAAATTGGTCCTCATACCCTCAGGACAAGGAGAGACTGAAGACAGAGAAAGACCACTCCAGGTTGGTAGGTGGCAGTTTTAATAAGCAAGGCAACTAACATACAAGGCTTGTCTTGGATGGCTACAAGGTTTGTCTTGGATGGCCACAAGACAAATGGATTTTTGCACCCACTAGACAGAATTTTAAAAGTTTACGTAGAGGCCGGATGGTGTTCAGTCACATACACAGCTCAGATGGCATCAACATCACATTGTTCTTTCAAGGCCATGTCCTTGAAATGGCTCCAAGTGTGGGAACCGTGGGCAGAATATGCAGTCCAAGAACAGAGAAGCAGGTAAGGAGCTTCCAATCACCAGTGTCTCTGACCTCCTCTAACAGACAGAGACAGACAGACAAACAGAAACAGAGACAGAGAGATCAACCCAGCAAGCAGTGTGATTTAGAAAACTTGTAGTGCAGAGGGGAATTTTGTCCTTAGTCATTAAACTAAAAGTCCTGCAGAGCAAACTTTTTAGACAACTAGAATTAAGGCTGAACACAAGAGTGAATTGCTCCCAAGGCTATACCACAACGAGGGTGAGGACTTCATATTGCTTAAACACATGCAAAGAAATGTGTGTGTGTGTGTGTGTGAGTGTGTGTGTTAAGGTTTCCAAGACCAAATAAGAAACCCACCGCCACAGTTTGGGAGGTATGCCAGGAACCATCAGAATAGCTCCTTCTCTCCAAGGCCCTTTCTGAGGGAAGCTGCTAAGGCAGTTTTCTCAGCCATCCCCATCCTGGTACCAAATGATTACACAGGGAGCCATGCTGAATTAAAAGCAATCCAGTAGGGATGCTCCATTTGAGTGATTACCAAGCAACCTAGTTAGAATATCAGCCCAGAAGGTTGGTAGAAGGACCAGACAGTAGGAGGATGACAGAACCAGGTGGGCAGGATAGGATGGTCTAGGTTGTTCCCATGGTGACCTGTAATTGCCTTTCAAACTTCCAAGATATGAGTTAATTTAGTTCCTTCTTGAGCCATGCCTGTGTGAATAGCTTGATATAAAAACAAACTAAACAACACAATATTCAGGGAAGAAGGCTTCAGAGCCATCCCTTGGCATCATACTTGGCCACAGCTTCTCTGGAGCAGCTTGACAGGCCTTTGTCAAGCTGACCCATCTAGCACCATCAAAGGCCAGGTTACAGGAGGATTGCTAAGGGAGCAAAACATCCAAGGCCATTGTACCTACTATAGATGCAGGCAGAGGGTAGAAAGGTTTTGTAAACATCCACGGCCAGGTGCAAGCAGGGTTTTGCCCCATTCCACACTGGATGCTATGGGCAGGGGAGAAGGAGTGGGTTCAGGGCACTGCGAGGAGGGCAGGAGCAATAGTGTTTGAGCACTGGTGTGGGTTTCTGAGAGGACTCTGCAATTTGCCTCCTCTTTCTTGTTGCTTCCCAGAGGGAACAAGTACAGAAACCTCAGCTAGGTTTGTACATTCAAGGGCAGAGATTACTGCAAGGACATTATGTCTTAGAGAAAAGTGTCTAATAGTGAAGGTGAGAGGTGGCACAAAAATGACTAGACATGAGATGACAGGTCCGAAGGGGCTCAGGGCAACCCCCCAAACAGATACAAAGCTCAGCATGTTGCCAAGAGAAGACTCACATGTTCACATGGTCCTGAAAAGGCAAGTATATCTTAGCTGGTAGAAACAGTGTATGGACAGATAGGAGACTCTTGGTCAGGGTGAGAAGATGCCACACAGCAGTGGAAGCAGCCTGATTCAACTATATATCAACATCAGAAGATGCAGAGGACATTTACATACCAGCCTGTACCTGCAGAGAGGAGGCCAGAGAACAAACCTCGATGGATGCCAGTGACAACAAGCTGGCCCAGGTCTAAATGTCTGATCCAGAAGCCAAGAAGCAACCACGAGATCTTAGAGATCTTAGATGCCACCCTGGAGAGAATACGTGGAGAGGTAAATCATGAATTTACTTGGGTCTAAAAGGATATACCTGAGAAAACACAGACCTGTCGAATTAACCTAACTAAATATTTAAATGACTAAACTAAGTTCTCTGCCAATAGGAATGGGAGCTGGAGATAGACATTAAGTTTAATTATAAAATGTGAAGTTTCATTTCTCATACACTTGAGTGCACAGTTTTTGAAAATAACACTCAATAGAAATTAGAGACAAAGAAACTGCTAGCTACTACCCTTATTTACTCCTGTCTCATCCAACCACACCATGAAGTGAATGTCACTGTATACATTTTAGATGAGAGAAAACTGAGGTTAAGAGAGGTTAAGTAACTCACACACATATCTAGTAAATACAGCCAAAATTAAAACTGAGAGTGGTATGAATCCACAGACAGTTTTCTCTAACATACTGGGAGTTATTAATAACCTTTTTAAAAATGACCTGGCCAGGCCGGTGTTGGCTCCGTGGCTGAGCATCAACCTATGGGCCAGGCTGTCATGGTTCGATTCCTAGTCAGGGCACAGGCCTGGGTTGCAGGCTAGATCCCCAGTGGGGGCCATGCAGGAGGCAGCCGATCGATGATTCTCTCTGATCATTAATGTTTCTATCTCTCTTTCCATCTCCCTTCCTCTCTCTGAAATCAATAAAAACATATTTTAAAAAAATGACCTGCTATTCTTTATAGTACTCATGTAATATTTTTTAATTGTCAGACTTCTAGAGCAGATGATTAAGTTTTATGTTTCATTTTAGCATCAAGCACTTCTTTAAATACAATATTATATGCATCTCCTAAACCTCTACATGTGTGAACACATAAAAACAAGCATGTGTGTGTGCATGCACACACACACACAGCACAAATGAAGCTGCTCTGGATGACTGAGGGGTTAAGGGGCCACGGGGTCTAGTGCAACACTGCATCGATTTCAGCGACTATCACTGAAGCACTTCCTCAGGACTGTTAGAAATTCGAATACGCTCTCCTTTGGAAAGAATTAAGCATAACTTATATATCAACTGTCCCTTTACCTGGTCTTCATTCTCTTCCACTCCTACCACTTCACTAAAACTGATCTCTGGAAGGTTTATAATTACCTCCTTTTAGTCAAATTCAGTGTACTTTTATCAATTATATTGCTCCACAGCCTTTCCTGCAATTAAATACTTTACCCCTTGACGTTTTCTTCTCCCTCTTGTTTCAGAACATGTCAATTCATTAGTTCCTCACACTCCCGACCATTCCTTCTGCCGCCTTATCAGGCTCGAATTCCTGCTCTTAGTGTTTAACTGGAAGTGTCCCTTGAGACTCACATCTTAATTCTCTGATGTTCTGTCTCTTCACTCACTGTCTCGGAGAGCCGGTCTTTCCCAAAGCTTCATTTATGACCTCTTGGTGATAGTCCAAATTATAAAACGCTATATTTTCCCACGATAGACTTTAAATGCCAAAAACCTAACAATCATCTTCCCTGTGATCCCCCCAAACCTCAAAAAGCCCCAAAGTGAAGCTCATTATCTTCAACCCAGAACTGCCTTTCTTTCCCACATTTCCGTTTCGGCACTAGCATCATTTTTCCATCTCCCAGAAGCAGAAACTTAAAAGCACAGTACATTCTTTTCTTCCTCCCAATCAATACCCAATCTGTCACATTATTTTAGCAAATCTTCCTTCAGAATAGCTCTCAGACTCATCCCTTTCTCTTCATTCTGGCACTGGCGTTACTCTTGCAGTGCCTCACATCTGGTTTGCTGCAAGTTTCCTGGTTGATTATGTTTGTACCTCGATTATCTCCACAATCTCCTCCATCCTGCATGTAAATACCTAATTAATCTTCATGCATCTCCATCCTCTCTACAGACACTCTGTGCTCTGGTCCCTTCCTATTTATTCAGTCTCATTGCCTACCTCTCCCCATCACTCGCTTCCTCTGCTATCTGCCCATCTCCCAGCTAACCGCTGTGCCAGGCGTCCTCAGGCTGGCCTCTGCTCCTTGATGCCATCTGAACGTGTTTATCCAAATACTGCATGAAGCTTTTCTCAGTTCTTCACACCTCTCCTCCCCCAGTTCTTTCATAAGACTTTTTATGCTTTTCAGGAAATAGCTCAGCTCGTAACGATTCCCTTAGCTGTATAGGTATTTGTGTGTGTGTTTCCCTTTGAGGACAGGAATCGCATCATACATATTTTATACCTCCTACAGCACTTAGAACATTGTTGTGCACAATATTGAGACCATGAACGATGGATTCATCTGACCCTCACCTCACTCTACCCTGTCACCTGTCCTTTCGCCCAGCAGGAATTGTTGAATGATTACCATCCTTCCTACCTCCTATTTTACAGAGAAAACAAAAGCTATTGAGTGAGAATACTCACACATTTCTTCAGTATTCTTCAACATCTCTCTCTCCCCCCGCTCAATACTTTCCTCTATTTTTTCTATTAAAAGGAAAATGTATTTTTTAACAATTTTAAGGTTAATCTCTCTCCTCATGCATTTGATTCTCTGCTCTCTCATTTTCCAAATTTTACTTCATCAATTATTTTTCTCTCTTATGGTTTCAGTACCATTCTCCTTCAGACATCTTCCCCTTACCTCCATACGTACTCAGTTCTTCAACTGAACAAAGGACCCTGTCTGTCCTTCCAGCTCATCACTTTTTTTTGTTCCTCCACCCAGGTTCTTATAAGAACAGAAACCCACACATCACACTTCAGAACCTCCCTGTCACGGCTTAACCTGCCTCCGTGCTCCCTCTGCTACTCAAAGTGATTTCTAGCAAGCAACAGGGATGGCATTGTCTTACCCAGTGTCCTCTTCTTAGCTCCCATGCAATTTCAGTTTTCTTTTTTTATTTGTTGAGATATAATTGACATATAACTCTGTGTAAGTTTAAGGTGTACAACGTGTTGGTTTGATATATTTATATACCGCAATATTATTACTATAGTAGGGTTAGCTAACCCATTTATCAAGTCACATATTTTTATTCTTCTTAGTGTTAAGAATAGTTAAAATTTAGTCTCAACAACTTTGATGATTATAATACAATATTGCCAACTATAATCACTATGTCGTGCATTAGAGTTAGAGAACATATTTATCTACTAGTTGTAAATTTGTACTTTTAATCATCTCTCCAATTCCCCCAGTCCCTGCTAACCACTATTCTACTCTCTGTTTTTACAAGTTCAGGGTTTTGTTTAGATGCCATATATACGTGAGATCATACAGTATTTGTCTTTGTCTGGCTTTTCTCACTTAGCATAATGCCTTCAAGGTTTATCCATGTTGTTGCAAATGGCAGGGTTTCCTTCTTTCTCATGGCTGAGAAGCATTCCAGTCATCTGTTGATGAATGCTTGGGTCGTTTCCATACCTTGGCTATTGTGAATAGTGCTGCAATGAACAAGGGTGTGCAGGCATCTCTTTGAGATACTGATTCCAATTTCTTCAGACACACATCCAGGGATAGGATTACTAGGTAATAGGGTAGTTCAGTTTTTTTAAATTTTTGAGAAACTGCCTTACTGTTTTTCATAGTGGCTGTAAAAATTGAACTACCCTATGATTTTCAACAGTAGTCAATTTATTTTTTGGTCCACTCCCACTTTTAGCATTTCTCCTCCCTTGACTTATGACACAAATTCTCCTGCTTCATGTCTGATTCTGTCTTCTTTTTTCCCTTTGCTCATCCATCTTCATTAACTCATCTTTCTCCTCCCTTTTCCAAAGGCAGGATTTCTCAAGAGGAATAGCAGACATTGTGCTAATGAAGCTAATGAAAGAAATTATGGTGATCCACTCAGCCTTCAGGGAAGCTGGGAGGAGTAGGCCTCACAGAGCTGGCAGCCCACAGCGAGGAGTGGCCTTGACAGTGAGCCCAGAGTGCCTTGCAAATTTTAACACTTTGTATGTGTACTATGAGATGTTTAGAAAATACTGCCCTCAGATTCCATTCTCAACACCCTTTTTGTTTCTTATCATAGGAATATCTTACCTTTTTACTTTAAAAAAAAAAAAAATGGAAGAAAGGAAAGAAAAACTTCCTCATTGCTATGAGAGAAGAGCCAAAATCTTTAGCTTGGATCTCAAAGCTCTTCATGATCTGGCCCATGTAACTTACCATCACACTATAGCACACTGTGGACTGTTGGTCAGCTCTGGTGGACAGTTTTGCATTTGAGAGCTATGGCTTATGGCCTTAATTCTCTGTTGAATTCATAAAGACTCAGCTCAAAATGCCATCTCTTCTGTGCATACCCCCTTCTACCCTCTTGTTAGAACAAATAACTCTCTTTTATATATTCCTATGTTACATCTATTTATACCTGTAAATTAACTATAAAAGTCTAATCTGTACTCTCTATTACTTGACAACATTAGGTGAATAGCAAGTCCCATATGTACACCAATAGGTTTTACATATAGCAAACCTTAACTTTATTTTAAAACAATTAGATTGATAGGCAAGAGACTTCTGTGCAAAATATTTAGGTATTTGCAAACAAACAAAACAAACAAGTAAAAACTAAATATAGCCCTCTCCTTTATAACTATGAAATGTGAGTTATAATAACTTTCCTACTTAACCCATAATTTCCCTGTCCCCAGTGACTCTACCTGAGGACCAGATAAAATAACTGATGTAAAAGCACTTTTATGGTAAGTCTAACACATTATACAAATATCTGGTATTAGCATTGCACGCAGCCTAGCTGTTATAGCCTCAAGCATATTTCTTTCATTATGACTAAGTCCATACATGCTAAATGAAGTATAGCACCAAGGCAATCATTGGATGTTTCAAGCCAGATCAATATAGTTATACCCTAAATAGACAGAAAATTGAAGCAATGTGTTTTTGGTTTAAATTATTTAGACAGTTGCTTCAATTCTATACTTTATTTTGTTTAGACAAAAATTATGTCAGATAACCATGTATTTAATAGAATCATGTATCATACCTTCTATTAAAAACTAAAAGTGCTTTAGAAAATTCCATTCTAACACTTTTTAAAATGTATTTCTTTGTCAGTTTCTAAAAGGAGTTTGCCCTTCCCTTTTAATATCATTAACCATAATAATTGTCCTACATGTTTCATTTTGTGCATATGTAAATAGAATTCAACTCAAACAAAATACATTTAATAAATATTTGGTAGAAGCCAATGTACAAAGTCACTTTGCTATGTGCCATGAATTCAAACATGTTATCACACCAAGATATCTATCAGTGTAGAGCATTCAAAGGAAATAGAGGGATGCATATAAACTACAATTGAAGAAGTAATAAAATAAGACCTATAGATAAATTATAATCAAAGAGACTGTGATCAATGCTAACTTAGATAGGAGGAGGTATATTGCAAGAAAGAGTCCATGAAAGAGACAGCCTTAGAATTTGTCCACATATTTTACTTTGGATGTGTAAAATGTTCAAGGTCAGAAGAAGAGCAACTCTGCTTTTCCCATTATAGCCGTATTTTTCAGCTTAGATGGAAACAGTTCCAGGGCAATTCACCCCCTCCTGGCTTTCTATCTACGTGTGTGCATCTTTGAGAAGTGGGATTAGAGAGAAACCTGCAGGCATATTAATAAATAAATTTCACATGCTGTTAGATATTAAGTAAACATACAGATAAATATCCCTCTAGGGGTTATGATCTTATAACCTGGAGATTTCTAATTTGGCACCTGTGACATATAGTTACTTTCCATGGGAGTTTTCAGTAAATTAATTCTCATATTTTCCATTTAAAAATATGTGCAATCTAGGTTTATTTAATGGACTTCCTGGATGATTCAGTGTGTTACTTTTGTATCAACAAAGTAAGTTATAGGTTTACAATTTGCACATCTGTTTTTATTTCCTATTATTTGGAAAATATAACAATATGCAATGTAAGTTCTTGGCAGCAAGCAATTGAAAATACTAAAGATCTTCTAAAATAACTAAACGGGCTTAAATGTTTGAAATACATATTTCAGGCAATAAGCAATCAATCAAAATTCAAGTGTAATTATCTACGTGACTGAAAATTTCAGTAACACTGCAAGAAAATGCTGCCAATTGATCACTAAAATAGTATAACAGATAATATTAACATGTTCTGAATATGACTGGTTTAGAAAAGTGACACCAGCACTCAATGACTTTGTATGAAATTAATTCTCTTGGGTATATTTATTATGCATGTATTATAAACTTTTCTTAGGTTTAAAAACAACAAATTGCACCTAAATATAGTATTAAAAAGACAGAAGATAATAGATGCCTTTCAGAGATAATATTTGATAAAGTGATTTTAAACCTAATTTCCTGTATTGGTAAAAAAGTTTTCTCTTTTGTTTATTATTTATTTGTTTATTTCCTTTTTAACAGGGTAAGAAAACTAGTGTAGATGCATTTTTTAAATTACTTTATCTAGTTAGCAATGAGGCGCAAACAGAAACAAACAAGTCATCCAAGGTGGATACAAATAAAATGTTCCCTGTTGTGGTGCCAGGCCAGGAGGAGAGAGCAGAGCACACTGCTGTCTCCTGTCACCTATTCCCCCACGCTTCTGGCCCACGCAGAGCCACGGAAGATACACAAGATAGAGTCCGCAGCCGGGATGGCGAACAGCAGGGCCGGTGGAAAGGCCACCCCTACGCTCTCTGTGTCTCCTCGCTTGGCTGGGTCTCCGGATCTGCAAGCTTCCTAAGAAAACTGTAACTGTTAAGTAGAGCACTTTCTTGAATTCTTTGAGACATTCTAGCAAGTTTTCTAATGGGAGAGGGTTTGTGGAAACCTCCAAATCTATAGTCAGTCAGAAGTGTAGGTTTGGAAAACCAGGGACGCCCTAAGGCCTGCTGATGTCTGCAGAAAGGGCAGTCTGGTTGCAGAGAGGGGAGGGTGCTCCTTCAGCCAGCGGGCTTGTGCTAATTCCAGGTAGTCAGTGCCAAAAGATAATGGAGTATTCTTTTGTAGATAGTTCTGATTTCGTTACTCATAGTTGGCTTAGGAGTTTTGCAGCTATTGATGAGGGAAAGTGGCATTACTTTAGTTTTCCTGAAATATCTTTGTCAGGATTTTTTTTGTCAAGATGACACTAGCTTCATGCAATGAGTATGGCAGTGTCATCTCTATTTTCTGAGAGTTTGAGAATGGAGAATTTCTCCTTCGAATGTTTGGCCCATTAATGAAGCCATCTGGAACTGGAGTTTCTTTGCGGGAAGGCTTTTGATTAATGGCTTAATTTCTTAATATCTATGTACATCTATACACCTTTTCCTTCTGGCATCACTTTTGGATGATTATCATTTTCTAGAAATTTATCTACTTATCTAAAGGTGTAAACTTATTACTCTAAGGTTATTCATCTTATCATATTAACATCTCTTTATTATCTTAGGTTCTGCAGAAATGCCCTCACTTTGTTCTTGATACTGTTTACCTTTCTTTTCCTGGGCCTCACCTCTTTTGTCATAATTATTCTAATCTGAGGGGAAAACAATTTAAGCAGTAGTATTATAAAGCAATTTTTGACTTTTTGGTTTCTTTTTATTGTATATTTTCTATTGTATTAACTTCTGCTTCTACTTTTGATTTTGCCTGTTCTGTTTCTGCTGCCTGAGCTATTTAGCTCATTAATTTTCAACACGACTCCCCCCTCCTGTGTGTGTGTGTGTGTGTGTGTGTGTGTGTAAAAGTTTCCTGTCTGTGTGGCTTTAGCTACATTCTATAAAGTTTGGTATGTGCTGACATTTGAATAGAGACACCCAGTCTATGATATGTTTTTGTTATTCAAAGGTCCTATATCTTTAATGATTTTTGTCTATTTTTCTATTATTTATTGTAAAAAGTATATTAAAATCTCCCATTATGATTAATGACTTACCTGTTTCTCCTTGTATTTCTGTTATGTGTTACTTCACATATTTTCACAATAAATATTTATTATATCCTGGTCAATCAAACAAAATTTACCTTTAGGTTGCTTTAGATCTGATATTAACCTAATCATATCAATTTTATTTTATTATTATTTTCACAGCATGTTCTTTATCTTTTTCTTTCACTCTTTTAGGTGTGATTCTTGTGAACATTATATAGCACAATTTTTTTAATCTAGTCATGCAATCTCTGTTTTTTTAAGTAGACACTGGATTTCTTTAAATGTAGTATAAGTACTGATCTGCAATTCTACTTTACCCTTTTTTATGTTTTACACCTGATCTTTGTTTCCTTCTGTCTCCTTTCCTTGCTTCTTTGGAATGATTAATGTTACCATTCCATATTTTCCTTTCCTTTAGCATGTTGACAATATGATTCTCAGGTCTTCAGGTTTCCATTATCTCTTGAGAAGTCAGTTGTTGTTCTTTTGAAGGTAACTGTTCTTTTTCTCTAATTTTGTTTTATTTGCCTTAATGTTCTCCAGTTTGACCACAGTCTGTCTCAGTATAAATTTATCTTTATTTATCCTGTTGCACATTTGCTGGATTTTTAAAACTGGGATTGGTACATTAGTCTATCATTAATTCCAGAGAGTCTAATCAATTATATTTGCAAATGTTGCCTCCATCCTATTCTCTTCCTAGAGCTTCATTAAAGACACATTAAGGACAAAAAAAAGCAACCCTGACTGGTGTGACTTAGTTGGTTGGGCATCATCCTGTGCACCAGAGGGTTGCTGCTGGTTGATGCTTGGTCGCTGGTTGCCTGCTCAATCCCTGATAAAGGGCAAGCAGGCAGCCAAGATGTTCTGCTCGGACATCAATGTTTCTCTCTCCCTCTTCCTTCCTCTCTCTCTAAAAATCAATCAAAATATATTTTTTAAAAGAAAAATAAAAGGACACATTAAGCATTCTCATTCTATCTCCCAGGTTTCCTATTTTTAAAAGGTGCCTTCCTTTTTTCTCCATCTTCCCTTCTGGATACAATTTCCCTACTTCCTATTCACTAATTATCTCTTTAGCTGCACTTCACTGGTACACTTACACTTGTTGAGTTTTTAATCTTAATTATTTATCTTTTTATCTATGGAAATAATATTTGACTTTTTCATTTCTGCTAATTTTTGTTTATTCATGTACCCCAAAGATATTTTAAAGCTTATCTTTTTTTTTCTTTAAACTTTATAAATATTATTTTTTAACACTTGTTTGTGCTTGATAGTTTTAATACCTGGGAACTTTTCAACTTTGTTTATCTTGTTTCTCATTTAGATGCCTTGTTTCCTTGGTACCTACTTAATTTTTACTTTTCATTGTTACTGCACTCATGAAATTATTTGAAGACCTAGAATACAGATCAAGCCTTACTCTAGAAGATTTGCATTTGCTCCTGCTGGGCACCAGGAGGCACTACCAATCTAGGAGCACTACCAACTCAGGTAAGGCTTGACGTTTCCTGGGCCCTCAGATGATGTGTAAATCCATGTGCAGGCCATCCTATAGTCACAAGTTCTCCAGTACATTAAAAAAATGTAATTTTTTACATACTTTTCAGTGTCAAGGTAACCTTTTTGCAGTCATCTTCAAGGATAGTCTGTTGTTTTGTTTTTGTTTTCATGTTTGTTTTTGTTTTATTTTGCCCATAATTACCCAGCTATTCACCACCAAACCTGATAAGTATCTAAAACCAAAGTCCAAATTTGGCTAGATCAGCATATGCCACAGGATGCATTTTTTTCCCAGTAAAAATCTCATGTTTTTTACTCTACCTGCTATGACTATGTAAATTTTCTTTTCTCTGCACTCTAAGGTGCTTTAGCAGCTTGAAAGAAGTTGGTGTTTTTTAAAGAAAATCTATTTTAATATCTCAGCAGCTGCCATCTTCACATAGATTATTACTGTAACATTTTGGTTTACAACATAGCTTTGCAATGTTTCAGACACATAGATATGTTTGCTAGTATATGGTGATCAAAGCCAAACACAAGAGCAACAAGGCATTATATCATACTAGTAGAGCAAAGAATTTTAACTTCATGTCAAAGGTAGACTTTTAAAAAAAATTTTAAATTTAGTACCTTAGCATTTTAAAAAGGAGTCAAAATTTACATGTAAGTTAAGATTCATTAAAAAGTAGTAAATTTTTTACTATGATATTAGCTAGAGGATTATGGCTAAGCCCCAAGAAACATTGGATAATTTTAACACTAGTAAATAAAAAAGAAAAACTCCTTTGAAGATCAGCCTACCCTCCTAATTTCCTTGATAAATTTGGAATCTTCAATTATTTGAATCTGTGGTACACAGTTGGGCTCTATGAATCATGTTTACTAATTCCATAATATAATGTTTCAACACATTGTATTATTTCAACTCTACTTAACTAACTTAATACGAGCATTCAAATTATACATCATCTCTATTTTCTCTACTTAAAAATTGAGTAGGATATGGTAATGCAAGGAGATGTTCTAGAGGGATTCATTATTTAATGTTGCTAAAGGCCTGCACAAATGCCAAACTCATTACAGTGTGCATGCTGGCAAGTGGCTAGGGTTTAGGAGATAATGCAAGAGCACACATAAATCAAAATTTCAACATGAACAACCTTCTTTTTGGACCAGAGAATGATTAATCACATCACTGGCATCGTGTATGCAGGTTCTTGTTTAATAAGTAACAGTTGACACCTTCAGGTTAGGTTATACCTTCAACCTCCTCCCTTTCCTTTTTGCACAGCGGAGGTGGGGATTGGCAGGACGGCGACCAATTCTGCGTAGACGTGGAATGCCTTTTCAATTACAGTCTAGAAAATGCCCAGACTGTCTAACTTTCACCCTCTGGGAAGAAAAGGTGGAATTGTCATATCATAGTAAATTGTTCCCAGACTTCAGCTGGATTCCTTTGGAAGATGATACTTAAGAGTACTTTCTGGCAACATCAATGCCCATAAATAAATTCAGAATCATATGATTCCCACAACCTATACTATTATCATCCTGCTCCTAGCTACCTTTATATCTTGCAAAGATTATTGTAATAGCTTCCTTGTTCAGCCAGGATTGTCTAAAAAAACAGAACTAATATGATATGTATGTGTACATATATAAACATATATACAGTACTTGATGCTGTAGTCTTGAAGCAGAATTTCTTCTACTTTGTGAAATTTCAGATTTTGCTCTTATGGCCATCAACTAACTGGATGAGGCCCACCCACATTATTGAAGGTCATCTCCTTGACTTAGTCAACTGATTGTTGGTGTTGACCACAGTAGGCGTTACCTTCTCAGCAACACCTAGATTAATTTTTTTAAAAAATAACTGGGTATTATTGCCCAGCCAACTTTATACATAAACCTAACCAGCACGTCTCCTAACTGGTTACCTTGTTTCTTCCTGTCCTACTCCCCACAATCTATTTTCAACATAGCAGGCACAGTGATTCTTTAAGACTTAAGCCATATCAATGCCATTATCCTTCAAACCTTCCAATAGCTCCTCAATCACTCTCAGCTAAATCCACGGTCCTCATAAAAGGATCCAAGGACTTGAGTGATCTGGTCTTCTATGGCCTGCCTTCATCCTTTACTGTTTTTACCCTGGTCGAACTCTACTATCTTACTCTCCCCAACATGCCAGGGACGTTTCCATACTAGGACCTCTGAGCTGTTTATTCTGTTTGAAACAATCTTCCGCTGAGACATAAACATGACTACTTTCTCCTTCCTTCAAATTTTTGCTCAAATATAGCGCTCTCAATGTAATCTGCCATTACCAACTATTTAAAATGTTACCTGACACATTCCCTCTCTGACATTCCATAGCCCTGTATACTGGTCTGTCTTTTTCCCCATACCATTTATTACCTTATAAAATACTATGTAATTTATACTTTTGAATACATGTTATTTATTGAGTCTCCCTGCCTACCAGAATGTAACCTCCACAAAGACAGTAATCTTTGTTTATTGGTCTCTAATTTAACCCTGGATCAGTATCTGGCAAATAGTAGTTATTCAAAAAACATTTGTTGAATGAATGAATAAATTTAGGTTAATATTCCACTAATGGCTTCTCAGTTATTAATTGTAATACACCTAACAACTTCATTTTATACGCCCTTCATCTTTGTCCTTTACTCTGTTCTATAATTTCACTTTTTAGGCAGATGATGTAATTTTGTTTTTGTTTTTGTTATCTTTTTATTTTTTAAAAGAAATAATTTTTAAAAATCTAAAATTTATATCATATAATATTAACTACTTAATTTGAGTGAGAACAAGTAAGATTTGTGCAACTAATTAAAGTAATTAGATTAGGAAAATGAGGTTTCTTGAGTTATAGAAAGAGTTTGAGTGGAAAATACCCATGGAGTTGGTGAGCTAACCATGCAAAAGATACCTTTTCAAGGCTATAATTTTAGAGGATTTCAGCTTGCCTCAAGAATTATATTTAGCCTAATTTCTATTATATAAGTTTATCAAATTGATTTAAATAGTAATAATATTGTTTTACCAATAATTAATTTTGATTGAGGAGTATTGTAATAGCTAAAGGTTAAGTGTAAAGAGAGTAATTATTTACAAAGTTGGAGTAGACTTAATATATTTTTAAAAAACTTTTATTGCTTTTTTTCTCATACATTTTTATTCACTGAGAAGTTCAAAGGGTAAACCCACTTGATGGATTCTGTATCACATTTCAGTCTTTTTGGAAAATAATTCTTATTGCTGTACTTTTAATATCAAAAATCTATTTCACTGATATTAAATAAATATTGATTTATTTGTTGTCCTTCAAAAGACACTACTGAAAGATGACTTCAAGCTCCCTGCATTCTATAGTTTCTAGAGTCATGCTAAGCACCAGGGGACTCTGAATATCCTTGGCCTTACAAAATTCCCTTCTCTCTGTACATTTCTGAGCAGTGTTGTGGTGAAATACATCTGCTCTGGAGAAGATAAGCAACATCTAGAATATGATATTTTCTTCTATTCACAGTGTGTACTCCTTAATTTTTACCTCTCCCTATTACAACACATTTTTTAAATTAATTATAATGCATATGAAATAAATTTTTGATATTAAGTGTAGCAATAAGAATTATTTTTGAAAAATGTTTGGCATTTGTATCTCTTTATCATCATCTTGAGCCGCTTTCCCAGATTCACTATACTGAAGCTACTGTTTGAGATTCTTAAACGTGCCAAGCTTTCCCCCAGCCCAGGGTCTCTGCACACCATATTTCTTCTGCCTGAGACACTCTTCTTCATCCGGTTAAAATAATTTGACATCAGCAAAGATTTCAGTTTCTCAGGGAAGCCTTTTTAGACACTTCTGCCTAGGTAAAGTTTCTTATTTTTTCTCCAATGACATTTTCCTCCTAATAATTGCATAACTATGCGATGCAGTTCTTTGTGTAACAAATACCTGGCTTGCTATATTGAACATTAGTTGAAACTGCTGCTATGACTGAAAGAAAGACATAAAGTGATCTTGAAAACTGAAAGGCCCATAATGTCTTGGGTGATGTTGAAGAAAGGCTCTCACCCAGATGGCAGCGCATAAAATTTCATGATAAAATAGAAATGGTTTATACAGAAGCATGCTACTGAGGAAATGCAAGAGGGTAGTCATTGTATTCTCAAGCAGGTGGCCTTGTTTGTTCTAAGACTGACTTTGGAACTACATGAGGAGCTGACAGGTGCTATAATCGAATGGATGTTATCCTATGCACAGATCTCTATTGACCAACAATAAGCTGCTTGGTTTACGGATGGCAGTGCCAAGGTGGAAAAAAAGCATCCTATTTGGAATACTGTGTCACTAAGACCAGCAGATGCAAAGACTGATCAAGAAAGGTAAAAACAAATCAGTTCAGTGGGCTGATTTTGCATGCAGTTTTCCTTTATTGATGAGAGAATTGAATAATCATAAAAGCCCCCTATGTTTGGGTTTTTACTGACTCACGAGTGTGGTGGCCAATGGTTTGGCCATACAGTCAGGCAGATGAAAAATGGAAAAGTGCACTGTTAAAGCAATGCCTACATGGAATATGGCCCTATGGAAATTACTATGGGAATTTAAAGGGCACATCCAATTAGGAGGTATTGGAGAAGGTCACAGGGAAAAGAGTAAAATGAACATTAAGGGAAAAGGAAACAGAAAATTCAAAATCCCTAAGACAGATGCATGCTTGGCATGGTCAAGACAGATAGGCCAGTTAGGCAATAGCCAGTACATGGTCAGAGAAAACACTTAGTACCAAGATCACACAGTTTGCAAGAGGTCCCATTAAATATATCCTTTGAAATTCATGTTAACCCAGTTGTATTTCATCCTAGAAAAGCTGGGAAGTCATCGGAGAGTTTTGAGCAGGAAGATAAAATGATTTACATTTTTAAAAAGATTTCTCTGGCTACTGTGTTGAAAATAGACTGTGGAGGGTTGTGGCAGGCACAGTGAGGTTTACAAATACTTAATGTGACCCCTATATATATTAGCTTTTGAAAAATTAGGGAGCCCCCAAGACATTTACTTCTGATATGACCTAGAAATTTGAGGATTCTAAAGATCACATTCAGGTTCAATAATTTGCTCAAAGGAACCACCAAGCTGATTAAAAGCTGGTTGTTGTTTTTTAAGTTTCTTTATCTTTATTGTTGAAAATATTACAGATATTCCCTTTTTATCCCCATTGATCCCTTCCACCTCGCATCCATCCCACCCCCAGCTTTCCCCAAACCAATGTCTATGTCCATGGGTTATGCTTATAAATGTATGAGTTCCTTGATTAATCTCTCCGCACCCACTCCCCACTCCCCACCTTCCCTCTGAGATCCCTCAGTCTTTTCCATGCTTCTATGTCTCTAGATCCATTTTGTTCATCAGTTTATTTATTTATTATATTCCACATATAAGTGAGATCATGTGGTATTTGTCTTTCTCTGACTGGTTTATTTCACTTAGCGTAATACTCTCTAGTTCCCTCCATGCTGTCCCAAAGGGTAAGAGATCCTTCTTTTTTACAGCTGCATAGTATTCCACAGTGTAAATGTACCACAGCTTTTTTATCCACTCATCTACTGATGGGCGCTTGGGCTGTTTCCAGATTTTAGCTATTGTAAACTGGGCTGCTATGAACATAGGGGTGCATAAGTTCTTTATGATTGGTGTTTCGGGTTCCTAAGATATATTCTTAGAACTGGGGGTCACTGGGTCAAATGGCAGGTCAATTTTTAATCTTTTGAGGAAACTCCATGCTGCTTTCCATAGTGGTTGCACCAGTCTGCATTCCCACCAGCAGTACTAGGGCGCCCTTTTCTCCACACCCTCACCAGCACTTGTAGCTCATTGATTTGTTGATGGTAGCCATTCTGACAGGTGTGAAGTGATGCCTCATTGTTTTAATTTGCATCTCTCGTGATTAGTGACTTTGAGCACTTTTTCATGTCTCTTAGCCATTTGTATGTCATCTTTGTAGAAGTGTCTATTTAGGTCCTTTGCCCATTTTTAAATTGGATTGTTTGTCTTCCTTTTGTTGAGTTGTATGAGTTCCTTTTACATTTTGGGTATTAACCCTTTATCCCATGTGTTGTTGGCAAATACATTCTCCCGTACAGTTGGAACCCTTTTCGTTTTGTTGATGGTTTATTTTGCTGTGCAGAAGCTCTTTATTTTGATGCAGTCCCATTTGTTTATTTTCTCCTTATTTCTCTTGCCCAAGGAGATGTATCAGCAAACATATTGCTACGAGAGATGTCTGAGATTTTGCTGCCTATGTTTTCCTCTAGGATTTTTATGGTTTCATGTCTTACATTTAAGTCTTTTATCCATTTTGAATTTACTTTTGTGTATGGTGAAAGTTAGTGGTCTAGTTTCATTTTTTTGCATGTACCTGTCCAATTTCCCCAACACCATTTATTGAAGAGACTGTCTTTACTCCATTGTATGTTCTTGCCTCCTTTGACAACTATTAATTGACCATAATGGCATAGGTCAATTTCTAGGTTCTCTGTTCTGTTCCACTGGTCTATATGTCTGTTCTCATGCCAGTGCCAGACTGTTTTGATTACAGTGGCTTTGTAGTATAACTTTGATATCTAGTATTGTGATTCCTCCAACTTTGTTCTTCTTTCTCAAGATTGCCATGGCTATTCGGGGTGTTTTTGGTTCCATATAGATTCTCGAAATGTTTGTTCTAAATCTGTGAAATATGCTGTTGGTTTCTTAATAGGGATTGCATTGAATTTATAGACTGCTTTGGGTATTATGGACATTTTAATGATGTTAATTCTTCCAATCCATGAACATGGTATATTTTTCCATTTGTTTATATCTTCCTCTATTTCTTTTTTCAGTGTCCTGTAGTTTTCTGAGTAAAAGTTTTTTACATCTTTGGTTAAGTTTATTCCTAGGTATCTTATTTTTTAAGTTGCAATGGTGAATGGTATTTTTTTTTAGTTTCTCTTTCTGAGAGTTCATTATAAGTATATAAAAATGTCATCATTTCTAGGTGTTAATTTTGTATCCTGCTACCTTGCTGAATTCGTATTATTAAATCTAGTAGTTTTTTGGTGAGTCTTTAGAATTCTCTATATACAATATCATGTCATCTGCAAATAATGACAGTTTTGTTTTTTCATTTCCAATTTGGATGCCTTTTATGTTTTCTTCTTGTCTGATGGCTGTGGCTAGGACTTCCAGTACTATGTTGAATAAGAGTGGTGAAAGTGGATACTCCTCTTTTGTTTCTGTTTTTAGGGGAATGGTTTTAGTTTTGCCCATTGAGTATGATGTTGGCTGTAGGACTGTCATATATGGCCTTTATTATGTTGAGGTATGATCCCTCTATTCCCGCTTTGCTAAGAGTTTTTATCAAAAATGGATGTTAGATTTTATCAAATGCTTTTTCTGCATCTACTGATATGATCATGTGATTTTTGTCTTTCAATTTGTTTATGTGATATATCACGTTTATTGATTTGCGAATATTGTACCAGCCTTGAATCCCTGGAATAAATCCCACTTGGTCATGTAGTATGATCTTTTTAATATATTGCTGGATCTGATTTGCTAATATTTTGTTAAGGATTTTAGCATCTATGTTTATCAGGGATATTGGCCTGTAATTCTCTTTCTTTGTAGTGTCTTTATCTGGTTTTGGAATTAGGCTAATGCTGGCCTCGTAAAAAGAGTTTGGAAGTTTTCCTTCCTCTTGGATTTTTTGAAGTAGTTTGAGGAGTATAGGTGTTAATTCTTCTTTGAATGCTTGGTAAAACTCCACTGTGAAGCCATCTGGGCCAAGGCTTTTGTGTGCTGGGAGCCCTTTGATTACTGCTTCAACTTCATCAGCAGTTATCGGCCTATTTAGGCTTTCTGACTCTCCCTGACTGAGTTTCGGAAGGTTATATTTTTCTAGGAATTTATCCATCTCATCTGGGTTGTCCAGCTTGGTGGCATAGTATTTTCTTACAATCTTTTGTATTTCTTTTGGGCCAGTTGTTATTTCACCTCTTTGGTTTCTGATTTTGTTTATATGGGTCCTCTCTCTTGGTTTCTTGATGAGTGTGGCTAAAGGTTCATCCATCTTGTTTATCTTTTCAAAGAACCAGCTCTTGGTTTCATTGATCTTTTGTATTGTTTTTTTTTTAGTTTCTATGTCATTTATTTCTGTTCTGATCTTTGTTATTTTTTTCCTTCTACTTACTCTGGGCTTTTCTTATTGTTCACTTTCTAAGTTTTTAAGTTGTAGTGTTAGAGAGTCTATTATAAGTTTTTCTTGTTTTTTGATGTAGGCTTATAGTGCTATGAACTTCCCTCTCAGGACTGCTTTCATTGTGTTCCATAGATATGGAGTTGTTGTGTGTTCATTTTCATTTGTTTTCAGGAAGGTTTTTATTTCTTTCTTGATCTCTTTGGTAACCAATTCGTTGTTTAAAAACATGCTTTTCAGCCTCTATCTGTTTAAATTTTTTTAGTGTTTTTATTGTAGTTGATTTCTAATTTCATGCCACTGTGTTCTGAGAAGATACTTGATATGATTTCAGTCTTCTTGAACTTGTGGAGACTTGTTTTGTGTCCTAACATGTGATCTATCTTTGAGAACATCCTGTGTGCACTTGAGAAGAATGTATATTCTGCAGCTTTGGGGTAGAATGTTCTGTAAATGTCAGTTAAATCCATCTGATCTAGTGTGTCATTTAGAGTCACTGTTTCCTTTTTGATTTTTTGTCTGGAAGACCTATCCAGTGAAGTCAGTGGGACGTTAAAGTCCCCTAGTATGACTGTATTGCTCTCCACCTCTCCCTTAAAGTCCTCTAGAAGTTTTTTTTATAAATTTATTTGCTCCTATATTGGGTGCAGATGTGTATCAGAGTTATACTCTCTTGTTGGATTGAACTTTTTAGTATTATGTAATGACTCTTCTTGTCTCCGTTATGGTCTTCATTTTGACGTCTATTTTGTCTGATATGAGTATTGCTACCCCAGCTTTTTTTTTCTTTCATTTCCATTTGCATGGAAAAATTTTTTCTATCCCTTCACTCTCACCCTGTGTGAATCTTTTGTTCTGAGGTGGGTCTCTTGTAGACAGCATATATTTGGGTCATTTTTTTCTTGTTCATTCAGCCACTCTGTATATTTTTATTGGGGCATTTAATCCATTTACACTTAAGGTTATTATTGGAAGATAATTATCTACTGCCATTTTGTTTCTTTATGCCTATGTTTCTCATTCTCTTTATTTCTACTTCTAATTATAGCAGTCCCTTTAACATTTCCTGTAATGCTGGTTTTGTAGTGATAAAGTCTTTTAGCCTTTTTTTGTTTAGGAAGCTCTTTATTTCACCATCTATCTTGATTGATAATCTTGCTGGATAGAGTATTTTGGTTTCAGATCCTTGTTTTGCATTACCTTGAATACATCATACCATTCCCTTCTGGCCTGTAGAGTGTCTGATGAGAAGTCAGATGACAGCCTTATGGGGGTTCCTTTGTAGGTAACAGATTGCTTTTCACTAGCTTCCTTTAAGATTCTCCCTTTCTCTTGAATTCTTGACATTTTAATTATGATGTGTCTGGGCCTGGGCCTCTTTGGATTCTTATTGCTTGGGACTCTGTGTGCCTCCTGAACTTGTGTGCCTTTTTCCTTGACCAGGTTAGGGAAGTTTTCGGCCATTATTTAATCAAACAGGTTCTCTAACCCCTGCTTACTCTTGACCACCTCTGGCACTCCTATAATACGAATATTGTTACGTTTCATGCTGTTCCACAGCTCCCTTAGACTGTCCTCCTGTTTTTTAATTGTTTCTAGTTTTTGGGTTTCTGATTGATTTTTTCTACTGGTGTCTTCTAATTCACTGACCCAGTCCTCAGCTTCCTCTAATCTGCTGTTTATTCCTTCCAATGTATTCTTTATTTCTGCTCTGTCATTCTTCATTTCTGACTGGTCATTTTTCATAGTTTCCATACATTTTTTTATGCTGTGGAGCATCCTTACAATCAGCATTTTGAACTCTATATCTGAGAGATTGCTTATCTCCATTTCATTTAGCTCTTTTTCTGGAGACTTCTCTTGTTCTTTCATTTGGGGCTTGTTTTTTGGTCTCCCCATTTTGGCTACATTTTTGGGTTTCTTTTTAAGTGTTAGGTAGATCTGCTAGGACTCTCAGTCTTTTTGGAGGGTCTCTGGTACAGGCCAATGTCAGAGGCAGTTTGTGACTGGCCCTGAGTACTCTGTTTGGGGCTATCAACAACCCTAGCTTTGAGGTCTCCACTGGTGGGGCTGGGTACATTTGGACAGGACCAAGATGTACACCAAAGTCTGCTTTTCTAAGGCCTGGGTCCGGAAGCAGATCAGGCAAAGATTCAAAGCACCCTGAGGTCTGCCTCTGACTGCAGGCTGATTAATCTGATTTCTTTAATGAGGCTCAGGCTGTAGAAACTCCACAGGGTGGGTCAGCTGGTTGTTATCAGTCTTTTGACAAGCCTCAGGCTGTAGAAACTCCTCTGGGCAGGGTAAGAGGCTTCACAGTAGGGTGAGACAACTGCTTCACCCCTCAGGCAAAAGCAGCAAATTGTCTGCTTGAGAAAGATGTCCTCCACAGTCTGGGGGAATGACTTGGCACTGGAATCCAGATGTGCATCCCCTGATCTCACTCTCCAGAGCCCACAACCCCAGACTCTACCCACACAGCTCCAGTCCACTCCACTCCCTCTCTTCTGGAGCCAAAGGTGAGTGGCTGCACACAAAACTTTGTTCTTTGGCTTTTTAAGAGGGTGTCTGCGGTTCTAGCTGCCTCTTCCTGGCAGACAGAAACCCAGCTGCTTTTCATAGCCAGATATTATGTGGGCACCTTTCTCAGTTCTGGTGCTCTGGGCTGGGAAGCCCAGCCTGGGGTTTAAGCCCCAGAGTCCTCAGTGGGAACCCCCACAGCTGAGATCTACCTCCAGACCTTCAGCTGCTGCCTGTGGGAGCCCAGCCAGCCCTCTTGCGTCCGCAGTTCCTACCAGTCTCTGTGCAGCCTCCACTTTTCCCCCTTGGTTATGAGGGTGCTCTCCAGCTAGTCTTCAGTTGGTTTTCAGGATGTTTTTTCTATGCTTTAGTTATAAATCCAGATTGGTCCCGGGAGAGTATCAGTGTAGCTTCCACTCAGTCCGCTAAAATCTTGGATCTCCTAAAAGCTGTTCTATTCATAGTTACCATTTATTATGATGAAAGGAAACAGATTAAAATCAGCCAAGGGTGGTGGGGCAGAGTCCAGGAGAGTTCCACGTGCAGAACTCCTATTCCTCTCCCATTAGAGCTGTGGATACCACCACTAACTTTCCTCAAAAATGATGCTTGACAATATGCAGCATTTTGCCAACCAAAGAAGCTTACCTGAAATTTGGGAGACACAATTCAACCCATAACATAGAGGCTTTGTTTTGCTCATTGCCTGTTCCAATGACTAGAACAATTCCTGACGAATAATAGCTACTGGAGTCATATTAATTGAATAAATGAATAAATTTTAAAATCAAGCATAAAGATATCTGCTGGAAGCAGAGATTTAAGACAGAAGTTCTACCATCAAGATCACATTCTAGTAAAAGAAGCAAGTAAATAGCATTATATGATGAATGTTAGTCCAAAGGCATACACAGGTGCTATGGAGAAACCAAATCTACAGCATGGAGATCAGGGAATGCTTCATAGAGGAGATGATGCCTTGTGTTGAGTGTTGAAATGTTGGAACTGATTATGGATAACAAAAAACATTCCATGCATAGGGAGTAAGACATACAAACACAAAGAGGCAAGAAAAAGTATGGCCCATTTGAGGAACTAACTGCAAGTATATTTGTATGGAACCAATAAGGATAAAGAAAAAGGTCATTCTGGGAAGAAGCCAGGAGGCAGATAATGAAGAACATCTTATAAACCATAGTTCTGATTTTATGTTAACATCATGGAAAACCACTGATACCCTTAACAGTAAATGAGTGACATAGTCGGTTTGACATTTTAGAAAGGTCACTGACAATGGTGTAAAGAATGAATTGGAAAGAAATAAGCAAGACTAAAGAAGGTAAAATTTTGATGTATAATCAAATGGAATAATCAATAATCAAAGGGGAAAGTACTGAGAGTCTAAATTTAAAGCATGGCAGGATGGTGAGGAATAGCAAATAGAATTGAGAACTGTGTACAATGGAAAATTAATAGGTCAAGGTGATTACTGATTTGATGTGAAGTAAGAAGAAGGAATTCAAGGTTTCACCCAAGTGAGTGGTGTTGGCACTACATAAATGGTGGTACCATTCACAGAAATAATATATCATTGGCCGATGGGAGAGTGATAGAGGTTTGTGTAGATAAAGAGTAAAGAAGAATCATTTTTAGATATCCTAATAGTAAGCTAGATCATCTAAAAGTATATCCCATTAATGGTCAATATAAAATTGGGTAATTCAGGGGAATTAAGGTTGAAAATCATGAGTATATTTTGGAGATCTATAGTGTGCCAGATATTTTTAGATCATGGGAAAACAGGAATTTCATATTTTAGAGGTTACATTTTAGAAAGGTAGCTTAAGTGTGATCATTGTTCAAGCAGTGCTTTTATTACTTTTTTCCAGCCAATTTAGAGCATTTATTATATATTTTTTTGCTTCTTTACATGTGTTGTCCATTTTTCTTATTAAAGTAGATGCCCAGGGCCTGGTAATTTTAAAACTGTAAGTTCCCTCACTTAAAAATATTAGCTTTGAAATATTTCCTATCCTTTGGGGTGGGTGTGTAGAAGTTATCAAAATCACACATACACATACACACACACAGAATGAACTAACCTCAAAAGACCAGGCCACCTTAGCAGAGTGAATTGCTGCATGAAGGACGTGGTCATGACAATCAGTATCATGCCAACAGCTGAAACAAACAGATTAACCGGACAGGAATCCAGCTTATTACCATGGTTTGGATAGTTTGGCAAAATATTAATTGTGTCTCTGTCAAAAGCTCCATGTCCTTTTTTTTTTCCAAACCAAGAAAATGAAAAAATAATTGAGATTTCCACTCCTGAAGCAAGTTCTCCATCATATTGCTAAAGCCAAAGGGACTTTCTAATGGACAACATTCCTGAAATACTAAGATTCATTGGCACAGATGTTTTTGGCAGGATCAATCTCAAACTCTTCCTTCCCACTTGGAATTTCCATTGCACATCTCAAATTACCACAAAGCATCACAGTGGCAAATAGGAGGCTATGGTTCCTGAAAAAAAAAACAACACACAAAAAATAAAGGGGAAGGGCCACAAGGTCAAAAGATATTTTTCTGGAAATTCTTGCAATATACCAGTGATTCCTTAGAGAGAGGCAAAAAAGCCGTTTAAAAAGACAGCAGCTGCTATTATGCTGCTTCATTACAGAGCCAGTGGAGCAGAGGCGATGCATCCATTTTGCCTTTTCCTTCATTGATGATATCAATGGAGCATTAATGGAATTCTTATAGTCTACTAGTACAGTGTAAATTTAGCCTGAGTAAATCTCATATTGACTATATTATAATACTCTTTTTCAAACTAGGGAAGAACCTCACTGGTTTATTTCTTATATAGAAATGTTACATAAGGAATATAATTTCAGACCCACAATAAATAAGTAATCAATGCATTCTTAAGATTACTATTACCATTAGGAGAATAGGTAGAATTTAAGTCTAAATTAAAACTCTCATTAGCAAGCTTGTTTCATTGACATGTCACACAGTCTTTCTCCAGTTAACAAAGTCAAGGTGCTTTTATTGTTGTTTCTTTATTGATTTCACTTATTTAATTATCTTTGAACAGAAAAAGCTTAGTTTCTGCTTGCTCTTTTATTTTGTTGACAGGATAGGTTGTGCTTTCAAAACAAAAGCTATGCAAATGACTTAGCATTTACCTGGATTTTTCAAATCTTGTCCAAACGATGATCCTAGGGGCATCCACTTACATAAGAATTTGGGGGCTAGACCGGGACCCAGATGTTGTAAGTGGATTTGCAAATGGCAAAGTGCTGTTTGTTGGATCTGCCAGCAAATCTATTTGCAAATGCAAATCCTCTTTCCAAACAGATCAGAGTTTTTTTAGGTCCAGCAAAAATCCTTGAGCAAAGCAAAATGCTGATGGAATGTACATGTGGCACTTCTCTGGATTTCTGGCCACATGCTCTTGCATCTGCATTGCGTACATTGAGAGCATGGCAGAAAACAGGAAGCAATGACACAATTTCAGGGGTTCTGAGACATTCTGCTGCAGTTTAGGGGAGAGGAGAAACTGTGGCTAATCCAAACATCTCCTCTTTTTATCCTTACATGAATGACTTGGAGCACACCCTACTTCTTCTGTGATCCATGATGCACTGGTTTTATCTTGCCAGACATTGTCCATTTGTCCAAAGCAAGAATCCCTTTCTTACATGCTTTCCCTTTTTAACATGTCCTCCCAGCAGATCCATGTCCCAAAGGTCCAGACCATAAGTGCAGCTCTCCACTGATGCTGTCTGTTGAGGTTAATAACTTATTCAGATTTTTACTCTTTATTGCCCTCTGATGATGGTGATGATCATCATAATTAATAATAATAACAATAGCAAACAGTTTTTATCACTGTCCATGTATATTAACTCATTTAATCTTCACCATCACTCTATTACATGCACACCATTTCCCTTCTTATCCTATGCTCCTCTAATCTAACAAATCAATTGACAGTAATTTTTAATGATGGAAGGAAAGCATGGCTGGCTTTCACCCCTCAAATCTGTCATCTTCTGCCCTTATTCAGTGTCAGGTTATTGCCATAGCCTCCTAACCAATACCTGCTACACTCCTCCTGTCATCCATTCTGCTGAATTGTTGATAAAATGATGGATCTGAACTACAAATCTAACCTTGTTATTACACTGCTTTAATGTTACTCTGTCACCTAAAGGATGAAGGCCATAATCCTTAGAATGGACTACAAAGCCTGCTGCTGTGCCCTCACCCATTTACTTCTTTAGTTTCTTTTCCCACTACTTTCTTCTTAGAACAAAAAGACTTTTTAATTCATTCTCTCAGATACCATCATCTCGTGCCTTGATAAAGCAGGCTAATATGAGTTACATGAATTTGGACAGGAACAGTGTTATTTCTTCTTGACTTACCGAACTTCTGCGTTTGCTACAAAAAAAGGCTCTCAACACATGCTTATTGATATTGCAGGTGTGCGCTTGATGCTGTCATTCTCAGAGAAGCATGGCTTTGATCCACAAAAAGGAATTTGTGAATGAGAAGCATCAAGATCATAGCTAATGATGAACAAGGTCCTTCCTCACTGCCTTTAAAATATCTTAGAAGACCATGTAGTCAATTTATGAATAAGCCTTGTTGGGAAAGAAAGTTGAGACTGCCTAGCTAGGAAGAACCACCGTGAAAAAAATCTGAAATATACCAATTAAAAACTAGTATTTTGAGGAGGAATTTAAAGGTACAGATTTATATATAAGTAAGGAATCCTGAAGCTGTACTGAACATGAAGCTAAAATAATGGGTTTGTTCAGTAAAGTGTTTTATTAATTTGTAAAAGATAATTTAAACTGATATTTTATCATAATAATGATATCTGTGATATTTATCATAATAAAAAGAACCAACTAATTGACTGAATTATTTATTTTTTTATTCCCTTGAGGAGTCATCAGGAAGCCAAAGCTGGAGTTTATTTATTTAGGGAGGCAGGTGCTTTTATTCTCTTGTGATGCAGAGATCAGCACAAAAAGATGGAGTTGTCAGGACAGTATGAGAGCATAATCATTGTGGAGATGGCATTCAAACAATATTTAAGATAAAGAAAATTGTAGAGTCTGTGATTTGGAGAAGTTTTCCAAGTGATTTAACACAGTAAGAATATTTCCATCTTCCTTATAAGGCTGATTGTGTTCACAGATTTTTTGCTTTAATCTCATGTGTCTCATTAGACAGTGAATGTTTATTTAAATCTCTACTCTTTTCCAAATTGACCCACATATTGGAGAGAATGTATATATATTTTCATTATATGTAAGTCTGCTTTAAATGAGACACTTAACTCTGGATCTACCAATGTGGTAAGAACTTGCATGTTCATAATTTAAATTTGGCTTTCTGCAAACACTTATTCCCAACCCATATTAAAGATACTAAAATAAATTCTAGCTGAAACTTGATGAAACATTTAAAAAACTAGAAGTTAATAACTATAATGTAATTTGTTGGAAAGTTATGACTATGGTCAAATGTTACTGTCTGAAGAGTTACTTCTGTTCTTATAATCATTATACTAAAGTTTTGGTATCCATATAAAATTCATGTGTTTTAGAGATTGAAGGATCATCAAGAGACAAGAATACTCTCTTATTCCATAAACCTTAAATAATAAATCTTGTTTCCCTTCAAGATCCAAAAAATATAAGTTGATAGCATTTTATAACATGATTTATGCTAGTTTTAATTATTTATCTTTCAAAAACAAAACTTCTAAAACTTGTTTGAACCTCGGAAGGTTTACTGTTCTCATTTTTTTTTGAAGCAGTATTAGAGACTAATTTTGAATGTCAACTTGGTCCATCATGTGGTTTTGAGTGTTAAAAGTAAAACTAATATAAGTAAAGATTCTGTTGTGATATAATGCCATTTAAAAAACACACACACATTGACCAAAAGTCTTAAGCTTCCTAAGTTGTTATTAACTTCCCCACATAAAATAGCATATAGCAGTTATATAGCTGGCGTCTTACTGTTCTGAAGTAAGACCATTAAAAACAGAATAACCTCAACTAACTCACTGATAGACATAAAGCTTGGTTTTTAATGTTCTTTAAATATTACTTTTGTTGTTCCATAGTACCTATCTACAGAGCAAATACTACTGAATGTCTTCTATATTTGTAAATGCTTCTGTTCCCCAGAAAACACCAAATCATCCAACAAATATGAAAAAGCAAAGGACAGCCACTTTATCGTGTGGAAATAGCTCTTAAATGCCTGTTTAGTGCTTTCTCAATAATTAGAAATTTGAATAGCTGGCAGAAATAATATTGAGCAAGTATTAACACACATTTCTCACACAGAACATGTTTTAAAAATACATGGCACAATTAGAAGAAATGAATTTTTTTACAGATCAATGCTATATATTCAGGTTCTTATGGTTAATTTCTAAAATTTAGACAAAATTAAAATACCTGATACTTTTTAATCTTACCGAAAATAATGCAATATTTCTGAAAGACTCAACCATTGAATAAAAAATAAATAAAAATCAAGCCATTTACTAAACTGTAACCTTATCCAGTGCAAGGAGCAACTCCATCAAAGGCTGCTCAGCAATGTTGCACCTATTACAATAAAATTATAGGGCAAACATAATATTTTTAAATGCAACACCTCAAAATAATGACTATATTTCTCAGTGCAAAAAGAAGTATATATTTCCCCTACCCAAAACTTCAGAGTACTATGTGTTCAAAAACAAAAGGTCAGGAACTAAGTACTTCAGTGACACCTTTACCTTAAGGATCAGAATTGGAGTTATACTTGAGGTCTTAGGTGAAATGAGTTTGACGGATTAGGTTCGGTTACCGGCTGTCAGTGCACTACATAAAAAGCACGGCACATACAGAGCTTAGTGAAACTAGCTGTTTTCTGCACAGGAAAATTCCTTGATAGAGTTAGCATGAAGACAAATGAACTGTTATCCCCCAAGGAAAGTGTCCCTTTAGGTTAGGTTTGAGGTTAGCAATACCAAACAGTAAGAGCACTTGAATTCCCTTGGCTGACAGGCTCATTACCTTTGTAAATATTGAGGCTTAGCTTTGAATCCTGGGATTCTTCTTTGAGTTTCTAGAGAGCTTGAGTAGCAGGAGTAACTAACCAATTACCAAACAATAAAGAAATTAAAATAGGAAAAGACGAGAGTGGTGGAAGCAAATTTTCTTTATTTCTACCATCAAAGTTGTTTAAACTTTTTCTTTTGTCATTGCATCCTTACCAGCTCCATCTATTCAAAGCCTGCTAAAGTTATCCTTGTCATTCACCATAACAAAGATCCTATAAAAAATATATTTTTTAGTAACAAGTAAGAAAATGGGAACTCGGTAAGGATTAGTTTCAAAATAGCAGTAGGAAGATTCAACACTGTATTTGTCAGTTTTCAAAACTATAGCTTTTCCCAAAGTTTTTTTTCATATAGAATTATTTCTCTGAAATCTATTTTATTTATGATAGCTATCCATTCAGTCTCACATAAATTGTGTATTTTCTCTTATATCTCATCTATTATTTTCTTTCTCATCACACTTTTCAATTATGTCATTTACATGGTCAAATATGAATAGAACTTATTCAAGAAATTTCTATTTGAAATTCTTAAATACTACATTATCAATTATTTTCTTTACTGTTTAATATTTATTTACTTAATGTATCATGGGCATTATTTTTTGTATAAGTAATATTTACCAGTTACATTTTAATGGCAATAAGGTATTCCATTATATATCTATAAAATAATTTACGTAGTTTAACAATCTATTTAATTTTTCTAAAATAAGAATGTAAAAATTACCCATAATGTCACTACTAAAATCATGTAAAGCAGTAAAAGTTTCCTTTTCTGCTCATGACACATTCTTCTCAGAGTTTAACTCTTTGTGTGATTTTTTTCCAGTGATTTTCTAAGTTTATAATTATATGTCAATAGGTATAGATCTGACACAATCAATGTAGACCTGACACAAAACTCACTCACCAGCTCTAATTTTCTCACTGCTATGCATCTGGTGTCTGCAGCAGCCACCAACCATAGCCCTGGCCTCTTGCTCATTTGAATACAGTCTTATTTCTTTTATCTCACCCTGGTTGCCCTTGGTTTCATCTACACACACACACACACACACACACACACACACACACACACACACACACACATACACACACATATCTAATACTTGCATCAGAAAACCTAGCCTAAGATAACAGCGTATCTACATGTGCATATTCAAAACAAGACTTGGGGTAGTGAACACACAATATAATATACATTATAGAATTGTACACCTGAAACATATATCATTTTATTACCGTTACTCTAATAAATTTAATAAAAAAGTTAAAAAAAAAAAAACCTAAAAAATTAAACAGAGCAAATACTAAACAAAACAGCTCTGAATCATTCATGGTTCCAACAAGAAATAACAAGGGAAATTAGAAAATAGCTTGGATTTGTTGAAAATAAAAACACACCCATTCAAAATTTGTGGAAATGAACAAAAGCAATGCTCAGAGGGAAACGTATGTTTTTAGATGTTTTACTAGAAATGAAGACCTCAAATTAATTACCTAAACTTTCAACCTAAGAAAGTAGAAAAAAAGTAAGGAACTAGAAGAAAAGAAATAATTGCAATCAGAACAATAATTAATAAAATGTGAAATACAAAAAAAGAAAAGAAAACAATGGAACCCAAAGTTGTATCTTTGAAATACTCAACAAAATTTGTAAACCTTTAACTACAATCATCAGGATACAAACGAAAAGACATAGTTATCAATATCAGGAACAAAAGATAGGACTTCACAGCATATTCAACAGAAAGAAAAGGAATGTAAGGTAATATTATTATAAACAACTTTATACCAACAAACTTAACAGCATAGATGAAATGAATTTCTAGAAAGGCATTAATTACCAATTGACACCAAAAATAAAAAATCTAATAGATCTAGACAAAGTAAAAGAAAAATAAATAAATAAATATATTTCCCTGAGGAAGAGTCTAGGCCCAGATAACTTAATAGTGAATTTTATCAAACATTAATGGAAGCATTTATACCAGTCACACACATACTTTTCCAAAAAATAAAATATATGTCAAAACACTTTAGAAAGCTAGTATTATTTTGATACCAAACAGTACAAAAACATCAAAAAAGAAGTGTCTGAAAATATTTCTTATAAGCATAGGTGAAAAATATTTAACAAAATACCATATAAAATTCAGCAATACATATATAAAAATGTAAGATACCATGACTCTCTGCAATCTAGTAATGCAAAGTTAGTTTATTATCTAAAGCACAAATATAATTAAAATAAAATAGAAAATCTATAGAATCATTTCAAAAGACCCATAAAGAAATTTTGGCAAAATATAATACCAAGTCCTGATGAAAATTCACAAGAAACATATGCAGAAGTAAAATATGTGGCAAGACTATCACAAGGAAAGGACAGAGGAAAGTAATTGGAACTATACTGTTTTAAAGTTCCTACCTCACCCGGCCGGGCATGGCTCAGCGGTTGAGCGTCGACCTAGGATCCAGGCGATGGGGGTTTGATTCCCGGTCAGGGCACATGCCCGGGCTGCGGGCTCGATCCCCAGTCAGGGGCATGCAGGAGGCAGCTGACTGGTGATTCTCTCATCATTGATGTTTCTGTCTGTCTCTCTCTCCCTTTCCTGTCCTCTCCCTGAAATCAATAAAGACATATTAAAAAAATAAATAAATAAATATAAAGTTCTTACCTCAAACAGAGTGTTAAAATGTTAATTCAAGGTAAACTGTGAGAATAATACATATTGTAATCCCTAGACTAACAACTTGAAAAATTAAAACAAAAAGTATATCTAAAAAGACAGAGAAAATAAAATAGGCATATTACAAAATAATCACACCAAAGAAAGAATAGAGCTAAAATAATATTTGGAAAAAATAGCAAACAACAATAGGATATACTTAAAGCCAATCATCTCAATAACTGCATTAATTATACAAGGCCCAAATATCCCAATTAAAAAGTAGAGATTGTCAGACTAAATTAAAAAATAAATAAATGAGATGCTATTACACACTGTTTATAAGAAACATACTTTAACTATAGAAACAGATCACCTAAGCTAAAGGATGGATCTAAACAAGATATACAACCCCAAAATTTTGAAAACATTCATTAAGATTGTGTACCCCTATGTTTATTGTAGTATCATTAACAATAGCCAAGATATGGAAACAACCTAAGTTTCCATGGACCAATTATTGGATAAGATGTAGTGCATATATACAACGGAACACTACTCAGCCATAAAAAAGATAAAATTTTGCCATTTGTGAAAACATGGATGGATCATGAAAATATCATGCTAAGTGAAATAAGTCATGTTTTCAAAAATTTGTCCTGCCAACCTTTGATTTTTGATTGAAAAATTTAATCCATCTATATTTAAGATAATTACAAAGGAAGAACTACTTTCTTTTAGCTATTTATTTTCTATATAGTTTATGGGTTTTTTTCCCCCTTAATTTCTCCCTTTTTTGTAGTGTGCCATTTTGGTTTTCTTTCATTTTCTGTATGAAATAGTTATTTCTTTATTTGGCATATTACAATTAACATCTTAAACTTATAACAACATAGTTTTAATAATACAAAATTATAATAGAATATAAACCCTCAACTCATACATTTTAGACCTTCTCCTTTTATATTGTTATTATCACAGACTACATTTTTATACATAGTGTGCCCATTAAAATAGATTTATAATTATCGTTTTATATATTTACCTTTTGAATTGTACAGAAGTAAAAGGAGTTACAAACCAAAAGTACAATACTGGCTTTCCTGTTTACCTATGTAATTATTTTTACCAATGTCTTTTGTTTTCTCATATGACTTCAAGTTACTGTCTAGTGTTCTTTTATTTCAATCTGATGAGCTGCCTTTAGCATTTCTTGTAGGGCAGGCCTACTAGTAACAAACTTCTCCAGGTTTTGTTTATCTGGAAATATGTTAATTTCTCTTTATTCTTGAAGGATAGTCTTGTAGATACAGAATTATTGGTTGACAGTTGTTTTTTCTTCTAGGACTTTAAATATGTCATCCCAGGGCCTTTTGGCTTCCATGTTTGTAAATAAATAAAAAATCATTTGTTAATTTTATTGAGGATTCCTTGTATGATATGAGTCACTTCTCTCTTGCTGCTTTCAAGATTTTCTTTGTCTTTCAACAATTTACTATGATGTGTGGCAGTGTAGCTTTCCTTGAGTTTATCTTGCTTGGAGTTCATTGATTTCTTGAATGTATATATTCATATCTTTCATCAAATTTGAGGAAATTATGGCCATTATCAAATACTTTTTCTGCCTCTTTCTATATCTCTTCTTCTCCTGTAACTTTCATGATGCATATGTTGGCACATGTGATGATGTCCCATAGGTCCCTCAGGCTCTGTTTATTTTCCTTTATTCTTTTTTCTTTCTGCTCCTCAGGCTGGATAAATTCAATTGCCCTGTCTTTACACTCACTGATTTGATCTGCCTGTTCAGTGAATTTTTCTTCTATTTTACTCTTCACCTCCAGAATTTCTGTTTTGGTCCTTTTTGTAATTTCCCTCTTCATATTTTTTCAACACTATCCATATGTATTTTGAGTAGCATTATTCATAATAACCGAATGGGAGAAATAATTAAAATACCCATTGATGGATGAATGACAAATAAGCTATAGTATATATATAAATGAAATAGTATTCAGCTATAAAAAATAAAGTGCTGATGATGTTTCCACTTGGATAAACCTTGAAAATATTATGCCAAAGTGAAAGAAGCCAGACAGAAAAGGTCACATTTTGTATGATTCCATTTATTTGACATATCCAGAATAAGCAAATCCATAGAGACAGAAAGATTAGTATTTATCAGGAGATGAAGGAGGTTGGGAATGGGAATTGATTAATTAATAGGTAAGGAGTGTTTGTCTGGAATACCAAAAGAGTTTTAAAAACAGAGAGAGGCAACAGTTGCACAGCATTGTGAATGCACTAAATGCAATTGAATTGTACACTTCAAAACGGTTAATTGTATGTTATGTGACTTTCACCTCAATAAAAAAAAAATTACTGATGGTCTGAAGCATACTATTAAACCTAAGAGACAAGTAAAACCTTGAATCCCAAAATGACAGAACACATATTCTATTCAGGTACCCATGAGATACTTACTAAAACTCACAAGAACATAAAGCAAGCACACGGTGGAATTAAACAAGAAATTGGTAAGAAAAACAAAAAAGGAGTCTTCAGAATCAATCTTTTTTACTTTGAAATAGCTAAGTCAAATAACTTCTAAATAAAATGTCACACTTTAGGATGACTCACATAACAACCACACTTCCATGTAGTAAATTACTGCTTAGAGAAGCTGAATAAGTGACTTGCCCAAAGCACATTGGTAATGAGTGGTGGAATCAGAATTCAACCTCAAGTCAGTGGTTCTTAATCAGTACATTCTTGACTAAACTGGCATGTATAAGCTCAATTGTTGGGAGGAAGAGACTAATAAAAGTAAAGTGATGTTTATAATCCCCACGTGAGCTTGTATCTTTAAGACCGTTCAGTGTCGTGTTCAGAACCCTAAATTCAAGCCAATCGCATCGTGCAAACCATTGTTCTAAGAGGAATCAGTTAGACTATGGGTGTGGGTGCATGTAAAGTATAAAACTACTACCAAAAAGAAAAATTGCATTTTGAAAGGTAAACCTTTTTCTGTACACCATGCATAAAAAAGAATTTCAGAGAACATTTCGAATTATAAACTGGAGGTTTCAACGTGATAGTAGGAAATTTGTTGGCAGTGGAAGTTGAGGGAACCCAGGGTATCGTAACTAAATGCGTAAGCAGGAAGCTTCATTCAGAGGAGAGGCTGTAATGGTACTGTGAGGGGACATCATGACTATGCTAGAAACCTTTGAGGAAGATTGTCTGTAATTGAAGAAAACCCAGTGAAGTCATTCATTTAAACTTTTAAAAATGATTTGCTAATGTTACTACTGATTGTTAATTTTTTATAAAGCTGCCAAGGTATTTGGGAAGAATTTTAATCATAAATTTGGCACTAACTATGAAACAAAATAATATAAGCTAGTGCTAAACAGTGCTTTCCATCAGGGCTCTCAACCAGCTCTCTGCTTCAGTCATGACACTGATGGTTCTAAAATCTCTATCTTGCTCCAATTTACAGACATACTTCTGACTATTTAATCTGTACCTCCTTCATGCAAACTTCGCAAGCATGTGTCCCACTAACAGTTCACTTTTTCTACCCATATTCTATTTATGGTCACCCTTTCATTTTGGATAAAAACACTAGCTGTAAACAGTCTCATTCAATCTAAAAATGCCAGAAGCAGCTAGAAATTATTCCCTTGTTCCCTCGATATCCAAGTGGGGATGAAATTCTGTCAACGTATTTCTTCTTTTCACATTCCCCCCTCATTTTAATTATTTCCCTTAAGGTCCTCATGATTTTTTACCTAGTCTGTTCCAAAGGCCTCCTAATTGATATACTTTCACTAATCTTTTATACTAATTAAGTTTCCAAATGGATTCCAGGGTTATCTTCCTTCAAAAAATATGATCGTGTTATTCTACTTTTCAAATTTCTATTAATTCTGTATCAATTAGGATTAAGTCCAAGGCCAACTATAAGACCCTCCTCAATATAGTCCTATCTTCTACTTCAGCCTCTCTTCAGGACAATCCTTTTGAGGCTCTTCATGTGCTATTCCCACTGAACATTTTTACTGTTTCCAAAATTCTTCGTAACATTTTTGTCCCAGGACCTTGACACATTTACTCACCCTACTTCTCTACCCTACCCTACATTTCTGCTTCATGAATTTATTTTAGTATTTTAAGATGAGATCATCTCCTTTGTAAAGACTTTGCTGGCATCTCCTGGGAGAATTTGGTATTCCCATTTCTATATTTCCTCAGCAATTCCTTAATTCCTTATCATATTATTTATGGCATATTACAACAATTTATGTGTGTCTATTTCCTTCTCTACATAAGAACTCTTTGCCCTAGAGATATTCTTATTTACCTTTGTACTCTAATGCAATTGATAATATAATAGCATTAAATAACTATTGGTTCATAAAATAAAAAAAATAGATTTATACTGTAACCTCAGAAAGTGGTCCCCAAACTGAGAAATTTATCATATGTTAATATCTGAATATTTTCAGATGGTATTGAATTTTTCGTGGTGTTAAAATTACAAGATAGCAAATACACTCAGAGTTAAGAGCCACGAAGTTCTGGCTAACCAAAAATAGGAACAACAAAAGAAAACAAAATGTACAAAAAGGAAGTCAGCAAGATTCAGCATGAAAGAGGAATGAGAAAGGGGGAAGGCAATAACTGAGCCATACTTTTAAAATCATGAAAGGTAAGGATGTAGTTACCAAGGATGTCATTTCTGGAATATTTAACAGTTTAAGACTTGGATGAGGAAACTTTAGAATAATTTCACTAGCAGTTAAACTAATGAAAACATCTAACCTTACACCTTGGATAGGACAAAAAATAATTTCAATGTCTTGAGTAAAATCACGTTACAAGATTAGCACAGAGAAGTTTGCAACATGTTTCTATGTTTCAGAGGTGTCACCCATTCCTAATATACTTATTCCCAGAATCAGAAAAATTTTCCTTAATTTTATGTTAGAAAACAATACTGCTCTGCTCTGCTCCAGTATGGCATTTGTTATTGATCATATTGCCTCTAATCTATTTCACTAATCTATTCTATGCGCAACCCATTTCCACACACAAAAAGTTCTTGTTAGGTCAATACCCTACCTCAAAATCATTCAGTGGTTCTCCAAAATGGATTAAATTAAATTAAAAAATATATTTTTGTAAAGCTTTACAATGTCCTCCTGTATCACTTCCTTGCTTCAGTCAAACCAAGCAAGGCTTTTGTGGTATACAAGCACTCCACAGGCTTTCTTATCTCTTATTCCTTGATTTTGTCTTTCTGTCTAAAACTTTGCTCAGATTTTTTCCCTTTCATCATCTCTATCATACCAAACATAAATATTTTTATTAGTTATCAAAATATAAAGTTTTTTGTTCTGATTTCAGACAGGTTCGTGTTTATATCTTAACTCTGGAACTTAAAAGTGAGTGAAGTCACCAATTCTCTAGACTTTAGATTTTTTTATCTGTAAAATGGGCAGATAACAATGCCTAATTGTACCCTGGGACAATCCTGCCTCAAAAGGTCAAGGGTGTTTTTGCCCATTTGCCAAATGGCAATTCTTCCTCCGTCGGTGAACATATGTAATTAGTAATCTATGTCTAAGATTAGCTTACAGAATTCTATCTCCATTAGTAAATTATAATTTATATGAAGAAAACTTAAAAAACATTTGCAATTACACAAGGTTATGAGAAATTTTGCAGACCTGGAACTTGAAGATAGGGGTTAGCAAAATGCCTGACACACAATAACAGATAAAATAATAGATGGTGGTTATTATTGGTAGTGCTATTATTAACATAATTATTGCTATTGCTATTGTTATTTGATGTACATATTTTCTTTTTTAAGTTCCCGCAGCATTTTGCATCTTTTTAATTATATTTTTTCAATTATGTGTATATGTGTATCAACCTCTCTGCTGGTTTTGTAACCTTCTTGACATTAGGGGTTGATTGTGTCTTTCTCTTTTTCTTAAAATCTCTCTTTCTTTTAAGTAATCTTCCTTGCTTTCCCACACACAAGAATTCAAAGTATGTTGAATTTAATAATATGTCTTAAATATCTACTATGTAATTAAGGTCAGTTATAAGGTAAGCTATGACTGTCTAGGTGGCTGAGGGTAGATCCTGAGATGGACTGTACTTGTTTCCATGCAAAGCAGAGTCCTGCGCATCTACTCAGGCAAGGGATGGTGAGAAGAAAGCAGTGGACTCCAACATGCACTAGTGGGCCACTATTTTTTTAAAAAAATTTTTATTGAATTTATTGAATTTATTGGGGCTACATTGGTTAATAGAATTATATAGGTTTCCAGTGTACAATTCTATAAGACATCATCTGCATATTGTATTGTGTGTTCACCACCCAAAGTCAAGTCTCCTTGCATCACTATTTATCCCCCTTAACCCTCTTCTGCTCCCCCCCTTCCCCCTGGTTATCATCATATTGTTGTCTCTGCTTATGAGTTTTTTGTTTTTTGCTTAATCCCTTCACCTATTTCACCCAGTACCAAATCCCCAGCCCCACTTCCCGCTGACAGTTGTCAGTCTTCTCTCTGTATCTGAGTCTGTTTCTATTCTGTTTGTTAATTTATTTTGTTCATTAGGTTCCACATGTAAGTGAAAGCATATGATGTCTTTCTCTGACTGGCATATTTCACTTGGCATAATACTTTCCGGGTCTATCCAGGGCTGTGGCAAAAAGTAAGATTTCCTTCTTTTTTACAGCTGATTAGTATTTCATTGTGTCAAGGTACAACAGCTTTCCTATCCACTCATCTATGGGTGGGTCCTCGGGCTGTTTCCAGATCTTAGCTATTGTAAATAATGCTGCAATAAACATAGGGGTGCATATATTCTTTTGAATTAGTCTTTGAGTTTCTTCAGATATATTTCCAGAAGTGGAATCACTGGGTCAAAAGGCAGCTCCATTTTTAATATTTTGAAGTAATTTCAGACTGCTTTCCACAGTGGCTGCACCAGTCTGCATTCCCGCCAACAGTGCATGAGGGGTCCCCTTTCCCACACCCTCACTAACACTGTTGTTTGTTGATTTGTTGATGGAGCCATTCTGTCAGGTGTGAGGTGATATCTCATTGTGGTTTTAATTTGCATCTCTCAGATTATTAGTGACACTGAGCATCTTTTCATATGTCTCTTGGCCATCTGTATGTTCTCTTTGGAGAAGTGTTTATTCAGGTCCTTTGCCAATTTTTTAATTGAATTGTTTGGTTTTTGGTGCTGAGTTTTATAAATTCCTTACAAACTTTGCATATTAACCCCTTATCAGCTGTACCATTGATGAGTATGTTCTCCCATTCAATGGATTATCCTTTCATTTTGTGTATGGTTTCCTTTGCTGTGCAAAAACTTGTTAGTTTGATGTAGTCCCATTTGTATATTTTTTCTTTTGTTTCCTTTGCCTGAGGGGTATGATGTTTTACTCCTTATGGACAATACATATCACACTAAATAAGCTATATGGATACTTTTAAATTGAGCCTGGAACAGGAGAAGGCTCTCCGGCTGGTACAAGTTGCCTTTCAAGAAATCTTTATGATCTAGCAGATACCAATGATATTCAAAGTACTGGGAGTAAATAAAGAACCTATGGGAAGCATCTGCAAAGCCCCCAAAAGATAATCATAAGCTAAAATTCTGGAATAAAGTCATGATTTCCTTTGGTTATAAATGCTCTCATTTTAGAAGCAGTTTCTGACCTTTAGTGGACTTTTTTTTGTAATTTGTCTTTATTGTTGAGACTATTACAGATAGTCTCATTTTTCCCCCCGATGACCCCCTCTGCCCTGCTCCTGCACCCTCCCCAGGCCTTCACCACACTATTGTCTGTGTCTATGGGTTATGCATATATGCACATAAGTTCTTTGGTTAATCTCATTCCGCCTCCCACCCACCCTCTGAGATCCCTCAGTCTGTTCCATGCTTCTATGTCTCTGGATCTATTTTGTTCATCAGTTTATTTTGTTCATTAGATTCCACATATGAATGAGATCATGTGATACTTGTCTTTCTCTGGCTGGCTTATTTCACTTAGCATAATACTCTCTAGGTCTCTCCAAATTTTAAAGATTATTCATGAGACACTAAGTCCCTTGAGCTGTCCATCAAGAATGAGATTAGAAGGTTAAAAGGTAGATGTGGTAGAGTCTTTTTATAGGAAAGATTGACAACATGTTGTAATTTATGATGAAAAATTGTCCCATTTTAAAAAATTGACTCACTTATGCCAGTTAAGAAGTTGTATGAAGTGCAAATGTGGGTAGAAAGGTGAGAATTAATGCTGAGTAATCAGAGTGGCTGGCTAATGTTGATTCTGGGCCTATTGCCAGTAAAATTGATTTCTCACCCTCCCCTTACAGAGGAACTGAAATCCACAGATTTCATTTCCCTGTAGTTCATATGGCTTCTAGCTCATTTCAGCCAATGGACATCCTGAGCAGGATATTGGTAAATGGAAGGAAAGGAGAAGTCAGTATTTTCTCCTTGCTTTCTACATAACGTCTTGTCTCTGGCAGCAGCTGCATCTCCTCAGCAACTCCTGTTCTTACCAGACAGTCCCACTGATAAAACATTTGTAGGTGAAACTAAGTGGCCCCTAGGCTGTAACAACACATCTTCCCTTTGACCTTCTGGCAGTGGCTCCTTCTGCTCCTAATTTGTGTATTGTCTTGCTATTTCCCATTTGGCTTCTCAGCTCTTCCCTCACCTGTGTAATTACTTGACTATTTTGATCTTTCTTGTTGGAATCTTTGAGGTGTTTTCTGTTTTCCTGGAAAGACTTCTTATGGATAAAACAGCCATTGATAAAATATTTTGATACCCAGGCATGACTTTCACAATGTTACAAGAGAGGGTACTTGGATTGAGTGTAATTGTAAGAAAAACTGCTCAGATGTTACTTTAGATCTTATAATTTCCTTTTCCAGAAATAAAAATTATTCCTAAAATCTTAGGCAGGTTACAAGATAGAAAGGTAATTTTTATGGTTATAGCTGCAATGACTCAAGCAGAACATTAAAGAGAACATTACAGAAATATGGATTTATATCTGCAAAAGTTAAATTAACTTAATTCAAAAACATTTATTTAATTCAAGCACTTCTGTTTTCTTTTGTTTATAATGATAGCCAATTTGATAAAACATTACATTCTTTATTTTTATTATTATTATTTTTAAAATATATCTTTATTGATTTCAGAGAGAGGAAAGGAGAGGGAGAGAGAGAGATAGAAACATCAATGATGAGAGAGTCATTGATCAAGCCTGCAACCCAGGCATGTGCCCTGATCGGGAATCGAACCCCTATCGCCTGGATCCTAGGTTGATGCTCAACTGCTGAGCCACGCCCAGCTGGGCTCTTTATTTTTTGACATAACATAGGCCAAACAACTTGTTGACTAATATTTCAAATGTTATTCCAAATTATATTGGTATTATGTAGATTTTTTAAAATGTACTTTTAAACAGCAAGGTACACTATTGCTATAAAGAAGTACTCCATAAAGTAAGCGCATATTTTTATTTTAAATAAAGATATGTAAGTATGAAAAGGTGTACAATTTCATATTTTGTAAATCAAGTACAGAATGAAAAAGTATGTCTTCCACTAAAAAATCTTCCATTAATTGAAGAATAGTTGTACTATCCCACAATTCTACTGGTTTTAAGATTATCAAAGCTTTTTGTGTCTCTATATTTTTATTTCTTAGACTTTTTTTCAATCAGTATGGTATACTGTATGTATGAAAATACAGTACTTCTTTTTTATGAGAGGCATGCAGAGTATTAAAATATAATTACCCCCCTACTGCTTTCACAAAATGGCTAGAAGTAGGAAACAATAGAAATGGAGGGAAGCAAGGACTGGAACTAAAGAAAAGAGGAAAGCTGCTGAGGTAAGAACTAATTGTAATTATTTCACCCCTAACAAGAGCAGAAAATTATTAGAGATACCAAGGGAGATACCAGAAGACAAGTCACTCAACAAATAGCAATATTTCCAGTTATTAATAGAATTAATGGTGTCCCATTTGTGTACAATTAAGTAATCATAATAAGAATAACCGGTTTTAACATTGCATACTCTTTCAGAATTTTATTTATTATTTTTATTGATTTATTTGGGTTACCCCTACTTCTGAAGGTGGAATTCCCTGCAGTTTACTAAAATGTATGAAAAAAGATAAAAGAAAGTTCACAAAATATAAAGGGTAAAAGTCAACTAAATACCTCACCTCCAACTATACTGATTTAAGAAAGATCTAGAAATTGAGTTCAAAAGCAATTTTTGAATACTTTCTCCAGAACAAAAAAAGAAAATCAAGGTCAATTGTAAATTTATTACTAGTACAAACAAAGTTTTCTTGGACCTGAGTAAAAAAATAATAATAATAATTAAGTAAACAACAATCAATGTAATGAATTAATGCCATGATGGCAGTTTCAATGACAATGCAGAGACATTCTACAAAGACCTGTTGTCTTTTATCACCTGTAAGTGAAAACATAAATAGTAATGTGAAAGCATAGAAAGGTACTTGCAATAGAGTAGACCGTGATAATGTGGTCCAGGCATATGGCTTTGTGATGTTAAACTTTAGAGAATATGAAGAAATAGCTAAAAAGCCTTTAGACTTTCTTTTCATAAATCCGTTGTCTCAGCCATGCCTTAACAATATTGATTTTTTAATTACAAAATTAATACGGGGACTTCCAATTCAATATGGTTGATTAAATGCTGTATCTTAAACTTAATTACCTTCCAGAAGTGTAAAGTAATAAAAATCTTTAAATCTTCAAGGAGGAGACCCAGGGAAAAGACAAGTACCCATAAGAGAGGTCAACAAATTTTTGGAAAATGAAAGTAAATGGAAGAAGTCACTGACTAAGGAGACCAGAGGAAGCTAAGGCCTATGTGTCTACAGGAGAGAGAGAGTAAGGAGTGTGAGAAGCAGGAAGCTTGTTTTCCCTGCAGAATACTAGAAAGCACCAAGTGTGACAAAAGGCAGGATCCATACAAAGGCTTGTAACCAGAGAGGTGAGAGTCCACATAAATAGGAGGTGGACATTTAGGTGCATCCTGAGCACCTCTCTGGCATCCAGTTTTCTCAAGCATTAACCTCCACCAGGTCAGTCCACCCTCAGCTCCCATTCTCTGAAGACTTGGAACCAGAGAGTTTCAGGACCAGGTGTAGGGGTTCTGGGAGAGCGGTGAGTTGGAAAATTGTAGGTTGCTGTAATGATTGGGAAAGTACTACTGGCATTTAATGCATACACGAGTCTCAGATTCTAGACATTTTCTCATGTATGACACTCCCTTACAATGAAGAATTAACCCACATCCTTAAAGACTTCCTGATATCACATAGACCATCAATAGGGAAAAGAAGAAATGTATACTCTATGTGAATCTAAGACTTAAGTACATTTTGCATATAAACATATGTAACTCTTTTGTTACATATAAACACAATATATTTTGGCATGGCCTTATCATAGATTGAATATTTCAGGGATGCAACTGTAGATTGAAGCAAGATGACATATTGCTTGGTTTGGAGTTTTACCACAATTTTTTTTCAATATTTCATAAAATTACATCACCAAAAGCATTGCTACTCGTGGTGTTTAAGATGTCAATACTGTTCACCAACACATCTGTATCAGTTTGTATTTATAGCTCTCACCTTCAGAGAGTCTACAAGTACATGTGAGCAGCTAACTACCTCATTATGTCCACAGTGAAGTGTAGGGCATCCATGCCTGATGGTTTATTATGAATTACTTTCTGCTATGTCTTTTTTACATTATAGTTATGGCATGACATTGTTATTGGTAAAATTTTATGTGTTGACAGGTTAAGTTATGCTAACTATGCTTTTCATTTCAGTGTAGTAAAAGCAGATTTAAAAAATATTTGCTGTAAAGAAAAAGTGATCATTGTATCTAACAGGGTTGAGTGTCACTGCCCTGAGATAGAATCACTAGTTGAAAATTCTTTCCCCAAACACAGTGTCCAGTCAGGATTTTAGTATTTTATTCTTAAAAGTGGACTGTCAGGCCCTGGCTGGTGTGGCTCTGTGGTTAGAACATCAGCTTGCACACCAAAGAGTCAAGGGTTCAATTCCTGGTCAAGGGCACATACCTAGGTTGCCGGTTCAATACTTGGCCTGATCAGGGAGTGTGCAGTGCAGGAGGCAATCTATTAATGTGTCTCTCTCATATGGATGTTTCTCTCTCTCTCTCTTCTCCCCCCCCTCCCTCCCTCCCTTCTACTCTCACTAAAAATCAATGGAAAAAATATTCTCAGGTAAGGATTATCAACAACAAAAAAAGTGAACTGTCAGTCAACTGTTATCAGATGTTTGAAGAAAGACTTGGGCATAAAAAATAGAGACCAAAACGAAACAAACAGGAACTGGGGGGGGGAAACCTGGAGGGGGGGGGGGAGAAAAAGATAAAGAAGACAAGATAATTTTTTTAAAAGGAGTGTGTGTGTACCCAAATGTGTGCATTTGCCCATACAGCAGGAATTCTTGAACTGTGTGGTCTGGAAGCCCCCAGGTAGTCCCCAAGGCCTTTTTAGGAGGTCTGCAAGGTGAAAACTATTTTCATAATAATAGTAAGACGTTATTATCCCAACTCATTCTCATAGTCTCATGAGTGTATAGAATTTTCCAGAGGTTACACAATATGTGATAAAAAATGGAGTATAGATGTAGCTGGAGTAACCAACTGCTTTTGATTCAGCCAGACAATAAAGAGATTTGCAAATATATATATATATATTACTTTTTTCAATACATTATTTCTATTTTAGAAAATATAGTAATGTTTTATAAATAATATCTGTGTGAACATTTAATAGATTTATTATTGATCTTTTCAAATAAATAAATATTTTAAATACCACTCAGCTTTAATTTCTAATATGTTAAATATCAATATATATAACCTACATAAATAAGAGCTCTTTGGATCTTCAGTATTTTTAATAATATAAAAAGATTCTGAGTCTAAAATGTTTAGAACCATTAGTACACACCACAGAGCATATATCATACAATTTGCCCTTTGTAGCCACAGGTTCCGAAACCACAAATTCAACCAACCATGGATCAAAAATATTTGAAAATTCATGTTATGTTGCTGCTGACATGTACTATGTAGTTAGGCCTACAATGGTTATGTCTGTACTGAAAATGTATGCATTATTTTTCCTTGTCATTATTCCATAAACAATACATTATGACAGCTCCTTACACAGTATTTACATTGTATGAGGCATTATAAGTAATCTAGAGATGCTTTAAAATATACGAGGATGTGGTTAGGTCATATGCAAATACTATGCCATTTTATATAAGGAGCTTGAGCATCTGAGGATTTTAGTATCCATGGGGGGATACTGAAACCAGGCCCCTACAAATGCTGAGGGATGACTGTGCATACAGATGTTTATACATATTTATTCATATACAGCTCGCACATATATATGTATGTTAATTACACACATACATATATATTTAATATCTTAAGAAAAGATAATGTAATCATGAAATAACAAACTGTTGTAGTAGAGAAACAATTAAAGAAAACTCAAATATTCCTGTATAATCAAGGTAGAGCAGTTAATTTTTTTACGTTAGAGTTGGCAAATGTAATTGACTAAAAAATTCAGAATCGATAGCAAAAGACAAAGTGATGGATATGGGGAGAGAGATAAGAAAATTAGAGAGCAGGTCCAAAGGTTTCAATATCCAGTAACAAAAATTTTATAAAGAAAAAAAAATGAAAAGAAGAAAAAATCATAATAAAAGCAACAATTCAAAGAAATAATACTCAAAAGTTACAGAACCAAAAAATATAACTTGGCAGATTAAGGGCCACATACAATCAATGCCAAAAAAAATCCATCATATTCACCGTCATGCAAATTAATAATATTTAAGACAAAAAGATCCTAAACCTTCCAGGAATAAAATAAGAAAGATCAGAAATAAAAATAGCAACATTGAAACTGAAGAAAATGGAGAAATTCTGTAACATTTTGAGTGAAGATTACTTTATGCTGAGTTCTATATTCAAACAATCAAGTTTAGCTAAAAGTAATACATCTTTAGCCAGGCAATATTTCCAAATTTTCACCTCCCATATATATTTCTAAAGAATATTCTGAGGAACAGATAGTAAACCAAAAAAACATGAAGGTAATGCACCTAGAAAATAAGGGAAGTGCCACTAGGGTCACACTGAACCCCCAATGTCTGCAGCAGACAAGGGGAGTGACCTGAACAGAAAATAGCAGGGTGTGGAGCTCCAGGAAGGCACCTTTGGGGAAAATAATTAAACCTGTAGATTTTCACTGACTGGGCGCGAAATTGTAGTTGAGATGATATTTAAGAATGTGGGCAGAAAATTGCTATATATAGAAAGCTAATCACATTTAGAAATGAGGGAATTATTCAAAGAAAGAGAAAAAGAAAGAAGAAAGAAAGAGAGAGAAAGAGAGAGAGAGAGAGTTTTAAAAAAAGAAACGTAATTGTAATACACCACTCTCAACTTGTGTGGGCAATAATTTAACGAAAAGGAGTTGTGCCCTTTCAGGTACATTTTAGTCAGTGTCTTGTGAACTTTTAGACTGAGCAATGCAGACAAGGCTTATAGACAGTCATAAGAACAGCTAACATGAGTGCCTGGAGACATAGATTCAGACATGCACTAATTTATGTGTGTGAATTTCAGAACATTTTAAGTGAAAGAAGAAAGGTGTAATTTCGTATTTATGAAATTAAAATAAAATTTCACATACTCTTTTATAGTATAATGATGATACTTCATATTTTTAATCAGATGATCTGAAGCACTCTATAAACATTAGCAAATTAAGTCTCACAATACCCCATGCAGTAGTTAAGAATAATCATTCATTATATGCTCAATAGTTAAAATGAGACATTAAGAGATTAAGTGATTTATCTCAAGATCATACATTCCCTGAGTTCTAAAGAGAAAAGTTGCCTACAATTTTCCATATCTTTTCTGTAGCTTTCAATCTTCTCTTGCCAGTTGTAGTGCTATGGAAAGTATGCTGGGCTTTCTGTTTAGTGTCATTATCTGGGTTGCAGTGTTACTTGGCCACCTTGTTGGTTCCTGAAGTTTCTATCTTTCCTCTTTAAAGGATGTTAGATAAACCCATTCTTTATCAAATTCCCCTTTAGGGTAATTTCCAATGCATTTCTCAACAAGTTTTTCACATGGATGCATATTATCAGAATAACACTATATTTAGTAATTTATGCTTTCAAAAAGCCATTCACTATTAATTAACCAAATACTTATTGTGGTTTTATATGTCAAACACTACAGATTTGAGTCCTACCATCATGGATTTTAGTGTCTAGCAAGAAAGGCAGAAAAATTTAAAAAGCACTTGCAGTGAAGTCAGCAAAAGGCTACTGCAACTTGGTAAAATACTAACTAACTGTGGAAGAGCTATGGAGAACAGGACACCTGGATTAGACGTTACATCAGAAAAGTCTTCCTAAAAGAAATGACTTCAAATCTGAGGTCTGAATAAAAATTAGCCAAGCAAAAACAGACAAGTGTGCTTCAGTTAGAAGGAAATACTTGTGTAGCAGCCTGAAGATGGAAGAACCCGCTGTGTTCTGGAAACCGAGAGATTCCCAGAACAACTGCAGAGTGACCAAGAGAAGAGGTGGGTAGAAACAAAGCCATGGAAGTAGAGATAACATCATGTTACACCCTGTTAAGGAATTTCGATTTTTCTGAAAACAAAGGGAATCTCTGACCGTTCAGAGTAAGAGGCCCTGCTTGTGTTATGCAGTCCCACTCTGGCGGCAGTGTGGGTGGGGTGGCTTAGAATCAGGCCAGACTGGACGGAGGCAAAGACCAGTCAGGAACCTGGACTGTGGTCCAGGCTACAGATAATGGTGTCCTTTACTGATGTGGAAGAGGGAGAAGTGACAGAGGCGAAACAGAAGTGTGTTCAAGTGATACGCAGAAATAAAATCGAGAGTGATTGAATTTTTATGAGGATAAACAAAAAAGAGAGAAAGTAGAGAAGATTCTGAACTTTCAAAGAATAAAGGACTGCAGAAGAAAAGAAATGATTCTACCTTTAACAATAAAACAAAAGTTAAATTTGTGGAGTTCAGAAAACAATGAAGAGAGGCTATACATTCTTTCAAGCATGCATAGAATATTCATGGAAATTGGCCATCTAGTATGTAAACTCAACAGAATATTCAATATAATAAGTTCAAAAAGATAGAGCAGCAATTTTCAACCAGTGCGCCACAAGAATTTTTAAAACATGTAGTACCTGACTATTTAGTAGGGGCACTGACCTCTATCCCTTAGATTGCCAAATAAAAAGATGACAAGAGCCGATACAGCAATAGCCATCTAGTGTGACTGCCCTGTCTTGAAACATAAATATATAGGTCAAAAAATAGAGACATATCTTATTAACCACATTGCATAATAAGGTTGCATATGATTGGTTAATTCTTGGTACCAGAAATCCTTATATAAAAGTATAGGCACCTGATTTTTTAAAAAGTCACTTTGGAGCAAAGAGAGTAGGTAATTGCTATTATTATTTTGTTTGTAAAATCCTCAAAATCATACCTATTTTTCTGTCAGATTGGCAAAAATATAATATATATTTTGGTTTGCCAGCTTAAAGAGACAGTCTTTTCTGCGTTTATATTCTTAGCATGGGAAACGTAATATTAGCTCTTCTCAATCTAAAACCCATGGATCAATAGATACAGTACAACCACTACCTAATATCATGATAGCAGCCACTTCATCTATTTATTTGCTGTTATGTCCCCTATAAATAGAACAGTTCTTGATACTTGGGCATGCTAAAAAAAAAAAAATCTGAATATTGAATGCTAAATAATTTAGATAACATTGTACTAATAGTCCTTTCACCTGCAGGATCTCTATAACCCTCTTTTACCCTCTTATTCTCACTATTGACCCTATAGGCTGTAACAATAGTATGAAACATTAAAGATTAATTATACATAATAATATAGTGAAGGAATAAAGTTCTTATAAACATTCTGCTGTAAGCACATTTTTAATTGATTTTTTGAGAGAGAGGAAGGGAGGGAGAGAGAAACATCGATGTGATGTGAGAGTAAAACATCTGCACGCTCCCTACTGGAGATTGAGCCTGCAACCAGAGCATGTGCCCTGACTGGGAATCGAACCAGCAAGCGTTCAGTGTACTGGATGATGCCCAGTCAACTGAATCACACTGGCCAGGACTATAAACACATTTTTTTTATAAACACATTTTTTAATGCATTTTCTAGCATACAAGAATTTTTTCCCAGAAATGAAATTACTGGGTTATAAGATATGTAGATGCTCAGCTTTAGCATAGTGCCAAATTGTTTTACAAGTGATCAACAAAGGAATGGATAAATGAAGTTTATCCATGTACAGGAATATTATAGAATGTGAAAGTAAATGCATTAGTATGATATGCAGCAAAGTCTTAGGAAAGTTATGTTAGATGAGAAAAAGCAAGCCCTGAAAGATGATATACTTAATTATGCTATGTTTATATAGTTCAACAAAACTAAATAATCCATTTTAATGGTACATATACATGTGGTAAAAGAATAATAAATAGTAAATCCAGGGTAGTGTTTAACTGGCTGAGGTGAAGTGGGAAGCCAGGGGATTAGATCTGAGTGACACATAGATAACTTCAAAGTTATCAGTCATGTTGTAGCTCTTAACTTGTATGGTGGATTTATGAATGTTCATCCTATTTTGTGCTTCATCATTTATATATATGTTATACATATTATTTTGTATATATCAATATAACATAGTACCTTAAGTATATAATTTCTTGTTATTAAGCACAAATTGTGCTCTTTCACATTTAATTGTCATTAATTCTCACAACCAATAAATGAATTAAAAAATTAATATTAAACAAAAATCAAAAAATCAAAATAAAGGCACAAAAACTAGGAATGGGAAGACCCTATCACTTAACTATACCTCATTTTCTAAGCCAAGTACCTCCAAAATTTTGATAATATTAAATACAAACTGTGCATGGGGCAGAAAACAGTTACAAAAATTTATTTATAAGATTATAAAACATGACCTGTGTATTGAATAATAAGAGCTTCACTAATATTATTAACAACAAACAGTGGTCACCTGTTCATTTGCTCTCCTTTACTGAGAAAAAGCTAAAAGGGCGATACTAGATTTTGAAATACCATTTTGAAATATTTTCCATATATGGCCAGTAACTGCGATATATCCTCTGAAGACATCAGAAAGCAGGGCACGTTTTTATCCAATTCCTTTATACATAGGAGAAGGAGCTCTAGGATTTCTTTAGCTCTTTACTAGTCAAAACCTCTATGATTTTGGTAATCAGAGGACCACGGCCACCAGGTTTGGGGTTTGTGGGTGCTGACCAGCACCTGGAGTGCTGAAATGATAGGGGAAGCCTAGCTTGGCTCAATATTTCCTCTGCAGTATGGCATAAAGGTTCTTGAGAGCCCAAGAATCAGACTATCTATTATTACTATTATTTCTCAGAATCAAGGAATTTAGCTCAAGAAAGTCCCCAGACCTTGTGGAAAAGCACCTCGTTCGTATCTCAGATTCAATCATCACAGCCACCAGTGCTTGCTACTTTTCCGCACTCAGGCTTAGCGGTGGCTCTGCTATCTAAGCCATTTTTACATGTCCCTTGGCAGTGATTAGGGAACCACACATACAGTACAGTATAAATTAAACTAAGTGAAAAATTAACTTCCTGAAGAAAAACCACATGCTGTCCTCCTCCAAAATATGTGTTCGCCCTGACCTTTCCGAGGCATCGAGACGTCCCAGCCCTTTAACTTCATGAAAATCTTTTTAGATAGCTCACTCTGAGGGCAGATTTATGTCTGGAAAATTTGGAGTTGCTTACCAAAAGGATGAGAGTCATTTATTTTCCTGTTACCGGTCTGCCACATGAATGAGATAACATCAGCTAAAATATTCAGCAAAAGCTATTCCTGGTTTTTTCCCCTTTCCCTCTCTGAGACCGGTTACCTATTTAACTCCATCCTGTCAATTAAACCAGAGAAAAAAAAGCAAAGAACTAATTAGGCAACTGTGTAATTTTAATTAGCTGTTTTGATAATTAAACTAATTAGTTCCCCTGTGTTTCCACAATATGTGGTGGACTGGTTTTGATATCACAGCTTCAGAGTTCCATTCCATTAGTTAATTAGTCACTTTTGCATTAGAAAGCTTTATTAATGGCCTTAATTTGCAGTTGAAATGAGAAATCTGCTGTCAATAATTTGGATAATTGCCTACTGTTTGATTATAAAGTACAAAAGTAGCAGCACACCATTACATATGCAAATCCCCAGGGTTATTTCCTGGATGCTTAGCTTTCTTGATCTACAATTCATCCTCTTGCTTTCTGTTTTTTCTTGACCCTGTTAGGGAGAAGAGAATCCAGCTTATTAAGAAAATGAAGGCCTCTTTTTTTCTCTCCCTTGTCCTGTACTGCATGTATGCTTGTGCCTGCAATTGTTAAAGTTATTGCTTGCTTTGTACCTAATTAGTGTCCTTGGAATTAAATGAACAGCTCTGTATACACCTCTAGCTCCTGCAGCCATGTTTGTGCATTGAATAATTGATTCTACTCTGCTAATCAGATAGGGACATAATGAGCCAGTTTAATTAAATGGGGATCTAACCTGGTGAACACTGGGAAAATATTTGCTCATTTACTTAGTAAAAGGCCACAGTTGCTTTTCATTGGATGGAATTGAAGGTTATGGAAAGTAAAGTAGGCTCTCAAAGCAGAAACAGTTCAGTGGTTGTCTACCAACTACTTGAATAGCAAAGGGTTTCGATAGTTTGGGAGTGGGGGCGGGGGTGGGAAACGTTTAATCAAAGGGCCAGAAGACGCTGAAACTGCTGACGGGTTCCCCATGCTCTCCCAAAGGTGTCAGCATCACTGCCCTGCTCTGCTCTGAGACGCAGGTTTCCTGGTCCGACCTGGTCCTCAGTGATTTGCAGAAAGAATTTCAACTCCCTTCACTGCCAGTTGGTGCCTGTGTAACTGCGTGAAGGTAAGATACAGTTGTAGTTTATCTTCTTGGCAAGTGACAAGCCTTGTTTGTTCTCCAATGATCATGTGGACTTAGGGCGAGGATTACCTCTAGGAGCTAATAACCAGATCCGTAACGCATGTGACCTTATTCCTGTGCTGTGAAGATGGGGGAGTCCACCAAGGCACGGGGGAGCTATACAGATGTAAAGTCCTTGTGAATTTCTATAAAAGGTAACTGAAGACTTTAGGGGTAATAGCTGATCCTGTTCAAACTTCAGACGGGAGAAATACTCGAGCTGTAATACAGGTGAAATCTTTGGGATGAAGAGATGATTATGGTCTTTAAATGTAAACGAGTACCCCCATTTTTAAGAACATTTAAGATAATCTTCGAAACCCAGCAGCAGTTAGCTGTGGATGCATGCACCGTCGGTAATTCTAATTGCACATCACACTAACTTTACCTGCAGGGATGGAGCAGGGCAAGGCCAATACAGAAACAACATGGTGCTCATCTGCTCCGGTGTGCCAGGATGAAATAGCATATTGACCCCGAATCTATACTCTGAGTCAAAGCAATTGTCATTCTGCCACTGTAACACCTTGTTGCCAGTGGCGATGTAATTAAAGCTGTGAGGACTCATTTTCCATTCTTATCTCTTAAGCTCCTCTGAATCAGAAACTGTTTGTCTGTGGTAACTGAGAAAACCTACTACAAGGCTACATGTTTATGTATGAATTTTTGGTAGCTTTCCCTCTTTAGGAGGCTGAAGTTATATACATAATTACCAACGTTCATCCAATTAATGTGCATCTACAAATGTTGCTATGCATGTGCATGCGCACACGGATATACATATATATTGTATGTATATGTGTGCACACAGCCTCGCTATATATGTACACACACACACACACACACACACACACACACACACACAGAGTCTAAATTTTACTCACCCCTTTTCTCCTCTATTAAAATTCCAAATGGCTAAGAGGATTTTCTCAATTTAGTCATACTTTTAATCTTCACTGAAATGAGTGATGACTTCTTATAATAAAAAGTTGACAGGCTTACATTGCGCACCGGTGGATTAGTTTCCCTTGGTGATGAGGTTTTCTTTTGTGCGCCGTGTGTCTGTTTGATGGAGGTTTAACAGAAAGCATTTTGGCAGAAATTGGATGCAGCAGGGATCATCTGGAGATGGCTGCTGTTCGATATTAACTGCACACAGTAACTTTTTTTCCCTCTTCTTTTTTTATTTTTTATTTTTTTTATTCTTCAGCCAGGTGACAGAGAAAGCCAAAACATTTTTCCTCTTCAAAATCAAAATTATTTTTTCTTTTTTAGAATAAAGTATGTGCCCATCCTGCAAACACCTCCAAATATTTAATGTGCTTAGGCCATTGTTTAATGTAAGCATGGAAAAAGCTTTCCCTGCAAGGAGGTATCAACACACAAATATCTGAAAGGTGTGTTTTATCATACCCAAATGCCTTTGATCTTCCAGAAATCGGCTTGTAGACAGGAGCTGCTTAAAGATTAGAATTAGATGTTTTACAGGACATGTACACTTGATACTTGCCTAATGCAAAGAAAGAGACTCGTGGGCCATCATTTGCATTATTTACACCCCATCCTGACCCCCTTCTTGTAATTCGATTTTATTACCCATTGGAAGCATTGAAAATCTCATAATGGAGACTTGCCAGATGTCGAATGTAGTGGAACATGCTCCAAGCATATGTATATATTTATGCTTGTGAATATATGCACATAGAGGAAACAAATCACTGAAAAGATACATCTCATTCCACAGGAAAGCGCTGACCAGGTGGGTGGGAGCTACTAACATTCACTAGCCCCTGAGCACCTCATCCAGTGATTCGATGCACATCAATCTGTGATGTGAATACACTCAACCTGAGAGCCAGGATGCAGTACAAATGAGTATTTCTTTTTAATAAAGGAATACATCTCTCTCTGTGTGTACACATTTACTACAATGATGATGCTATTCTGTCCAATAACAAATATTTATTGCTAAATGAACAATCTTTATTTGAAAATCTGTGAGAATTTAATTATTGCTTTAATTTTCCAATAATAAAGAAAACCTCCAAGTCTGCTCACAGTGTGAAGTTCTTAGATCCTGGAAAAATGCTTATGATAGAGATAGGACAAGCCTAATCTGTACTTACCTCTGCTTCAGACAGCAGCGGTGACAATCCTGCCTGCCTGGCTTGTCAAGTTTCAAGAACTTGCAATCCTTAATTTAAACACTTGAGAGATCTATGGAACCTGTCAGTCTGGTTAATTAAGCTCTGTCTTCTTTTACCCCTTCTCCCCACCCAAACAAAATTTGGCTTTTTTTTTTAAAAGGCCACATAATACTTTATCTTCTGATTGAGCTAACAGGTTCTAGCCTAAGTAGAATGATCTTAGAAGACTTAAGCAGAATAATTCTTTGTTATTAAAGGAACATACATTAAAATCTTCATTTGGAAGTGTCATATACAGGCCAGGCTTAGCCTGCTCAGCTTTCTTCTTTTTGAACTAATTAAAAACAACAACATCAGATAATCCAGAGCAATAAATCACACAAAATGTATATGTGTATTAGTATATACGTCAATATTTAATTTTTAATATGGACATAGTTCCTTTAGGAATATATGATGCTTCAAAGTTGATAGTATCAATTATTTCTCAGCCCCAAGAACTGAACTTCTAACAATCTTTTAGTAGGAGATTTGTGAATGAGGAACTTAGTACCCTACAGGAAAAATATGATTAGAAGATTAAAGATCTCAAATATACCTATGAAAATCTATAAATGTTTAAATTATCAATGAAAGCTTATAGTCACTAATATAGCATGCTAAAGAAAACACACTAAGTAAATAGGCTACCAATTACCAAATACCTGTTCGTATATCTTAAATTAATGTTAATAAATATTGTATAATCAATTTCAATTTACCATGCTTTGATGACCAATTCACTTTAATATCTCATTCCACTTCTATTTCAACAATATACTCATAAATTTTTGGTTTTGTTGCAGATAATTTTTATAACAGCAGTTTCCCCATTTTTGTCTTCATCAATGTTTAATGGTTCTGTGATTTGAGAATTTGAAGGCCATGCTTCCTGCGACAGAGTGGCTTCATTCTCGATTTTGAATTGCTCTGTTCTCTCTCTCCTCTCCTGGAACACAAAGCGATTGTCTTAACTGAGTGACTCTAGGCCGAAGCACATTCCACGAAGCTTTCTTAAACATCTCAGTTTCTCCTGCCTAAATCATACGGCAGTATATGTGTTTCCTCTCCCATGACACCTCAATCCCAAGACTCCATTTGCAAAAGTTGTATTCTATTTGGCTATATTTGCTTTATTGATTTTATCTTGATTCCGATCTTTCTTCATTTTCTAATCTTCATCAACAGAAATAAATGTCAGTTCATAGATATAAGAATCGAAATGCTTAAGAATGGAAGAATTATATAAACAGTAACTCCTATATAGCAAACTTTCTAGTAAGGTAAAGGTGTGAATTTGGAGGCCTCGGTGCATTCCTATGATTCTGAAATAGCTAAGAGGAATAATCCCCCCAATTTAAAATACGAATTGTAATAACAAATCTAGGCAAAGGTAGAAGTAAACCTTATTGAGTAGGATTTTACCACTGCTACCCACACTGAGGTGTGTGCTTCTTTCCTCCCCCTAGCCACCTCCAGGTGACCACGAAGACAATCAGGACTCACTGAACATGCAAATCATACCTGGAATTTTAGCACAGGTATCTTATGAGTTTGAAACATGCTCAAGACGGGTTGTTAACACAACTCAGATGCTGTTACTATCTTTACACCTTCTTCAGTGTAAGCAAAGCTATTCTTACATTCACCTCACCTCTTAACGAGTTTTCACTTGTCGCAGACATTGATAGCTGCTTAGTTTTTAGTTGTCAGACATTAATGTGAGGTATCAGTCAATCATCAGTTAGCAGAGATTCTACCAAATGTTACAATAGCAGTAATTAGGTAATTTCTGAAGCTGGCTAGACCCACCACAACTGAGATTGGTCCAGACAAATCAGCCACAATGAACACTTCTATACATTTAAGAAAGTAAAAAGATTTCAACACTATTCTCATTTTAAATTCAGAGAGAGAGGGTCAGAATTTTATCAGCAGTACCTAAACTTGCAAGCTTACATTATGATGATTCCTAAGGTATGATGCTATCCTAATGATCCAAGAAGGCAACTTGAGTTCCAGTGAGCACACATAAGTTTCAGGAATTAGGATGAAAGAGGGATGAAATAATGCACAAGCAGTGTCTTTTATCATTTGAAGGGTGAAATAAGCTGTTTTGCAGCTACCATATCTGCCATATTTTGACATAATCGACATTCAAATGGACCTTGAATTTGTGAATCATCCCTAACGTGTAACAAATGTCCAGGAGCAACATTTTCACTGCCTTCTCAAGCCAATTCAAAACCTTATTTCTAAATTGAATTAAATCGAGTAAGTACACTACAGTGATACTAAACCTCTGGTCAAACACATAAATAATGTTTTTCATTAAACTACTCATTTTTTTCTTTGATGATTACCATTTGTTCTTTAATGGTCATATCTGCTATAAAATTATCTATTCCATAACCTTGCACAACATTCATTATTTTCTCACCAATTGTATTTTTAATTTTGCTAATGGTTTTCTTCTTTGTAATAATGTTCCTTCCCAACTAAGACTTCAAATAACTTTTTTTTTTTACTTATCAAATGATATGCTTCAAATTAACAGAACAAGCATATTCCTGACTAATAAATCATTCTATGACCTATGTTAAAATAACTATATATGTCCACTCACTCTATTGATGGATAGTTCTCTGAGTAGAAGTTTCTCTACTTAAAAAAATTTGAACAATGGTATTAAGAATATTATTACCCACAGTATTAGAAGAGCCAACCAAAAAAAGGCTTAAGTGATAAAGATGTTTAATTATCTCACATTACAAGAGTCTGCTAGGGCAAGTTGAGGTGCAGCTACTCAGTGGTGCCATGTATGACCCAGGATCTTCATATCTTTCTGTTCTACCATCCTTAGCACATTGATCTTTTAGGCACATTTTGTTGCCCAGCCTCATAATAACAAGAAGGTTGCTGCAGCTCCATACAGTACAAATCAAGGCAGGAGGAAAGGAAAGTATGGAGCAATAAGATCTATCCCCTTTATTAGAAAATTTGTTTTAAAAAGATCTCTGTATATGTCTCATTGCCTAAAAATTTGTAACATGATTACTTCTACTTGTATGGAAGACTGAGAAAACAAATAATAATTATCCTTGTCTCTATATTGACAAAGAGATCAAAAGTGAAGGTGGCCTAGCTAATTAAAATCCTTGCCCTAGTAGTATTTAAAGCAATGTTATAATTAATCCATCAGAAAGAAATGCCATCAAATTTAAGTGCCTTAAATAGAATTCAATGTCATAAAAAATAACCAAGGTAGCCCTAGCCAGTATGGTTCAGTGGATAGAGCATCAGCTTATGGACTAAAGGGTCCCGGGTTCAATTCCCACCAAGGGCATGTAGCTCAGTTGCAGGCTTGATCCCTGGCCCCTGTCGGGGTACAGGAGGCAACCGATCACTGTGTCTCACTCACGTCGATGTTTCTCTCTCTCCCTTCCACTCTCTCTGAAAAGCAATGGAAAAAATATCCTCGGATGAGGGTTAAAAATTAAAAAATAAAATAACCAATGTATTACGTTTGTACTTGTTAGCCTACAACTGATGATTCTGCAGTGACACAAGCTTGCATCGAGATTTGTCTGGTCTATACGTGCTACATTAAAGTACTCATCTGTAAAAATTTAAATGTACAGCTAGATACAGGCCAAAACGGGAAATTGGGAAGGATGACCAAGAAAGAGCTACAAACTTAGTCAATACTAAAATTACCTGAGTTTTCAATGTATGCAAATGTAGCAGAAAAAGCTTTAATCTAAGGCCTTCACAAAAATTAGTTAACTTAGTCATTTTTTTTAAGTTTGGATATTTTATTTTTTATTTTTTTTATTTTTATTGAATTTATTGGGGTGGCATTCATTAATAAAATTTATGTTTCAGGTGTGCAGTTCTATAAGACATTATGTGTATGTTGTATTGCATGTTCACCACCCCGAGTCAAGTCTCCTTCCATCACCATTTATCCCCCCTTTACCCTCTTCTCCCTTCCCACACCCCCAACCTAGTAGCTTATTGTAACGTATTGGTTACCAATGATGCAGTCCAACTTTGTATAGACCACATCTGAATGTAAATATTTTGAAGGTAATAATTACTGCCTAAATTTTGGTGATGATAATAAATTGCTAATTTAAAACCTGTGTCTCAATGGATTTTGCAAATTAACTTTGTATGTGTTAAGATGATAACACATCATTCATACTGGCTTATTCAGGACAACTTTATTATTGAGCAGCCCACTAAATCATTCTGACTTGTATTTAGTACCTTTTGAGATCATTGTTGCATAATTTTTCTTGATTTGAGACAATTTTTTTCACTTGATTTAACATAAACCAGGAATCTAAGAGAACCAGTAAAATGGGTGTTAGTATTAGAATAACACATACAAATAAAAAAGCAACTTAAAAGAAACTTTTCATGAACGGCATTCGGGGAGTATTTTGGCCTGCTGGATTTAATCAATTTCAAAATTAGAATAACTAGATTGCATGGTACAACTTTGGGATGATACTTAGACCAGGATGGAAATGTCCAGATGATAAATAGGAAGAAATTACTATGGGAATGTGTGCATATACTCCTCACTTAGTGATCATATTCTGATAAACTCATTAGTGCTGTTCTTACCCAAATTTATCACTTGAGATTTGAAATAGCCAATCACCAATCATATGCCTGCCTCTAAAATGCTAAGAGATCTGTAGAAAGAACTTTATTATTATTTCAAACTAAATGTAAACTAAGTTGCATGGAATAGCTTCTCATCAAATTGATGACTTTCATCAACACTTGCAGGATGCAGGTAAAGAAGAGAATGCACTAGAGCTTTTAGTATTTGCTAGGGTACTATATATAATATTGCACTCTAATGAAATGAAAATCTTTTTAGATTTATAAACCATTTTGTCTCCTTTGGAGGATTTAGTTAATCAGTAAAAGCAAAATATTTCTGAGATTTTTTCCTGGGGAAATGACTTATGATAATTACATAGAAGAGTGCTAGTGTTTCTCTACATAAAAATTTTGACTTTTATTGTTAACTATCCTCATGCTCCATTTAAACTAAATACATCTAAATACATCTTTAAAATACATCTTCAAAGAACCCCAGGACAAACAGGAACTGTAACGTGATTTGGGAAGAATCTATAAATACAATGGACTTAGGTTGTGTCCATCAATATATACTACCAAAAAGTAATTACCACTGAGACTCAGAATATAAATAGAAGATGTACATTTGAAACAGAAAGAAAGAGACACAGACGTGGGTGGATAGTTCCCATGGTGAGAGCATCAAATGATTGGGAGCCACATAGACAATAATGAAAAGAGCAGATACTAGGATAGAGCAACAAGAAAAGGTCAAAATTCATTGAAGGGCAAAGCTGATACTAATAATGGACCAGTGATAATTCTTCATGTTAGCAGGGAAAGAGCTTAACCAGAGAGCTATAGCCAAGGTAAGAAAAGAAAGGAAAAGAAAAATTAAATAAAAGTGTGTAAATAAAATACTTAGCCCAAAGTCTGGCATATTAATAATAACAAATAAAAATTAAATAATAAGAACAATGAGAATTGCTGGTTCTCCAAATAAACTCTTGGATTCTTCTGATAAGCTTGGAAAGGCAAGGTTTTTAAGAGAAAACTTAGGACATAAGCATACAAAATTTTGACTCTCCAAGTGTCTAAAAACCCCCCCCAAAAAAGAGCAATAAATCAAATTCATCTCAATAATGATTTTTAACAGGTCATCAAGATCTAATTGAAATAGAATAAACTAGTTAAAGTTTTCAATTTTATACATTTTGACAAATGTGTATACCTGAGAAACCATCATCACAATCAAGAAAGTGAGCATATCTATCATTCCTCATGCCCCTTGATAATCACTCCCTCCTAGGCTTTCTCATCCCCAGGCAACAATGTACATGCTTTCTGTCACCACAGGTCAGTTTTGATCTTCTGAAATTTTTAATAAATGGAATAATACAGTAGATACTGGATTTTTATTTGGCTTCCTTCACTCAGCATAAGTATTTTGCACTGTTGCATGTGTTTATCTCTTTTTATTATTAAAATAGAATTTCATTGTATGGATATATTACAAATTGTTTCTCCATTGATTTTTTTTTTTTTCATTCCTCACCCAAGCATATTTTTTCCATTGCTTTTCAGAGAGAGTGTAAGGGAGAGAGAGAGAGACATCAGTGTGAGAGAGACACATAGATTGGTTGCCCCCCACATGCAGCTGCAACTGAGGTACATGCCGTTGGCTGAAATCGAACCCAGCACCCTTCAGTCCGCAGGCCAACTCTCTAACCACTGAGCAGAACTGGCTAGGGCTTCCATTCACCTTTTGATAAACATTTCAGTTGCTTCCAGTTTGGCACTATCATAACTAAAGCTACCATAAACATGTCTGTGTGAGTATTTGTTTGGACATAGGTTTTTATTTCTCCAGGAGTAGAATGACTAGGTCATATGAATAATATGTTTAATTTTTAATAAAATGTCGAACTGTTTTCCACAGTGATTATACCATTTTACATTCTTCATCAGCACTGAATGAGAATTCCAGTTGCTTCATAACCTCATCAACTCTTGGTATGGTCAGCCTTTTTAATGTTAGCCATTTTAATGTATATAGTAACACTCATTCCACTTTTAATTTGCATTTTCTTAGTAAATAGTGATATTAAGCATCTTTTCATATGCTTATTTGTCATCTTTACATCTTTTTTGGTAAAGTATCCATTCTATCTTTTTCAACTTTGGAGTTATTTATATTCATATTATTGAGTTGTAAGCGTTCTCTCTCTTATAATTAGATACAAGTTCTAGCTACAAGTTCTTTATCAGACAGGTGTTTTCCAGCTATTTTCTCCCAATCTCTGGTTTATTTTTTCAGTCCCTTAACAGTGTCTTTCAAAGAGCAGATCTCTTTCACTGTGATAAAGTCCAATTTATTATAATTTTTCTTCCATGAATTGTGCTGTTGTCATAATTAAGAAATATTTGCCTACCCTGCCAGTGTGGCTCAGTGGTTGAGCGCCGACCTATGATTCCCAGTCCCCTGGTTGCGGCCTGATTCCCAGTGCGGGGCTTGCAGGAGGCAACGGATCAGTTTCTCTCTCTTATCATTGATATTTCTATCTCTCTCTCTTCCTTCCCCTCTCTCTGAAATCAATAAAAGCATATTTAAGAAAGAAATATTTGCCTAACACAAAGTCAAAAAATTCTAATTTTCTTCTAAAAGTTTTGCAGTTTTAAGTTTTATCTTTACATTCATAATTCTCTTTTAGATAATTTTTGTATATAGTACTAGCTTATGGATTATAGTGCACGTTTTTGCATATGAATACCCAATAGTTTTAGTACCATTTGTTTTAGCACCAATTTGCTGAATTGCCTTTGCATCTGTCATAAAATGAGCTCATCTTATATGTGTGTGTCTATTATAGATTCCCTATTCTGTTTCACTGATTTATCATTATATCACTATAATAATGTCTCAATTATGGTAGCTTTATACAAAGCCTGGAAATCAAGTAATGTTATGCTTCCAAGTTTGATTTTCTTTTTCAAATTTGTTTACACTGTTTGATAATATTTTTATTGCCATTTAAACTTTAAAATCAGCTGGTCAACTTCTACAACACTTGGTCAGATTTTGATTGGTGTTGAACCAACAGACCAATTTGGGAAAAGTTGAAATCTTAATATTGTATATCCTGACTCATGAATATGATATATTTTTTCAATTACTTAAGTCTATTTAATTTCTGTCAGCAGTGTTTTATAGTTTTCAATGTTCAGGTCTTGCACATATTTTTTCAGTTTCACTCCTAAGTTTGTCAAATACTTTATTTGCATTTGTTGAGATGGCAATCAGATTTTCCCCCAATCTATTAATCTATTATATGGTGAAATATATTGGTTTATGTTGATTATTTTCAAATGTTAAATCATTCCTGGAATAAAACCCATTTGGTCAGGAGGTGTTTATCTTCTTAAACAATGTTGAAGTTGATTTGCTAAAATTTTGTTTAGAATATTCACATCCATACTCATAAAGATATTGTTCTATGCTTTTCTTTTTTGAAATCTCTTTGTTTTGACTTAGAGGTTTTTTTGTGGCTGAGTTTTTAAATATAATTTAAAATTTTTATTAGATGTATGGTTTTTAATTTTATTTATTTATTTAGTGAGATTTAACAGTATTCTTCAAGGGATTGTCCATTTTATTTATGTTGTCAAATTAGTTGGCATAAAGTTATTCAAAATATTTTCCTCTTATGCTTTTAATGTATGTATAATCTGCATCGATTTCACCTCTCTCATTCCTGATGTTAGTAATTTGTGTCTGATCCCTTTCATTCTTGATTGGTGTGGTTATAGGGTTATTAATTTCATTGATCTTCTCAAGTCAGCTTTTGGTTTAATTGATTTTCTCTACTGTTTTTCTGTTTTTTATTTCATTTTTTTTTCCACTTTAACATTTATATCTTTATATTTTTCTTTGCTTACTTTGGGTTTATTTATATTTTTCTTCTTATTTCTTGTTTCATTGGCTATTTTTTCTAGTTTTTTAAGGCAGAGGTGAAATCATTGAGTTGAAACTTCTTTAATGTGGGCACTTCAGCTCTAAAAATTTCCCTCAAATACTGCTTTAGAGGAATCTCACAAATTTTTATATGTGATGTGTTCATTTCATTTGATTTAAAATGTTTTCAAGTTATCTCAATGATCATTTAAAAGTGAGTTGCAGTAGCCCCCGACTTACCCATGGTTTTGCTATCTGCAGTTTCAGTTACCTGTGTTCAGCTGTTATCTAAGAATCATAAGTAAAAATTCCAGAAATAAACAATTCACAAGTTTTCAAGTGCTCATTGTTTTGAGTACCATGATGAAATCTTGTGCTGTCCAACTCAGTCCCACCTAGGATGTGAATCATTCCTCTGTGCAACATATCTACTCTGTATATGCTCCTGGCCCATTAGTCACTTAGTAGCCATCTCAGTTATTAGATCAACTGTCATAGGTATCTCAGTGCTTATATTCAGGTAACCCTTATTTTACTTAATAATGCCCCCCAAATGCAAGACTAGTGATCTGGCAATTTGGATAGAATTTAGGTTGAGAATCCATAAAGTACTTCCTCTAGGTAAAAAGGTATATATGTATAGGAAGAAAAATAATATATAGATGGTTTGGTACTATCCATCCATAGCTTCAGGCATCCATGGGGGTCTTGGAATTATTGCCCATGGATAAGGGGAGGCTACTGTACTTAGTGTTGTTGGTGTGTGTGTTTTTTAGTACATTCTCTTTTTAAAAAATTTAAACAGTTAAAAGAAAATGTTATATATTTACCAATGTGGTTATCATTTTTTGGTGTTCTCCATTTGCATAGACCCATATCTCTGTCATCACGTATTATTTTCCTTCTGCCTGAAAGATTTCCCATGAGCCTCCTGGTGATAAATTTGTTCTACCTTTTTATGTCTACAAAAGTCTTTATTTTTCTCTTCATTTTTAAAAAATCCATGTTTTTTTCTGGCATAGAAGTTAGGATAACAGGATTAAGAGGAGTTTTTTGTTGTTTTTTTGTACTTCAAAATGTGGTTTCACTCTTCTTACTTTCATTGTTTCTGATGAGAAGCTTCTGTCTTTACCTTTGCTTTCCTGTACATAACATTCCTTTTTCTTCTGGATGCTTTTAGGATTTTCTTTTAATAGTAGTTTGAGCAATTTGATTTTTATGTTCCTTTGTATAGTTTTCTTTACCTTTTTGTGTTTGGGATTCATTAAACTTTTGGACCAATGTATTTATAGACTTAACCAAACTTGGAAAATTATTGTGCATTATTTCCTCAAGTATTTTCTTGTAGTTTTTCTTTTTGGAACTCAATTACATGTATAATAGGCTGCTTAAAGTTGTCACTCAGGTCGCTGATGATCTATTAATTTTTTTAAATTATAGTTTCTCTTTTGTTTCATTATGTAAAGTTTCTATTGCTATGTCTTCTGGCTCACTATTTTCTGCAATTTTCAATATGTTTATTTTTCACCTGAACAGTTTTTATCTCTAGAAGTTTGATTTCCATATCTCTCCTTAACTTTGGGACCATGTAGAATACAACCAGAATAGTTGCTTTAATGTACTTGTCTGCTAATTCTAACTTTTATATCAGTTCTGGGTCAGTTGCAAATGACTGGTTTTGTTCTTTGTTATGTGTCATATTTTATTGTTAATTTTTTTGCACACCTTTAATTTTTTATTGGATACTACATATTGCAAATTTTACATTTTAAAGTGTTAGATATTTTATATTCCTATAAATATGCTTGAGATTTCAAGATTACAGATAAGTTGTTCAGAAATGGCTTGGTACCATTGGATCTGGCTTTTAAGATTTGCTTGGTGAGACAAAAAGAGTATTTAGTTTGGGTTTAATTAATACCCAGTACAGAGGCAAGACCTTCCTGAGTACTCTAGTCAATGCCCTCTGCATTGTTATAAAGCTTCCAATCTGCTAATAGGAATAGTCTCTATTACCAGTCCTGTGTGAAAACAAGTCACTATTCCTCCTAATTATTTTGAGTGGTTCTTTTCTTGGCCTCCTCTATGTTGATTTGAAAACGTAAAGTGCATTTACCATATCCAAAGCTAATAAAAGAGAAGTTTCTATGTTAATAAGTAAGATAAAAAGTTCCCAACCTATTACCAGTCTGTCCTCTAATAATTGTGAAACCCACACACTATTTACCTAAATAATATGTTTTATATAAACCTAACAAACTCCTAAATACATGTAAGTACACTATGTTTTATCTTCCTACTTGGAAAAATATACCTCAAAGAAATCTTGAAGCCCAGGTTCAAATGTAGAATTCTCAAAGTTCCCAGAATCTGTTGCAGGGATGCATGGTTGAATGAGGAAGACCAACTCTCATCCTTTGATTCTGCTTAATTGTCTTTCTTTTCCACTCCCAATCTCCTACCCATCTGTTCCATCTCTGGGCTTTGTCCTATACTTCGAGAAGACAATTTTTTTGACACAACCCGCACCCCAACTCTGTCAATGTCCTCTGCAGACAGTAACTCTTTGGTAACTCTTTAGAGGTGCCTACAACAAGAAGTGCAATCTGTCCTTGGAAGATTGGGCCCAGGGAGTGGAGTTTTTAGTACCCAGTGAGTACTAATTATATTATCTGTAATATAAATAGTATATAATATTTCCACATTGTACATTTGTACGTATACATATAATATATGTTATAATACTTATATACTTTTGTGTAACCCAGTAATACTTATAAGACTTGTATGCAAAATTATTTCACAATAATTTGCAAATTAGCAATGCCTATAAAGACTGAATTAACATTTTTCTCTTTTTTATTGCTTTTTAAATAAATATTTTCTACAATTAATCAAATCAGCTGTATAGCCTATTCACTTCAATGCTCTTTACCTTGCTTCCAAAGATATCAGAAGCACAACTGAAAGAGGAGTCTAAATTAAAAATTAATAGTGGCTAATTGTTTACCAGGAGGAAGGAAGGCTAACAATGATGAAACATGATAATTAGGTACAGTATAGCCAGAGACAGGAGTGAAGGGAGCTTCTATTTCTGTCTCTGTGCATCATTCTGGAATTTTAAAAAATTGCAAGTAAGAGATTACATTCACTCTGAACACCAGCCTTCAATGTCCTCTCTGCTTAAAAACACCTGAAGATGTCCATTGTGCCTCTGGGCCACTTTTACATCCTCACTTTTAGAATGCACTTAGGTTGAAACAACAATCATATAGAAGAATGGATTAATTTCTGTGGTATCAGAGACCCAGGTGGAGATTCAAATACATCAAGAAGATTTTCCCATCCATTCCCAATGGATGATGGGTGCCAAGAACTGAGGCAAGTCCTCCTTCCAGTCAGAGCCTCAATTCTTTTTCTTTCTTTTTTTTTTTAGTATGTCTTTATTGAATTCAGAGAAAAAGGGAGAGAGAGAGAGAGATAGAAGCATCAGTGATAAGAAAGTCACTGATCGGCTGCCTTCTACACGTCCCCGCCTGGGGATCGAGGCCACAACCTGGGCATGTGCCCTGACAGGGAATCAAACCTCAATCTCCCGGATCATTGGTCAAGGCTCAACTGCTGAGCCACGCCGGCAGGGCAAAGAACCTCAATTCTTCATAAGTAATGTGGGAAGCCTTGCCCTCCAGCTCTAAAAGTCTAAGAATCTGTGAATTGTGATAGTAGGTCAACTGTTTTCCAGTACAGGTTTTTACTGCCTCTCATGAACACCCACTTGCTAAAAATCAGTCATTTCTTGCTAAAGTATTTATCAGTTCGAGTATAACACTTGCGTAGCAATTTCAACTTCAGTCTCAAATAGAAGTAATTTCTGTTTTAGAGTGATAAGTTTCAGGAGTTTTTACCTTGAATGAGAAAAATTGTAAAAACTTGACTGTGTAGACACGTGGACCTTTGGAGGTTCTCAGCTGCCACCAAATGCAGGAGAGATGAATAGAAAGGAGGCAGTTTAGTTACTTTCCATCAAGGACCCAAAATGGGGACTATACGGGTTAAAGAGAGGCTAACTACTGTTTGGTTAATGTTATCCTGAACCTAACTTCTGACTGCAACAGGTTTTAGAGACTTGTCTGAGTAGCTTATGTTAACAATATTCACAGTTTTTAATTTGCTCTGAACATCCAAGTTGGGTCTCCCTTTAACAGGTATGCGTTAGTCATGTTGCATAACCCGTTTGGAGTAGCAAGCATAATCTGTTTTCCCCCTTTTCCTTAATTAGTCTTGTTTCATAAGCATTAGGTTCCTTCTCCTCTGCTCCTCAAAAAGGTTGCTTAATGGTAAAGCTGTTTAATCTTTTCTATTTAAGTAGTTTGTGGTTTTAAGTTGAGCCTTCTGGCCCCTTTATTTATCGTTGCTGGAATCAGCCATCCTTGCTGCTAAGGTTTTCTAATGTTTCATTTTTCCATCTTCCTTAAAAATAACAATATTGCTCTATAAAGCAGCTACTGTTCTCACTGGGCAAATGGAAAGCATCCCACATCACCCCTAAACACAATCTTCCCAGTAGAAAGTGTAAAATGGACTCGAAGCAACGTTACACCTTTTCCCTATGAGCGATGCCCTTTAAATGTGTTCTGCAGCTTTCGTACAGCCACCTGCCATTTTTGCTTTATGGCAGCCAGAAGGTCTGAAGGCACCGCTTTTAAATATCTTGAAAGTTTTCCATTGATAAGAAAAGGTAGGAAAAGCACTTTTAACTGAACAGTAACACACACATCACAAACCAAGCATTTTGATACCATCTAAGTTCGCGCCATGTGGTATAAGGAACTCCAGTGATTGAGGTTTAGCTGGGATTATGAACTGGGAAGAAGGAACATGGGGAAATTCAAGGTGGTTGTAGTTATCGACTGGGTCATGGGCTGTGTCGTCTGTGTATGTGTATTTGTGGATTGTGTGCATGTGTGTCTGTGTGGTGGGGAGCAAGAGTTATTTATATACAAAACATCTAAACATAGCTTAGGTATAGTATGATACTAAAAAAATAAAACAGGAAAAGATTTACAGTGTATTATTGAAATGAATTATTTTGCAGTTCAAAGGGAGAACATTTTACAGTCTCCACTCCATTTCACTTGGTCAGAAAGGCCACAGAAATAGCTACCAACAAGCTCTGAATGTAGGCACACACCGGCAGCAGAGATTACTGTCAAAAGATTGAACAGGAGAGAACTGGATTTGAAATCAAAGACTTGCCATTGATCAAGCCTTTATTAGTCTAGGACAAGGGTCTATACACATCTTCTCATTTTTCTCCTGGGTCTGAATGCAGCATGAGCTAAAATGAAACGCTGCCAGATTCGGAGGGCAGAGGGGAGGACCGACCATGTCTGTGCAGACACTTGACTACGCATCTGGCCTCTCATGCTCTGGTGTTTGCGCCAAAGGGAAGAAAAGAGTCTAGCAATTCTGACTGAGCTTGAAGACTAAAGTTTCATCTGGTTTCGATAGTCCTGATCAGTATAGATGTACTTTGCAGAGATATCTTAAAACAGGAAAAGAGTTCGAGAAAGAATATGTGGATTTAGTGGCGTTGATTACATCTGACTTCAAAAGTAAAGGCAAGTTGTTGGGGTTTTCCCTCTGATCCTTTCTGTTCTCTTTCATAGGGGTCTGGGTGCATGTGGAGAAGAAAAGGAAATCTATTTAAACATTATGCAATGTATGTTCAAGGATAGTGAGACAAAATGTGTGTTATACAGGGAGTTAAATGTGAACAACTTGGAATAATATGCATGGTTCCAAAACAATAGACCTACCCCTTGTAATTTTCATAAAAATGTTTTCTGGATGATCATTTGATTTCCAGCAATTATACATTCATATAATCAAGATTATGTTGATCAAGAAGATGAGGCAGAGGTCGTGGGGTATTCATTAAAGAATGTAATTTGCGGGAAAATTCCTAAATTTAGAGAGATGTTAAGTGCTTTGCTCTTCCTCACACACAATGGGAAAAGAATGTCATAAATAGTCGGAACACGCTAATATGGAAAGATTGACATATATTTTATCTATGGAGAAGGGACATTCATCTCTATCTTAAAAATGTTGTCTTGGCAAGTTTATATTTTTCCCTAGAATATTTAGAGGAAAAGGGAAGCGTCAACCACATCCTTTAAACACAGCCATAGGCCAGCTCTGCAAATGAGCAGCTCCGATGTGAAAACACTCTCAAAGTTCTAAATGAGTTGTCCCTGCGGTAATAAAGAGGGGACATTTTACAGTATGACAGTATGTAAGACAGCATTGTCAGCTGTAGTTTATTTAAAGCATGAGGCCTGTAACGGGAAAGTAATGACTTTAATAAAATTTACTATTGACTTTGTAGGCTAAAATCTGTCTGTCATCAGGAATACAGAAAAACAACCTGTCTGAAAACCCTTCAGTTAAATATATTCCTTTAATATTTCAAAGCAACTTGATTTTCTTTTTTAATATACATGCTACTTCAAAAGACACTGGAGTAGGGTGGAAATTAGTATTTTTAATACAAAGTTGGTATTGCTTACATAAGGGAAAATACGGTAATGACCTATGCCACTGTCAACTGAAAGCAACATTTGAGGAAGCTGAAAAAGCAGTTAATGTGATTCCTTGAAATGCTGTAGGAAGCTGTGTCACAAATGAATGATTTATAAATTACCCAATGTCCTTCTCTTCTGAAGGAGATCTTTTAATCATGCAGTATAGCTGCTCAGTAAGAACGCCAAAGAGTTTGCTGGGTATACATGAAAATCTACAGCGTGGTAGAGAGGTTGGGGTCATCTCTGAAAATTGGGGAAAGTGCGAAAACATATGGCCTGATTTTACTCTCCAGCCAATTTGATTAAATGCAGTATGGATTGCTTGTAGTGTGTAAGAGAGGTCATGCCCATTCTATGAAAAGCTGAAGAAATTTCATTCCTTTAATGTTTTACATAGTTAAAATAAACTGTGGTAAAAAGTTTCCCAACAGTGTATGACAGCTCAATTTAGAGGTGAAGCCTTTTAATAAAACCTCATGAAATGAATACTTCGGTTTATGCACTCTGTTTGTGTTTCCCACTGGAGTGCTTAGCATTATGAAGCTGTGGTTACTCGCTTTACTACTGCAGAGTAACACCATGAAAGGAGAGACCAGAGCTTTGTATTAGAAAATATACAGAGTGGAAATGCTGATGGAGAAACCTCAGTTTGGAGCTAAACTGCGTTCCTGTTTGCTTTTAGCATGCCATTGTAAAGTATATTGGCTTGAATTACAGGATATTATTTAAACAAAGGGAAAAATCCACAGGGGGTTTTACACATGAACCTATAGCTTATTTGCGGGGAAATTATGAACCACAGAATTATATACTAGTAATCTTTTCTAAGCTTTAATAAGAACTTTTAAAATAACGCATGCTTTTCTGAATTAAGTATATATGCTGGTATTATTTGGAAGAAGCAGAAGGCAATGGAAAGAATAAAAAGCAGTTCATCTGTATAAAGATTCTGGCACCAACACCCCAGATGGAGACAGAATTCTACTTCAGGACCATCTAGGATCTCAAAAACAATTCTTAGGGGACCTAGTGTGGTGCCTTACACCAATTAAATGGTCAATATATTCACATTAGCAGACGCCACTCTCTTCAAGAGCAGTATTAATTCCAAGCCTCTTGCTTTGTAGTCGTGCTCTCTGGCTCACCCTGGACCTGTCCCTGACGTGAGGAAGGAGATCAGGGACGCGGGATCCCCGTCTCACGGACCATTCTGCCCCTTCCCTCTCCTAGACGTCCTGACTATCTGGCCTGCCTGCAGCTACTGTAAGAACTCATTGCATATTTCATATTGCATATGTGACTGTCGAAGGGGTTTTGAGCATGGCATGCAGATGTATGTAGGCTGTATGGATGCTTATGCAATTACGAGTCCCCAGACCTCCTGGAGAAATACAGTCACCCTGCAAAATGTATCAGTTGATATTGACAGTGGATGTTGCAGCTGGAAGATACCACCTGCTGAGATCGTGACTCCTATTGTCTGCTCACTTTTAACTTCCCACTTGTACCATGTGGGGGCTAGTAGTATTCATGATTTATTTTTTTCTTGGAAAGTTTTTAATGAATGTAAGTTGATAGCCAAACTACTATGAGGAAAACGGTTACTTGCGCCCAGTCCTTAGCTACACTGGAAATGTCAGGCGGGCTGACTCTTCGCTACGGCAGCTTACCCAGGAGATATGTAGGCAGCATGCGAGGGGTGCCTTCGGTCGTAATAAACAGGATGGATATTATTAAGAAAGTTGTCTGATGGAAACGAAAGGTGAATGTGTTGCTTTTCAAGGGTTTCAGGTCCTCATTCTCTGGGATGCTAAAGGAGTGTGTTGAAAGCTTCTAAGGGTCGTCCTCAGTTTCCCAAGATTTCTTGGCCCCAGATTTCCACTTAGGGCAAAGTACCATAGTGATGCTGCTCCCCCCCCCCCCCCCGTTAATCTCTAGCTTGATTACTCTTCGCTATCGAGTATAATTTTACACTTGACCCTTTGAAGGGACAACAAAGGGATTTCTAACTCGATTACATAAATAACAACCAAGAAAAGCCTTTAACGAATATTTATCATGTTCTGCTTCTCAGACACAGATGAGAGAAACACAATAAACAGGTAAATAAGCTAACACATGTTTCCAGGTAGTGAAAATGCAATGGGAAAGAAAAGTAAAGCAGGGTAAGGAAAATGGGGGTGGGTGGAGAGAGGGCAGAGAGCGAAAGTTGAGAAAAAAGCAGAGAAAGTTAGGGTATGGTGCATGGATCCTTCACGTGGGGCAATGTGATGGGGGGAGGGACGCAAAGCTGCCATCTGATCCAACAGATATTTTGCTTGGTCAAAAAGAGAGTAACCAACCCACCGCTAGGATCCTTTCAATAATCTCATCTTGTCATAAAACCCCAAAACTATCAAGGGATATGTCTAAGTAAACACAGGTGTGTTTAAAAATAAAATTCAGGCTAAACTAGTTAATTTGATTTCAATCTAATCATTAATTATATAAAGTAGTTGGGTTATGACGGGTATTGGCACACCAAAAGAATGGGTTTTTTTAAATACATACTATATCATAGTTGTAGAGATAAATGGCCCTGGCACAATGCTCCAATGTTGCTGTAATAGATTTTGCTAAAAAGAATACATTGCTAACCATATTACTAATCCATAACATTTAAATATTGAACAACCTGAAGCCCAACTGCTTTGCAGTGATTAAAGGCAGAAGAGGGGCCTGGGAGTGAGACCTCTGTTGAAGTCACCACTCTGGGAAAATGCATTTCATTTCTTCCCTTGCACCCTCCGAATGACTCTCTGTTGTGAAATGAGTCTAGATACTGCGGGTTCAAGGGAAAACGAGCAAAGATTCACACTCTACGTGCGGACCGCATCTTTACCCAGGAATGTTTATAACTTGGGTTGTATGGTTTACACGCTTGATGTGTAAATAAGAGAAAAGAATGTGTTCAAGGTAACTCAAAACTATTTTTAAAATACTAGCAAGGCTCTGGGAAAACTGGGGCATTTGCCTACTCTCGAAAAGCACCTGACTGATGACTGTGAGCACAACCACTGCTTGGTATTGAGACAAAAGCAGGGAATTTTGCTGTGGCATCGCTCAGCCAATATTAGGAAGAGCAAAATCATACACTAAAGGGGAAAGGAAACACTGTATAAAATTTGTAACAGTTAGGAAAATGTTATTTCTTTAATAGAAAAATGGCTTATTTCTATCACACGTTTTATGATGCAAATTTTACCTATATGCTGTGAATTGCCTACTTTAATAGACAATGCATTTTAATATCCTCTGATATTTGTTTCATATATACATAAAACATCAAGAAATATATAGTCCAAACCTAAAAGTGTTTTTGTAACCCTAACAATAACACTAGCTAATATGTACTTGTTAATTGTTAAGTAGATTTTTAAAAAATCTACGTTGCCTCTATAAAGCATTAGTACCTCCACTTTTCAGATGAAGTGATGAGAGCTAAAAAAGGTTAAATGCTGTGTACGTAACATGAAAAACATCGCTGAGACTGGAACCAGGTCTCTAACTTGAAGTGATACTTTTTAACCAACAACTGTGCTACCTCTGGTCACATAAATTAGTAAATTAGTATTAACATTTGCAACTTAAAATTTCTTACTACCTGAAACCTATATGTTCAGATTAACCATTGTCACCCCAATAAATTTAATTTAAAAAATGTCTTACCTTCATTAGCAGTGAAGTTGGATTTTTCATAAATGAACAACTGCTTTATTAATCCACATAAAAATGGTTATCATATAAATGTAACTACCTCAACTAGAAAATATGCTATGAAAATAGAAAACTATTTTCAAAAACAGATGGGAGCCTAGCTGCTTTGACCGAGATAGTACCTCCCACTAGGGGGCATTTTTGAAATTTGCAAGGGTGATTTTGTCACAATGATGTCACAAGAGGCTTACACTGGCATTTGATGAGTGGAAACCAGTATGCTGCAGGCCTTAAAATGAGTAGGACAGACAAACAATTAAATCTTATAGCCTTACACTTTTCTCAGGTTTTAAATATACCATCAGAAGTCCATATAGGAAAAAAATATATTTTCAATTATCTGAGACTACAACTTGTCACCATTTGGCATGTGTATACTTTTTACATAGATTGGATTTTCCAGATACATAACTATGGTGAAAATCTATGGAAGATTTTACTTTCTTTACTTTAAAATTTTATCAAGAATTGTTTGCCATATTTGGAAATCACGTCACCTATGCCTATGACACTCACAATATTTGAGTCACCAGTCTTTATTTCTACCATTCTTCTTTTGTAACTGTCTCATATAAACATGAAATGAAGAATAATTGAGATGCCTTTAAACAGTATTATAAGAATATTAATAAATAGAAATACATGAAATGCAGGTAATGCATTAATAAAGATAATGAGCATGTGTATAGTTCATATTTATATTCATTTACTGCTCAATGATTAGAAACATTGTGAAGATTATGTATTGGATTTATTTACTTTTGTGTTGCCAGAGGTTTCCGACTCTTGTCCTGATACTGTCCATAGAGTTCTACCGTACAACTATAGATTCTTCTTATATTACTTTTCCTGTTTCAGTCCAACCTCTAGCCCCTGTCACCTATCAAAGGCTAGGGTGCCCAGGGTCTGCTCAAGTATAAGAGTCTGACTGTTTGCCTTGGCATGTGGTGGGCATTCAAGGTAAATTATATGTTCTGTGTGATCCTTCAACATTATCCCACCTTGTTTTTAGTATAGAGAATTCTTTTATAAGAACATCAAACTTTATATTTTAGAGGAATGCTGTATCTACATAAATAAAGATCATTCTCCACTTTCTACTATCATGAAAAATAAACCTTATTTATTAGTACCTATTATTTTTAATACCAGTGTCCATATGGACGTTCTGCTCTTATATTTTCCTTTGCATCCTACACAGAATAGCATTTAAAATACCTATTATAAAAAGGAGATACTGGTTCAATAAGGTAGAACCACTGGGCTAGACTCAAAAGCGAACAAAAATAGGTAGTTACTATTTCAGGCTCTTATTATAAGAAAAACCTGTTGAATCCCCGTGTTTTAATTGATGTGGACAAAATGCAATGATGTGGACAGAAACGATGTACACAATTGGTGCTAAATTGTATGATATGTCAACAAATACATCACCAGTAGCATTTATAGGGTTTCAGGTGTGTCTTTCACATTTTCCTATGGTAGGTGTACATATGAAAAAATAATCTTCTTTAAACAATCAGAGACTTGAGATATAAAATATACAAGTATGCCATTTCTTAATTTTCAAATTTAGACTAGCTCTATTAAAACAGATGTAACTTTAAAAATCAAAGCATATGAATACAGTAAACAATTTTGTAACTGATAGCTGAGAAAGCACTAATCTATATAAACATATTTTCCTTTTATCAATCTATGGGATTCTAGAACCTAGTTATCACTCCCACCCGATAAAATTTGGATGGCACTATTTGCGCAATCTCCAATCTTCACCCCTGCCTCGGCATGCAGCTGCAGGATAAACTTAGCTTTACTTTCCTTAAATGAACAGGAGCAGACTTTTTTCCAATCCTTCCTCATTACCCCTCAAATCATTTTGAGCCAATTCATAGCCACTGCTTTGCTGTAGATCACTCTAAATCACAGGTATAAAAAATAGTTTGGAGGGAAAAAATTTTAAACGGTAGCGAAATGTCAGTTTCAAGGGGTGTTAAAAGGAAATTTAATCAACTTTCAACACATTGAACACCACCTTGGCATTAGACATCATAGATTTCCTTCTTACCTCCCAACTTCTGAGGCTTATTATTAAATACTCTCACAGCAGCAAGATCACAAAAACATTAGACTGCTTGCTTACAGGTATATCCGACTTAGTAAACTTAAAGGGACACTACCCAGGCTGGTAAAGCTGAAATTAGACCTATCGGCTTTACTCTGAAGCTTGGGCGTGCACAGTGTGCTATCTGATTCACTTTGCCTGCCAGCTTTGTTCTCTTGAGCCAGCAGGAGGGATTGACACTTAGGCGAATCTTTCTCTTTTAACCCCCATGCTGCTCCTGACAGCTAAGCTGGGCAAGAGGAGCCTGGCAGACAGCTAGGGCCCTAGGTTTGTTGTTTATGGGCAGCTGCTTAGAAATTGGCGGTTTAGCCATGCACTCCCAGAATATTTGTTCAAAATTAGGAGAATTGTTTAGATTCTGTGTAGGACTGGCCGCACAATTTGCTGGGCCCAGCACAAAATGAAAATTGGAGGCCCCTTCTTCAAAAATTAAGAAATTCAAGATGGTGATAGCAGAGCACGAAGTCTAACAAAGGGCCTTCTAAATGTGGTCTGTTTGTGCACCCAGGAAGCTGGCTCTGATTATACAATTGCTCCTTGACCAATATACACTCATATTTGTGGCAAAAAACATATCAGTGTGGCTCTATTACTAACTTAACAAGTAAATATATGTAAATAATTTCTACTGAACTTTTCCTTATGTACAAACCAGGCCTCAGGCAAAGATAAAAAGTCTAAGAAAATAAAATTTTTTCATTTTTTATTTTTTATTGAATTTATTGGGATGACATTGGCTAATAGAATTACATAGGTTTCAAGTGTACAATTTTATAAAACATCATCTTTATATTATATTGTGTTCACCACCCAAAGTCAAGTTTCTGTCACCATTTATCCCCCGTATAACCTTTCCTACCTGCCCCCACTCTCCTTTCCCTCTGGTAATCAGAACACTGTTGTTTGTGTCTGTGAGGTTTCATTATTATTATTATCATTGTTATTATTATTTTTGCTTAATCCCTTCACCTTTTTCACTCAGCCTCACAAACCCTCTCCCTTTTGACAGCTGTCAGTTTGTTCTCTGTGTCTATGAGTTTGTTTCTATTTTGTTTGTTAGTTTATTTTGTTTATTAGATTCCACATGTGAGTGAAATTATTTGGTATTTGTCTTCATTTCACTGGCTTATTTCATTTAGCATAAGACTCTCCAGGTCCATCCATGATTCTCAAAAAGTAAGATTTCCTTCCTTTTTACGGCCAAGTAACACTCCATTGTGTAAGTGTACCATAGTTTTTTACTCCAGTCATCTACAGATGCGCACTTGGGCTGCTTCCAAATGTTGGCTATTGTAAATAGCACTGCAATGAACATAGGAGTGCATATGTTCTTAGTGTTTGGGTTTTCTTAGGATATATTCCCAGAAGTGGAATTGCCAGGTCATAAGGCAGCTCCATTTTTAATTTTTTAGGAAACTTCATAATGTTTTCCACATTGACTGCATCAGTCTGCATTCCCACTAACAGAGCGGGGGGTTCTGTTTTCTCCACATCCTCGCCAACCCTGGTTGTCTGTTGATTTGTTGATGGAGCCATTCTGACAGGTGTAAGGTGATAGGTCATTGCGGTTTTAATTTGCATCTCTCTGATGATTAGTGATGCTGATCATCTTTTCATGTGTCTCTTGGCCATCCGTATGTCCTCTTTGGAGAATTGCCTATTCAGGTCCTTTGCCCATTTTTAAATTGGTTTGTCTTCTGGTGTTGAGTTGTATGAGTTCTTTATATATTTTGAAAATTAACCCCCTATCAGATGTATCATTGGCAAATATGTTCTCCCATTCAGTGGGTTGTTTTTTCATTTTGTTAATGATTTCCTTTGCTATGCAAAAGCTTGTTAGTTTGATGTAGTTCCATTTGTTTATTTTTTCATTTGTTTCCCTTGCCTAACATGATGGACCAGAGAAAGTACTGCTATGAGAAATGTTGAGACTTTACTGCCTGTGTTTTCTTTTATGATTTTTATGGTTTTGAGTCTAACATTTAAGTCTTTAAATCCATTTAGAGTTTGTTCTTGTGTATGGTATAAGAGGGTGGTCTAGTTTTATTTTTTTTCACATATCTGTCCAATTTTACCAACACCATTTATTGAATAGACTGTCTTTACCCCACTGTATGTTCTTGCCTCCTTTGTCAAATATTAACTGATCATAAAGTTGTGGGTTTGTTTCTGGGCTCTCAGTTCTGTTCCATTGACCTCTATGTCTGTTTTTATGCCAGTACCAAGCTGTTTATGACCTTGTAGCATATTTTAAAATAAATGATAAAAAATCTTAATGAATTTTGGTGTAAATGCTTAAAAAAAGAAGTAAAGTCTTTTTCCCATTTATGTGATATTTTTAAATCCTCCCCAAACAAAGAAATTTAAAAACCGAGAGATGTCTAAAGATTATATTGTTAAATTTTACTTTTTTGGTTCCAAGGAACTGAACGCTGGCTTTCCAGATTATTTGTAAACTAAATTCAATCTTTCAGTGTTTGATAAACTGCATATTTACCAAAGCCAAATAATTCATTTAGTTATTCAGCGTTCATTGATTATCTGCTATATAAAACACTTTAAAACTTTTTTGTAATCTCTATTTCTTGTAAAAATTGTATCTCTTTAATAACCAAAAATAATATTTCGTTCTCCAAAACCACCAAGTTCATTAAAGTTTGAATTGAAAGAGATACACATTCTTAATCAGATCCTAATTATATTAATTATAAACTCTATTTTAATTTAAATATTCCTACTAGTCTGCCTCTTTATAAGGAGTTGGTCTGGGGTGAAATTTAGACATTACAGTAAATTAGAGCTAAGGTCACTTTTCACCTATGGTTAAAAAAAATGTTTCTCTTCATTCATTTAAAATAATAAAAAAAAAAAAAGGGAGCCCATCCGGATGGCTCAGTTGGTTGGAGCATCATCCAGTACACCAGGTGGTTTCGGGTTCGATTCCTGGTCATTGCACATATTTAGGTTGCATGTTAGATCCCCGGCCAGGGCGCATACAGGAGGCAACCAATCAATGCTTCTCTATAACATCAATCTCTCTCTTTCTCTCTCCTCCCCCTTCCTCTTTCACTAAAATCAATAAAAACATACCCTCATTTGAGGATTTAAAAAAAAAAAAATCTGAGCATCAACTATACACAAAAATGTATATAAATAGCATAGAACCTGTTTAAATGAAAGTAAATTTTTAGTGGGAGAATGGACAAAATCTTGTGGGGAAATAGACTGTAATGTGAAATATGCCCGATCAAAATATAGACATGATTCAGTGACAGATGAGGGACACTTAATTGATACTGAGATGTTAAGAAAAGCTTTATGGAAGGTGCAATACTTAACCTGAGCTGAGTCTAAAGGGTGAGTAGCCATTATTAACCTGGCAGAAAACATGGAAAGGCACCCAGACCAGTAAAAGGTGCAAAGACACATGTGTATAAGGACCTGTCCCCATCCAGGGACTGAAACATTCATGTGCTTGGGGGCCTATGAGGCTATGGCAACAGTTAAGACTCTAGAAATAGACAGAAGGCAGAACATAAAAGGATTTCTGTTCCCTGTTAAACAACTTGAACTTTATTTTGAAGGCTTAAGGGAGTCACTAATGGATTTATTTAATTTATTTCATCATGATTATAAAAATCAATATATGCTTATTTTAGAAAATTTAAAAATAAAACAAAGCAAATGCCACTTCTAAAATTTAAACAGGGGACTGGCCTGATCATATTTGCATTTTAGAAAGAGTACACACATTTAAAATATGGGGGGTGGATTTGAACAAGACTGGGGTTAGGCAAACTATTGTTATGAAATTTTGGTTAAAGTCTAGCCTGCTATAAAAAGACACTAAAACTCAATGTTCTAAATGAATTGGAAGAGTTTTCCCTCCTAGCTAACAATCTAGAAGATGCAATTATTGAGGGCAACAAATGGCCTTGTTCCACAAAATCATGCAGAAACTCAAATGACCGCTGATGCATTTTATCCTATTTCCCAGCAGAGTGGGAAACAGAGAGTCTCAGGAGAAATAGATTTCTCCCTAAGGAGATGATCCAAAATTTGTGCATATTTTTTTCTGCTCACAGATTATTGGCTTGAGCTTGGACTCGTGGTTAGCCAGACACTGAAGCACAGTAAGATAACAGACAATGATGCCAGATAAAGGCAAAAATAATAATAGTGAAAAGACAAGAAAGTTATAACAAAATTGTTAACATGTGTTTTTATTTTAGTAATTTGGTAAGAATATATAAAATGAAAATCATCGTGTAATTCAATCTTTATTTTCAAAATCAAAGCAAATCTTAATTCATCTTGAATTGCATGTAATATACCACAGCTATGATACACATATGATTCTCCAGTTTTATTTCACAAGGATATTCACTTAATCCCCAGCACCATGCTACATATTCCAGGGAATACAAAATTGATGTACGATATGTCATCTGACCTTGTAAAATATACATTCTCACTGGGAAGCAAAACAAAACCAATATGGAAAAAATAATACAGATTTGCACAATTTTGGATATGATTAAGTATCAAAATATGAAGTACAGACAACGGTTACAATGTCAAGGTCAATGAAAGATGAAGCCGACATAAGCTAGACTCGATAGGAAGATTTCCAGAAAATTTATAGGATAGATAGACTTTTATAGTTAGGAAATAAGAGGGAGGACATTCCAAAAAAAATACTGAGAGACAAAAATGAAATTAGCATGAATAATGTACAGCCTTGATGTGACTGGAAAGTTAATGTTGGGAAGACTGGGGGAAAAATACTTGATAGACGAGATGCGTGTCAGTTACGGACGCCCTCCAATAACACAATGAAGACCAGAATTTGTATGATAAGCTAGGGCCTGTTGTAAGACAACTATTTAGAAATTGAAGTTTATGTTGATTTGGGGCAACAGTGATCTCTTTTCACTAACTAGAGTTAAAATGTAATGGTGCAATAAAATGACTCCAAATATTTAACTCTAAAAAGACTTCTTAAAAGTGGCAGTTTCCTAGTTTTCCACCCTATAAATGTCCTGTATACCTTAGGTTTGAATAGTTTGTAATGTTTGTCTTTTTAAAACTCATTGTGGAAAGGGACCAGATGGAACTCTTGGTAAATGTTTTATGTTTCTATTAACTCTTTACAGAATCTTCTCTCAGTTAATAGCTAATATTCAGTCAGTCAGTATGGTTAGAATAAATCTTAAATTTTAAATGAATTAAAATTCCCAGAAGATGATTTTTTTTTTCATAAAAAAGAGAAATATGAAGATACTTCTAATGTTTTATGAAATCATAGTGCTTCTATGATTTGGAACAGAGTCCTTAGAAATCCCATGTCTCACTTTCCAGATGTTTTGGTCACCTTCCTTCATTGCACTGGCAAATGGTCACAGACAGGCTTAAACACTTTCAAGTTTGGTTAATTATACATTTAAGCTATTTTTTTTGGTAATGTGATGCTTACACACCCCTCGTACCCACCAAAACAGCCTTAATGCAATTTCTAATTCACGGTCCTAGTTTAGGGGATGGGATAGGGATTTAAAAAAAAAACAAAACAAAACATGAATAGAGAGGTTAAGATAAATCCCTCTTTACCATAACAGCCCTTCAGACCATGTTTCTCTTCTATAGGTTGAATAGCTCCAGGTTTTTGTTTTGTTGTTGTTTTTTGTTTACTATTTCTCATATGAAACACATGTAAGACCTTTGCAACTTTTATTATCTGAATAGTAAAAATATAATTATTTGCTGATTGCTTACCTCCTGAAAAAAATTCAAAAATGTTAACCCAAAATTGATGATTGCCTCCAATTTTATCTCAAAATAACTAATGGTTGTTTCTTCTATTATTTACCTCATGAAACTCTAGCTGCCACTAAACAGTTTGCAATTCTCCTGACATCTCTGTTTCACAGTTTTTGTCCTTCTTAGAATACAACCCCACTTCTCTTCTCTTTGACTATGCCATAGCCTATCTAGCTTTAAAACACAACTCAAATTGTTTCCCACTTTACAAATGCTCTTCCTTATCTTTTTCCTGGAAAAAAAAATTTCTCTTCCCTTACTTTGTTAATTTATCATAATCTTTCCTTTAAAGCATTTCTCATGTTGTACCACATATCATAGCTATGATACAATATCTTATTTCTTTGAGCCTGGGAGGAGTGGAAGCTCAGTCATAAATAAATGAATGAAGAGTGAATACATAAGATTATTTCAAATTCACTTATCATCTTAGTCATACTCTTCCAGAAACAATCAGGCTTATTGATTTTCCTCTTTAAATTGTTATACCAAGAGTCTAAGACAAAAAAAGAATCTGAAAACCAAGGAGTCTGGAATGTTCTAGAATGTTCTGTATTTTATAAATCTTCTAATTTAGCTAAATATATGCATATAAGCATACATACATATATGTTCACACATATACATACAAACACTCTCACATATGGAAAAAGAGAGACTCTACTCTAAAAATGAACATTAGGTGATTTTTCAATCACCTAAGACGGCTTTTTTTCTTTTAAACATGTTTTGCTGTTAACCCATATTTTCTAGATTCCATACATGGCCTAGCCCAATGTCCTGAATATAATGCGAACTAAATCAACATTTGCCCAATTAGATTGTGCTGCTGAATATATTGACATAACTATATGAGTCAGTATTTATTTCTAGTAATTTCATCCCCAATTTGATCCCTTATTTCTGTCTTTTAAGATCTTTTTTGGAATTCTGCAACTTTCAACCAATGTGTTGGCTCTTCCTCTCAACTTCAAGATATCTGAAAATTTGATTAGTATGCCATCATATATCCTCAAATAAATCATTAGTAAAAATGCTGATATACCCAGTGATTTCCTGTTAGAGATATCCCTCTGGGTTGATAATGTATTCATAATCAGAGCTCTTGAAATGCAATCATTCCATCATCAAACTATTTGATTACCCTATTCATATATTCACTTCTTGTTCACAGTTTGGTTGCTGCTGGGAAGTTCATCTTAGTCAAGGCTTACATTTCTCAAACCCTTTCCATTTGGGTGAGAAGGAAAGACTTCAAACCCATAGGATGAGTTTGGATGTGGTACACATGACTTCCAGACTAAGGGGCTTAAGAAGCAGGTAATATTCCCCACTTTCTATCCCCTTCAGCTAGCTTGGTGCAAGCTAGCACAATGAGCTTAAAAGGCATTTGTTGAAGCAAGATGAGCCATAAAATAGGAGGAACCTGGTTCTCTGAAACGTAACAAGAGAGCTGAGAGCTCATAAAGAATAAATTCTGAATTCTACACAAGGAAGAAACTAGCTTCTATCACGTTTGAGCCAAAGTATATTATTTTTGGTCTGTTACAGCAGCTAACATTATTCTACTCATATTGCTGTCCATGCAATCACCTTTCCCTATATTTCTTCTTTACTGGCAGAGTCCACCTTCCCTTACAGAAGTGAAAAATATTAGATCCTTATGTTCCCAGTACTGCTTTGGAGCTAGAGCATGGGCATGTGACCATTTCTAGACCTAAAGACAAGTTGACTTGGAGCTTCTGAGAAATTTCCTGATGATAAAAATGTCCCTCGAAAAGAAGCTCCAGGACTTTTTGCTGCAACAACCATCTTACTTCTCATAAAAAAAGTCCAAAGTCAAATGTCATAAAATGGCAAAGTAGAAGGTTCAAAGGAGCTTGCTTCCTTGAAGATGTCTTTAAGCCACATTGTGATTTCATTGAAAATCTCGGATCTGGGTGATCATTTCAGAAGGTATAAAAATGTCTAACCACTATGCTGTGCACATGAAACTAATATAATATCGTATATCAACTGTAGTTGAAAAAACAGATTTTAAGAAATTACATAGTCCTGTCACCCAAGGCTTACTCTTCTGCCACAAGAATTTCACCAAAGTTATAAGTTTCTGTGCTACTTAAAAAGGGTTTAATTTCTCACCTAGCTACATATTATAAGACATGGATCAAACAACTCTGTTCACATTTAATAAACAGTAAAATTGGAAAACAGATTTTTTTGTGCTCTGAGCGCCCGGCCAGACAAGTACACTTCTGGAAATCCTGACCTCGGCTCTGCCTAGGAAGCCTGGCTGAGCTCCCTCTGTAGGCTTCCAAGTGAATATGGGTTTCCAAAAACCTTGCTTTGTGTCTATTTTCTACTCAAGAATTCATAGTTGAAGACAAAAAGAATAAGGAATATTTTCTGCAAATGATAGTTTTCCAATGATATTTCTCTTTATAAACACCTGTACTTGGAATCGGCTGGGGAAGAAGAAATGATAAGGAATCTTCTGGAATCAAGATTTGGGGAGAAAAAGTTTTCTGTTTCCAGAGCCCTGAATGAAACACTGTGTCTGTAATGAGTTACTATCATTTACTCCCATTGTTAGGTCACCTGAGGGCTGCTCGATAAAACATTTAGTTGGTCAACTTTACTTTTACATACAGGGAAAAGCATCAACTTCAGAGTCAGAATCCAGGACTCACACAATCAAGTTAGGATCAAAGGATACAATACAGAAACTACTTTAAACAATGGCTTGCATTACAGTTACCACCACACCAGTAACCATAAGCACTAGAAAACTTTCAAATATTGGTCTCATCACCTACCGGATTTGTGATATTAAGCAAATTATTAAACCTTCTGAACCTCAGTTTTTACTCTGTGAACTAGGGATAATACCTACCTGAAAGGTTGTTGAGAAAATGAATGTGGCCTAGTTTTTGGTAAATTCTCAATAAAATGTAACTACTATTTAATTTATGATCAGATTAGGGCAAAGGGAGGGTAGAGTTCCCCCTAGGATGAGGGAATCTGGTATAGATAATAGTAGAACATTGTAAAAGTCAGTTTATTATTGAAGTTCTCAAGAAAGACAAGAGAGCAGAGAGAAAGGTGGAAAATGAAGAGAAAAAAACAACATTAACAGACAGTATATAGAGTATATTCCTTAATCAGCCATCCATATTTATTAAATTTTTAAAAAGCATCCAGTGCCTTAAAAGGTTTTTGAGAGCTGCACTATTTTTACATGTATCTTTATTGATTTCAGAGAGAGGGAAGGAGAGGGAGAGAGAGAGATAGAAACATCAATGATGAGAGAGTCACTGATCGAGCCCGCAACCCAGGCATGTGCCCGGACTGGGAATCGAACCCCAATCGCCTGGATCCTAGGTCCAAGCTCAACCACTGAGCCATGCCCAGCTGGGCTGCACTATTTTTAATAAAGTCTCATGTGAAGCACCAAATAAGCCCTTAAAAAGCCTGGGAGTGCAGTTCCATTCAGTGTCCATCAATAAGAATTGCCCAGGTGTGATGTGCTTCAGGCAGCGCACGTCCAGGGAGCCGGCCCACTGTACCCACGAGGGAAGGCTTCCAGGTGCCTTTCCCGGGGAGCCGTCCCCAGAGTGTGTTGGGAAAGATCAGAAAGCAGATATGGAAATCACTAGCATCTTTTGATTTCAAAATGTACCTTATTGTGCGTTCACCTGGTTGACTTATGAATGAGGAAGCCTCAAACAAAGCATTAAGGTTTCATAAAAAGTACTGTTTTCTTCCCAGATGTAACACAAACAGCTAAGCTGTTACTAAATTTTCTTTATGATTTTAGGAGAGGAAGTAGGTGAATTCTTGTAAGAGGACCAGTTTTTAAAATATAGTGTGATTTGGATATTTTTTATAAACATTTGGTTTTTATTACAGAAAATTTGCTCCCATACTAAAAATGCCTACTTTGTCTTTAACTGCTATGTTATGAGTGTGCGGTTGATATAAAGAGGGGTGTTTTATAATTAGGGATACATACATATACTCAAACCTAAATTTAGCCTAAATGAATTTTCAAAAAGTTATAAAATTATGTGTTCAGATTCTGTTCTCTCCAATGGATTAAACTGAAAAACAAGTGGGACTCAATTTAGAATTTCCTGGCAGCGAGCAAGAGTAATGTCAAACTCACAGTTTTACTTTATTGAAGGCGCTCTTAGGAGTCCAATGGAAAGAACTGTGTGTGCCTGGTAGCCAAAGAGCAGTGGGAAGTAATATTTAGTTTATTAATGTGTCTTTGATTTTTTTTTCGTAGTGTTGATGCCTAGTATTAAAAACCAGGACCTTGATCCAATTTTCCCTTCACCCTCCTGCTAATGGAAAAGAGCTATGAAAAACAGATAAAGTTAACAAGATGTTGCATAAAATCAAAGTGCATTTCAGTAATCCCAAGATATTCAATACATTCCATTTGCTTGTGCATTGGAATGGCTCAGTAAATTATGTTCCACTTGTAAATATTGAATTTTAATACCTAGCTGCCAACAGTGCAGAACAGTCTACGTACATTAGACAACATTCTTGTCCTCTGGAAGCTTAAGTTTTGTAAAAACAAAACTAATAATTTGTCTTCTCGATATTATTATGCATTTTCTATAACACGGCAAGAGCCATGCATTTATTAGCTGTGTGTTGGATCTGAGTTCCTCTACCCTTTTTATTGAATTGGACTAGATTTTTTGAGAAATTAGGATACCAAAAGCACATTAGGGTAAAAAGTGAATCTGGAGATTATGATAATTATATTGCTAAATAAGAGATAAATTCTGATATTTTAATGGCTAATAAACTATTGATAATAATTTAGACAATTTTTGCAAAATGAAATGATATTAGAATTCTTGCTATGTTGTATTAGTAAGCTCAAGAAACAGCCACCAAAATGTCAGTGAAACAAATAAGTCTTATTGAAATACTAACCAACTTATGAAAGATTAATTGTGTACTTAATGCTTTACTAGGAATATTTTAGTGGGATGAAATGAAGAAGAATAAATGACTTGAAGATATGTCTGAAACTTAATTTTCATCTATTATGACACCACCTATCTAGTCTTCAAACCAGTGTTACCAGAATATAAAATACTTGTCCTGGAGAAGGGAATCTTACAGAAAACCATGTTGCCTAGATAACCAAAAAGGCAACAAAGGTCTCTCTATTCTCAGGTTATTGGTGATCCAGTGATAGGCTTTGTTTTGGTTTTGGTATGTTCCATAGATTAAAGTTTTGGGTTTTTCATTCTTTTGTTGATTAGAAAAAACACACGTTATTTAAAGAGATACTACTTTTACCGTATGTCTTTAGAACTGCTTTTTGCCCCATCTATTCTCTTTTTTTGTTGTTGTTTTGCATTTTTATTCTTATTTTTTAATCATCAAAAGAATGAAAAAACCAAAACTTTAGTCTGTCTCTCTCTTCCTCTCCCTTCCTCTCTCTGAAATCAATAAAAAAAAGATATATTTAAAAGAAACAAAACACACACACACACACACAAAGGAAAGAAGGAAAGAAAAAAGGGAGAAAGGAAAGTTTTTTTAAAGAAAAGGAATAATGTATCTGCCCTCAGAGTCTTATTTTCTTTGTAGACTATTAAAATTTATTCAAAGACTTTAAAAATGTAATAAGTTTCTTAAGTGATTTTTTAATATGTATGATTGGCCAAAGCCCAGTTTCTTGACAATATATGGTAACAAATTTTTCTCAAAATGTGCACCCCTATAGGGCTTTCTTATCTAACAAGAGTACAAAGTAGTTCACCCACTGAGCAGCATTAAAAAAGTAAATTTACATAGATCCATTAGTATTAGCAAAATGAAATTGGTTAGTCACCTTCTAATCCTTTCTTGGACTTTTGAGAAACATAATAAAGACATTAGTAGTATAGAGTATTAGTAACTAATTAACTCTAATCTAACAAATTTGTTTTATTAATACTTTAATCAATACTTAATTATCTCTCCACATTGGTCTTATTTTTTAATCTCTACCATTGTTTTTAAATATCCTTAAAATTATTAATTTTTGAAATGCTTTTACTTTTCACCAGTTGAAAGAAAATAAATTCAGCATGTTTATTAAGCACCTACTATGTGGATTTATACAACACTTCACCATCTAAGAGCTGACAGCTATAATTAAGAAATATTTGCTATGTGTAAGCTCCATACGCTTGTGTTTATGCATGTGTGTATACATGTGCTTCTGAGCATTTATCACTATAAAATAGATGTTATTCAGCATTGTATAGTTAGCATTGTTTTCTAAGTATGCTAGAACACATTTCTGAAACATACTAAATAAGAAAAAAAGAGCTAAGATATTATTTGAAAAATTTTATATATGTACATATATCAATATGAGTTTTAAAACTGGTTGTAGAAGAAGGGAAAAGGGAGGGAGACAAATAATATTTACTGAGTACTGGATGCTTTATAGATGTGACTTTCCTATACTACTCCAGGGATCAGAAACCTAAAATTGTGCAGTAAAGATGCTTGAACTGCTGCTCTGCTCAGCAACATGGGCCTGGTCCAGAATTTCACCACCACCCCTTTCCAAAATACACAGAGGGCCATGGGCTGTAGATATGATTGATTACTGAAGGCAGTAGGATGGCCACGCTCTACGTATCTAGTGAAATGGGTAAACTATGTTATGAAGGCTGATTATTCTCTGTCATGTTAATGAAAGCTTTAAGTCAGACCGGTTAATTACAGTTTGTGAAAGTCAGCTGCACGTCTTTGGGTCCAATCTATTGCCCTGGCACTTATGAGATCATTCAGATTCAGACTGTCCAACAGTTAAAATGAGTCTTGTCTAACTGACAGATGTTAACGCTTATGGGGCAAGGGTGTCAGTCCAAGTCTGAGTAAAAACACAATGAGGGGAAATCTCAGGGTTTACATTCTGGCAGTTGCCCCTTTCTCTAGGCAAGTAACAAAAACAGCCTGTGTCTGGAGAATCTTACCAACACAGACAATTGCTCTTACTTGACAAGAGAGAGGCAATAGAGAGACATAAGTCAAGGAGGAAAGTATTATTAACGTGAGATCAGAGGCAGCACAATGCTTGGGTTATGTTCTCCAGGACAATTTTACTTCTTTTCTAATTTATACAACTTAAACACTTAATATTATCCCACCTAGATCTTAATTCCCAGCACCTATTTCAGGCTGCAGCTGTCTTACAGAAAACTCCATGCAGATGTCCCAGAAAGCTAGCCAAGCCTACATATGCAACACCAGTCTTGGTTTCATCCTTTTAAGGAATGGGGGGGGGGGGGAGAGACTGTGTCTGTTGGTAGGTGCATCAAAGGACTCTACACCCATTACCCAAAGTGGAAACCTCAGAGTAATTTTAAACTAATTCCTATTTTTCACTTGCCACCTTCTATCATTCCCTAATCCTGTTGATTTTATCTCAACTTAATATTTTTTCCCCTACATTTAATGTATAAGTTTAATGTTATTACTACAATACCTGTTCTTAAGATCTCCACTTTCTGGAACCCCTCCTTTGTCTCAGTCATTTATTCCCTTCTGATTTCATTTTCTTTCACAAGCCTTGGCTACTATAATTCGTTTCATAGCATCTGCCCTCCCTTGCACACAAATATCCCTTCTATTTTTCTGTAAACCCTAAAAGTAATCAATCTGATTGATCATTCACTTTGGGTAATGCTGGGGAGATTTAATCAAATGGACTAATGCTGAGATAAATCCCTAAATCCAATGCACGGGCTTGTCAATACCTTTATAGTTTCATTTCTATTTTATACTACCAATTCTCTCTCTTTCTTCTTCTCTCTCTTTCTCTAAAAAGAAAAAAAAAAAATCAATAGAAAAATTTTTTTACAAAAATTAAATAAAAAGCACACAAGGGGAAGGTCCTGGGAGGTTCAAGAGACTGCTCATCACAAGGGATGTTGGGAACTTACATAAGGAACTTGCATTGGCTTGTGTGTCAGAGCGCTGCTCTGGGGCATGCGCTTGCATGGGGGTGAGTGTCAGTTTAAGGTCCTCTAAGTCTGCGTGGGCAAAAAAATGGATGCCAAGGCAACAATACCACGGAGTAGCTTAGCTAAACCCTAGACAGAATGTTTCTTCTAAGCATGGTTGTCCCTACTCTCAGCATGTATTACTTGTTCTTTGTGTCTTTTCATATCTCAGCTTAAAAGTCCTCTTCTTAGAGATTTTTCCTGATCGCTCAATCTCAATAGGCTTTTCAGTCCATACTCCATCCAGATATTTTTCATTTTAGCACTTTGTTGCTTTTCTTCATAACATTGATCACCATTTGTCATAAGTTTTTGGTTCTTTTGTCTGCAACCTAAATTATACTGCTCCATGAAGACAAAGTTCATGTCTCTATGGTTCTACTGTATCCCCCAAACTGAGCTCCATGCCTGGGACACGGTGGGTGTTTTAATAAATGTCTGTTCAATGATTGATTTAATTAATACACAATGCTAATTCCACCATCTGAGTTCCAGATATCATTTCCCTTATCTTTTGTGGACTTGTTCCAATTGATAAGCCCCCTCTTTTTTATTTTCAACTTCTGCTCATTGAAACTATTACGCCTATCTGAGCAGACTTTGCACATGGGCCCACCCCAACAAGGCTGCCTTGATGGATAGATACATCTCCCCAATTATAAGGCTCATTAGTGGACTATTTTGGACTCTTTTGGTGCCTTATTGTCCAAATAAAGCACTACAGTAACAAAAAATATATATTTTTCCTCCCTTATACCACTGTTCCCTTTTATATCTCATTTTTCCATAATCCAACAACTTCTTTCACACCTGGATGTCCCACTGGCCATTTAAATTTAAAATATCCAAAAACAAAGCCCTGACTCCAAGTACTTTTTTCTCATCCGCTTCCTGTCTCCTTCTAACAGTCAACCAATCCGCAAAAGTAGAAAATTTGAAATTACCTTGACTCGTTCCCCATTCCATGAGCCAGCACTTTCCATTGTTACCTGCTAAATACCTCCTTTCTGCACTACTGTACAGATCAACCCTCTCTACTTTTGTACTTAGTTTGCTTCCCATTTCCACTTCTCTTTATTCTTGCCCCTAAAAGAAAAAAGGTTTAACCCAGAAACTCCTCACTTTATATGTTTAATGGCTCTCCACTGCTTTAAAGACATATGTCATATCTTTACCTCAACATACAAAATCACCTTTCATTATTTAGCTCCTGTTCATTTTCTCACCTTATTTTCTGATCACTTCTCCATAAGAAGAACCCTTAACTCTGTCCAGGTGACACCACCAGAAAATCTCTGAAATCACTATGCTTAGTGCCCACCATCTGGTCAACCTTGTGCAACTGGCAAACTAGGAAGTCAGCCATCAAGATTCAGGTCAAATATCACCTATTCTATGAAACCCTTTCAAATTATTGTCCTCATTAGTGGAAATGAATTATTTGTATAACATATGTTTACAGCAATTGTTGAGTTCTGCCCTTACTAGAATGTGGGTACTTAGAGGCCTAGAATATTTATTCTCTTCACCAACTTTCTACAGCACTTAAAACACAGTAAGTACTCTTAATGCTTGGCAAACTGGTTAATAAATGAGTGAAAATGGCAGTTTAATTAAAATCTACTCCTCGCATGTTGAAGGTCTGTTTGAGTTAGAGGCTGGAACCTATCGTGAAGATCCAGGGGTGCTGCAGGTAGAACAGCCTAAGGAAAAAACAGGGAGCTTTAGAACAAGACAGAAATGAATTCAATCAATACCAGTTTGGCAAAGTACCACTCTACAGCAGTCCGACCTTGGGCAACAACCTCTCTAAGCTTCTGTTTCTAATCTATATACCAAGGATAACAGTACTTTCTTTGTAGACTTATCTAAGGATTAAATAATGAAGTTTGTAAACATTTAACACAGTTTCTGGCACAGAGTAAAGATTCAATAACTGCAAAAGCAACTATTGGGAAATATCCCTGGGATGCTGTCAGTCTGGTTCATATGTGTATTTCATCACTCCCACAGTAGATGCATAACTAGCATGAATAATGAGTGAATTATCAGCACCATAAAGACAAGGTGGCCAATGAACACTATTTGCTTTTCCACTCATCTGTTTTACATGCTCTATGTCAATCTCACCTCTTACAAGAAATCTCACCGTTTAAATATCACTCTGCTCTGAGTGTTCCATTAATTCTCACTCCTTTATCAATTTTACAATCAAGTGATAGTGTGTAATTGTGAAATTATTGCCATTTTAAATGTTTCCTTTAGTTTCTCTGGGCACATTTGTTAGTTTTCATTCTCAGACTTTTGTGATCAGGGTCCATTTCCTTGAACTCATTCATATCCCACCTAAGACCCAGTACACTGTCTACACAAGCAGATATTAAATAGATTTGTCTTGGATTAAAAGCAGTAAATTAAAAATATAATTTAATGTCTCAGTTCATAAGTATACTTCATAATATGGTTAGAAATGTTTCCTATCTGTGGACATAACATATAAAATATACATGTGCATTCTATATCATTTTAATACATAGAGAACATAAAATTATTTTCATGCTCAAGTCTTCTAGGTGAACAATTAAGTGGAAATTTTTATCCACATTTAAATATACAGTGTAATTAATTTATAATTAACTACTCAATTCCATGAATAGTAATG